>NW_026595740.1:0-1610 GCF_907164565.1 Psammomys obesus
TTATTATTATTATTATTATTATTATTATTATTATTATTATTATTATTCAACAAGGGTTGAGGTTGTCGCTCAATGATAAAACATTTTCTTATTATTTCCAGGTATTAGATTTGATCCCCAGCATCACCAATAAACAAGGGAGGAGCATAAAATTCAAATGGATACTTCGAAGTGGTAAAAGATACCCACAATAACTAACCCTCACACAAATTAAAATCATGGAGCTAGCAGAATGCAAGCACCCAATAGACTGGGTTTGAAATGATAAACATTTAGATGTTAAATATACACTTGCTGTACAATGGAAAATTCTTTTAGTTGTTTGCCCAAGAATAAAAGCATATTAAAAACAAAGGGTCATACACAGATGTTCATCACAAGTTTGCTATCACCTCAGACTGGAAAGAATTCATGTGTTGGTGGACAAATGAATAGAGTATGACATATCCATCTAATAAGATAATATTAAAACAAGGAAGCAAATACTGATACATCCACTTGCTATTCTCAAGGGACCTCCTTTGGAGTGCTCAAGTTCTCCTATAGAAGTGTGTCACATAAATATGGAGCCTGTCCTGGCTGGTTTTATGTCAACTTGACTCAAGCTAGAGCTATCTGAAAACAGGGAACCTCAACTGGGAAAACACCTGTGTTAGAACTGGCAATAAAATTATATTTAAAAATAAAAAATAGAACTGGCAATAGGACACTTGCATAATTGGGAATTAATGTGGGAGTGTCCATCCCTTTGTAGGTGGTGCCATCCCTGGACTGGTGGTCCTGTGTTCTAAAAGAAAGCAGACAGAAAGCCGTAAGAACAAACCAGTAAATAGCACTTTCCATGGCTTCTGCATTACTCCTGCGTCTAGGTTCCTGCCCTGTTTGAGTTCCAGTTCTGAATTTTTTTCTGTGATGAACAGCGATATGCAAGTGCTGCCGAATAAACCCTTTCCTCCCCAGTTTGCATTTTGGTCAGGGTGTTTTGTCACAGCAACAGAAACCCTCGTTGAGAGTCAGCCTACGGATGCTTAGATCTTCTCTGAGATAATGCAGTGTAAACGCTATGCAAATGTCTGCTATAATTGTTAGGCAGCACAGTAAGAAGAAGTAAGTGTCTATTCAGTACAAGCACTTTTTTTGCTGAATATTTTGGCTGAGTACATAGATATAGAATCCAAAGAGGGACAAATGCACTCACAGCAGAGGAGAATCTCCAAGACACCACATAACATTGGAATCCACACACTAGAGTCCATGCTGCAGCAGTCCTGTCATGTGATCTCTGAGTAAAGATAATCCAGAGGGACTTGGAGTAGGTGGGGCTGACTGCAAAGAGACACGGAAGAATGTTCTGGGGTCCCGGGAGCTCTCTGAATAGTGATAGTGATTACATGGAGCAAGCATGTCTCACAACTCAACTGTACATTTCAGTCAGCTGCATTTTTAATGAAATCTGTATCAATAAAGTTTACTAAAACCATTGGCCAGTCAGCAGTCCATCAGAAAAGATTTAACAACAGGAAAAAATGTAAGTACACAACAGTTTAAAGGAAAAGGCTTAAAGGATGAAAGCTTCCTGCAACCCATGTGCTTCAACCCTTTGTGGTGTT
>NW_026595741.1:0-6105 GCF_907164565.1 Psammomys obesus
CAAAACTGCAAGGATGTGGACAAAACAAGATGGTCAATTTCGAAATCCAGGCAAAAATACAATCCAAAGGAAGAAAGTGAACCTTAGGCTAGAGGTGGGGACTTTTTTGACAAGAACTTCCTCCATGAAGCCTCTACCCACAGCACATGCCAGAGTGATCCGTGCCTGCACTATCAGGACGGCCACAGAAGCATCAACCAGGCTAAGAAGAAACCAAGGCCTCTCATGACCCCAAAGCTGGAGACCCACAGAGGTGAGCAGGTTAACCTGAGAGCCCCAAAAAGAACATGCAGAAAAACACATTTGACCAGATCACATTTGAAGTCAAGGAAGGGCTGTCAACCCCATAGAGAAAGCTAGAGTGGGCTCTGGGTTCTGAAAAAGGCTATGGAGGAGGCATGGCTTTGCAACATTTTCACATGAGATCCCACTTCTGCCTCACAGGCAACCCTTCTGAAGATACTCTCTGGAGGCCTCTCTGCCTGATCTCAAAACACTTTGACATGTTCCAACCACCCATGAGAGCCTAGTCTGCAGCCATCTTACCAGAGCTAGTACCCATCTTGCAATGGCCAACCAGACACCCACTACCCAATGACTCTGGTGAAGGCTCAAGGTCTAGACTTCATGAAGAAAGAACAGCGCCGACACCTCAATTCACACCTAGGCCTTCACCTCCCCAACCTCTGTGAATTGGAAGGGAAGGATGGATTTCCTGGAATTTTCACCCCCTCTTCTGGAGGGCTGTGGGGAAACAATCATTGACCTCACTTCCCATTGCAAGTTCTCCAGTGCTAAGACAGATTTCTTTCTAGAGTTAGTTTTCCACGCCTTAGGGCTTTGGCCATGCCTAGGTACACAAGTGTCTGGGGGAGAACTGCTTAGGATAAGTGCCAGGTGTGTTAGCTTCAGCACTAAGGAATATTGTGTTCATTTCTCTTCTTTGTATACATAGACGTTCATGAATAAGCATTTGTGTTCATATACATATGATTGGAAAGAGAGAGTCATTCATAGAAATGGACATAGAGAGTTGATAGCCTCTGTGTGAGTGTGCATTTGTGTGCAAGTGTGGGTGTGTGTGTGTGTGTGTGTGTGTGTGTGTGAGAGAGAGAGAGAGAGAGAGAGAGAGAGAGAGAGAGAGAGAGAGCAGTGGGAAATAAACCAGAGGGAAAGAGGAATCCCTTTGCAACCCAGAAAGCCAAGACCCAGTTGCCCAGGATCAGAATGGAAATGAAAAGATCTGGGCTTGCTTTTGGGATTTGTACCAGTGTGAACACCTGTGAATACCTAGCTTGTGGAAAGAAGGAGCCAGGCCGCCAAGGTGGACTTGTTGGTGTACAAGAAAAGACTCAGTTGCCCAGGATCAGAATAGAGTGAAAAGCTCTGGGCGTGCTTTTGGGATGCTTTCCAGTAGCAAATAGTGCACTTAACATTGAGCTATAACTCTAACACCAAAATATATATTTCAATTTATGTAAAGCACAAATGAAATGTATTTTCTTTTTATATGTTGCCTGCATTCAAGTTGCACACTGTTTGCACTGTGGTGCCCTTGGAAATAAGAAGATGGCAATGGATCTCATAAAACTAAAATTACAGATGCTTGTGAAATTACAGATGCTGGGTCTTCTGAGATAGCTGCCATGAACATAACTTCTGACACATCACTTCACATAATAGTTTACCTTAAGCTTCTTTTTTTCAAAAGCAACTAAGATTGTGTTTATTTGTAAGATTTTCTTTTTTTTTAATTTAATTTTTTTCTTATCAGTTACATTTTATTAACTGTATCCCAGCCATGTCCTGCTCCCTCATTCCCTCCCAATCCCACCTTCCCTCCCTCATCTCCACTGTGCCACTTTCCAAGTCCAATGATAAGGGGGGACCTCCTCCCCATTCATCGGATCCTGTTTTATCAGGTATCTTCAGGACTGGCTACAAAGCACTCCTCTGTGGCCTAACAGGACTGCTCCTCCCTTGGGGGGTGGGGAGGCCAAAGAGCCAGTCATTGAGTTCCTGTTAGAAATAGTCCTTGTTCCCCTCACTATGGGAAACCAATTGGTTACTGAGCTACCACAGGCTACATCTGAGCTGAGGTTCTAGGTTATATCCATACATGGTCCTTGTTTGAATGACAGTCTCTGAAAAGACCCTGTGCCCAGATATATTTGGTCCTTGTGGAGCTCCTATCCTTTCCCCATCATCCTAACTCCCCTTCTTTCATATGATTCCTTGTACCCTGCCGAAGGTTTGGTCATGAGTCTTTGTATCTGCTTTGAAAACACTGCTAGTTAGAGTCTTTCAGATGACTTCAGTACACTCCTGTCATATGTTCAATGCATATACCATCTGTCTTTCTAAATGAGGATTGATCATCTTACCCCATGTCCACTCTCTTGATAATCTTTTTTAGGTGTATAGATTTCATTATGTTTGTCATATCTTATAGGTCTATATAAGTGAGTATATAACGTGTTTGTGTTTCTCCTTCTGGAATATTTCACTCAGAATGATCTTTTCTAGAACCCACCATTTGCCTGCAAATTTCATGACTTCCTCTGTTTTGATTGCTGAGTAGTATTCCATTGTGTAAAAATACCACAATTTCTGTGCGGACTCCTTTGTTGATGGACATCTGGGTTGGTTCCAGGTTCTGGCTATTACAAAAAAGCTCCTAGAAACATGGTTAGGAGCAAGTATACCTTTTGTGTACTTGAGCAATTTTGGGTATATACCTAGCAGTGGTATAACTGAGTCTTGAGGAAGCACTATTCCTAATTGTCTTAGAAAGCGCCAGATAGATTTCCAGAGTGGTTGTACAAGTTTACCTTGCCACCAGCAGTGGAGGTATGTTCCTCTTTCTCCACAACCTCTCCAGCATGTGTTGTCACTTGAGTTTTTCATCTTGGCCATTCTGATGGGTGCAAGGTGAAATCTCAGGGTCGTTTTGATTGGCATTTCCCTGATTGCTAATGAGGTTAACCATTACTTTAAGTGCTTCTCTGCCATTCAATATTCCTCTACAGAGACTTCTCTATTTAGCTTTGCTCCCCATTTTTTAATTGGATTACTTGGTTTGCTGCTTTTCAGCTTCTTTAGTTCTTTATATTTACTGGATATGAGTCCTCTGTCAAATAAAGGGTTGGTGAAGATCCTTTCCCAATCTGTAGGCAGTCGTTTTGTTTTGATGATGGTGTCCTTTGCTTTACAGAAGCTTTTCAGTTTCATGAGGTCTCATTTATTGATTGTTGCTCTTAGAGCCTGTGTTGTTGGAGTTCTGTTCAGGAAATTGTCTCCTGTGCCAATGAGTTCTAGGCTGTTCCCCACTTTTTCTTCTAACAGATTTATAGTATCTGGTATTATGTTGAGGTCTTTGATCCACTTAGAATTTAGTTTTGTGCAGGGTGATAATTATGGATCTATTTTTAATTTTCTGCTTGTAGATATCCAGTTGGACCAGCACCATTTGTTGAAGATGCTGTCTTTTTTCCACTAAATGATTTTGGCTTCTTTGTTAAAACTTGAGTATTCATAGGTGTGTGGTTTTATTTCTGGGTCTTCTATTTGGTTCCATTGATTCTCCTTTCTCTTTTATGCCAATACCATACAGTTTTTATTACTATTTCTCTGTAGTACAACTTGAGATCAGGGATGGAGATACCTCCAAATGATCTGTTGTTGTACAGGATTGTTTTGGAGATTTCGGGTTTTTTGTTTCTCCATATGAAGCTGAGAATCTTTTTTTTCAAGGTCTGTAAACAATTGAGTTAGCATTTTCATGGGGATTGCATTGAATCTGTAGATTGCTTTTGGCAGGATGGCCATTTTCACTATGTTAATCCTGCCAATCTTTGAGAACGGGAGATCTTTCCATCTTCTGAGATCTTCTTCAATTTCTTTCTTCAGAGACTTGAAGTTTTTCTCAAACAGGTCTTTCACTTGCTTGGTTAGAGACACCCCAAGGTACTTTATGTTATTAGTGGCTACTGTGAAGGGTGTTGTTTCCCTAATTTCTTTCTCAGCCCTTTTATCTTTGGTATACAGGAGGGCTTCTAATTTTTTTTGAGTTGATTTTGTATCCTGCCACATTGTTGAAGGTGTTTATCAGCTGGAGGAGTTCTCTGGTTGAATTTTGGAAGTCAGTCATGTATACTATCATATCATCTGCAAATAGTGATACATTGAACTCTTCCTTTCCGATTTGTATCCCCTTGATCTTCTTTAGTTGTCTTATTGCTCTGGCCTGGACTTCAAGTACTATGTTGAAGAAGTATGGAGAGAGTGGGCAGCCTTGTCTTGTCCCTGATTTCAGTGGGATTGATTTAAGTTTCTCTCCATTGAGTTTGATGTTGGCTATAAGCTTGCTGTATATTGCCTTTACTATGTTTTGATATGTGCCTTGTATCCCTGATCTCTCCAAGTCTTTAAACATTAATGAGTGTTGGACTTTGTCAAATGCTTTTTCAGCATCTAAGGAGATGATCATGTGGTTTTTCTCCTTCAGTTTGTTCATGTGGTGGATTACATTGATGGATTTCCATATGTTGAACCACCCTTGCATGCCTGGGAGGAAGCCTACTTGGTCGTGGTGGATGATATCTTTGATGTGTTCTTGGATTCGGTTTGCAAGTATTTTATTGAGTATTTTTGCGTCAATGTTCATAAGAGAAATAGGTCTGAAGTTTTCTTTTTTTGTTGGGTTTTTGTGTGGTTTAGGTATCAGGGTGACTGTTGCTACATAGAATGAGTTTGTAATGTACCTTCTGTTTCTATTTTGTGGAATAGTTTGAGGAGAATTGGTGTTAGCACTTCTTTGAAGGTCTGGTAGAATTCCGCACTGAAACAATCTGGCCCAGGGTTTTTTTGGAGTGGAGACTGTGAATGACTGCTTCTATTTCCTTGGGGGATATTGGGCTATTCAGTCTTTCTACCTGATCTTGACTTAATGTTGAAAGATGGAATCTTTTAAGAAAAGTGTCCATTTCATTTAGGTTTTCAAATTTTGTGGCATATAGGCTTTTGTAGTATGACCTAATGATTGTTTGAATTTACTCAGCGTCTGTAGTTATGTCACCCTTTTCATTTCTTATTTTGTTTATTTTGATGGTGTCTCTGCCTTTTAGTTAGCTTGGCTAAGGATTTGTCTATGTTGTTGATTTTCTCAAAGAAACAGCTTTTTGTTTCATTGATTCTTTGAATAGTTTTATTTGTTTCTAATTGATTGATTTCAGCCCTGAGCTTGATTATTTCCAGCCTTCTGCTCCTCTTGGGTGTTTCTGCTTCTTTTTTTCTAGGGTTTTCAGTTGGGCCATTAAGTTGTTTGTATGTGATGTTATGAATTTCTTCTTACAGGCACTTAGTGCTATAGTTTTTCCTCTGAGCGCTGCTTTCAATATTTCCCATAAATTTGGGTATGTTGTGCCTTCATTTTCATTGAATTCTAGGAAGTCTTTAATTTCTTTATTTATTCCTTAACCCAGCTGTCATTGAGTAGCAAGTTGTTCAGTTTCCATGTGCATGTCGGCATTTTGTTATTTCTGTTGTTGTTGAGGTCCAGCTTTAGTTCATGGTTGTCAGATAGAATACAAGGGATTGTTTCAATCTTTTTGTATCTGTTGAGGCTTGCTTTATGACCAACTATATGGTCTATTTTGGAGAAGGTTCCATGCGGTTCTGAAAAGAAGGTATACTCTTTTGATTTTGGATGAAAAGATCTGTAGACATCTATTAGGTTCATTTGATATAGGGAATCTGTGTTTTTATTTCCCTATTTGTTTTCTCTAGTTAATCTGTCCCTTGGTGAGAGTGGAGTGTTGAAGTCTCCCACTATTAAGGTATTAGGATCAATGTGTGATTTAAGCTTTAATATTGTTTCATTAAGGAATATAGGTGCTCTGGTATTTGGGACATAGATATTCAAAATTGTGATGTCCTCTTGGTGGATTTTTTCCTTTGATGAGCATATAGTGGCCTTCCTTATCTTTTTTGATTAACTTGGGTTGAAAGTCTATTTTATTAGATATTTAGGATGGCTATTCCAGCTTGTTTTCTGGATCCATTTGTTTGAAAAACATTTCTCCAGCCCTTTACTCTGAGGTAGTG
>NW_026595742.1:0-6093 GCF_907164565.1 Psammomys obesus
CAAAACTGCAAGGATGTGGACAAAACAAGATGGTCAATTTCGAAATCGAGGCAAAAATACAATCCAAAGGAAGAAAGTGAACCTTAGGCTAGAGGTGGGGACTTTTTTGACAAGAACTTCCTCCATGAAGCCTCTACCCACAGCACATGCCAGAGTGATCCGTGCCTGCACTATCAGGACGGCCACAGAAGCATCAACCAGGCTAAGAAGAAACCAAGGCCTCTCATGACCCCAAAGCTGGAGACCCACAGAGGTGAGCAGGTTAACCTGAGAGCCCCAAAAAGAACATGCAGAAAAACACATTTGACCAGATCACATTTGAAGTCAAGGAAGGGCTGTCAACCCCATAGAGAAAGCTAGAGTGGGCTCTGGGTTCTGAAAAAGGCTATGGAGGAGGCATGGCTTTGCAACATTTTCACATGAGATCCCACTTCTGCCTCACAGGCAACCCTTCTGAAGATACTCTCTGGAGGCCTCTCTGCCTGATCTCAAAACACTTTGACATGTTCCAACCACCCATGAGAGCCTAGTCTGCAGCCATCTTACCAGAGCTAGTACCCATCTTGCAATGGCCAACCAGACACCCACTACCCAATGACTCTGGTGAAGGCTCAAGGTCTAGACTTCATGAAGAAAGAACAGCGCCGACACCTCAATTCACACCTAGGCCTTCACCTCCCCAACCTCTGTGAATTGGAAGGGAAGGATGGATTTCCTGGAATTTTCACCCCCTCTTCTGGAGGGCTGTGGGGAAACAATCATTGACCTCACTTCCCATTGCAAGTTCTCCAGTGCTAAGACAGATTTCTTTCTAGAGTTAGTTTTCCACGCCTTAGGGCTTTGGCCATGCCTAGGTACACAAGTGTCTGGGGGAGAACTGCTTAGGATAAGTGCCAGGTGTGTTAGCTTCAGCACTAAGGAATATTGTGTTCATTTCTCTTCTTTGTATACATAGACGTTCATGAATAAGCATTTGTGTTCATATACATATGATTGGAAAGAGAGAGTCATTCATAGGAATGGACATAGAGAGTTGATAGCCTCTGTGTGAGTGTGCATTTGTGTGCAAGTGTGGGTGTGTGTGTGTGTGTGTGAGAGAGAGAGAGAGAGAGAGAGAGAGAGAGAGAGAGAGAGAGAGCAGTGGGAAATAAACCAGAGGGAAAGAGGAATCCCTTTGCAACCCAGAAAGCCAAGACCCAGTTGCCCAGGATCAGAATGGAAATGAAAAGATCTGGGCTTGCTTTTGGGATTTGTACCAGTGTGAACACCTGTGAATACCTAGCTTGTGGAAAGAAGGAGCCAGGCCGCCAAGGTGGACTTGTTGGTGTACAAGAAAAGACTCAGTTGCCCAGGATCAGAATAGAGTGAAAAGCTCTGGGCGTGCTTTTGGGATGCTTTCCAGTAGCAAATAGTGCACTTAACATTGAGCTATAACTCTAACACCAAAATATATATTTCAATTTATGTAAAGCACAAATGAAATGTATTTTCTTTTTATATGTTGCCTGCATTCAAGTTGCACACTGTTTGCACTGTGGTGCCCTTGGAAATAAGAAGATGGCAATGGATCTCATAAAACTAAAATTACAGATGCTTGTGAAATTACAGATGCTGGGTCTTCTGAGATAGCTGCCATGAACATAACTTCTGACACATCACTTCACATAATAGTTTACCTTAAGCTTCTTTTTTTCAAAAGCAACTAAGATTGTGTTTATTTGTAAGATTTTCTTTTTTTTTAATTTAATTTTTTTCTTATCAGTTACATTTTATTAACTGTATCCCAGCCATGTCCTGCTCCCTCATTCCCTCCCAATCCCACCTTCCCTCCCTCATCTCCACTGTGCCACTTTCCAAGTCCAATGATAAGGGGGGACCTCCTCCCCATTCATCGGATCCTGTTTTATCAGGTATCTTCAGGACTGGCTACAAAGCACTCCTCTGTGGCCTAACAGGACTGCTCCTCCCTTGGGGGGTGGGGAGGCCAAAGAGCCAGTCATTGAGTTCCTGTTAGAAATAGTCCTTGTTCCCCTCACTATGGGAAACCAATTGGTTACTGAGCTACCACAGGCTACATCTGAGCTGAGGTTCTAGGTTATATCCATACATGGTCCTTGTTTGAATGACAGTCTCTGAAAAGACCCTGTGCCCAGATATATTTGGTCCTTGTGGAGCTCCTATCCTTTCCCCATCATCCTAACTCCCCTTCTTTCATATGATTCCTTGTACCCTGCCGAAGGTTTGGTCATGAGTCTTTGTATCTGCTTTGAAAACACTGCTAGTTAGAGTCTTTCAGATGACTTCAGTACACTCCTGTCATATGTTCAATGCATATACCATCTGTCTTTCTAAATGAGGATTGATCATCTTACCCCATGTCCACTCTCTTGATAATCTTTTTTAGGTGTATAGATTTCATTATGTTTGTCATATCTTATAGGTCTATATAAGTGAGTATATAACGTGTTTGTGTTTCTCCTTCTGGAATATTTCACTCAGAATGATCTTTTCTAGAACCCACCATTTGCCTGCAAATTTCATGACTTCCTCTGTTTTGATTGCTGAGTAGTATTCCATTGTGTAAAAATACCACAATTTCTGTGCGGACTCCTTTGTTGATGGACATCTGGGTTGGTTCCAGGTTCTGGCTATTACAAAAAAGCTCCTAGAAACATGGTTAGGAGCAAGTATACCTTTTGTGTACTTGAGCAATTTTGGGTATATACCTAGCAGTGGTATAACTGAGTCTTGAGGAAGCACTATTCCTAATTGTCTTAGAAAGCGCCAGATAGATTTCCAGAGTGGTTGTACAAGTTTACCTTGCCACCAGCAGTGGAGGTATGTTCCTCTTTCTCCACAACCTCTCCAGCATGTGTTGTCACTTGAGTTTTTCATCTTGGCCATTCTGATGGGTGCAAGGTGAAATCTCAGGGTCGTTTTGATTGGCATTTCCCTGATTGCTAATGAGGTTAACCATTACTTTAAGTGCTTCTCTGCCATTCAATATTCCTCTACAGAGACTTCTCTATTTAGCTTTGCTCCCCATTTTTTAATTGGATTACTTGGTTTGCTGCTTTTCAGCTTCTTTAGTTCTTTATATTTACTGGATATGAGTCCTCTGTCAAATAAAGGGTTGGTGAAGATCCTTTCCCAATCTGTAGGCAGTCGTTTTGTTTTGATGATGGTGTCCTTTGCTTTACAGAAGCTTTTCAGTTTCATGAGGTCTCATTTATTGATTGTTGCTCTTAGAGCCTGTGTTGTTGGAGTTCTGTTCAGGAAATTGTCTCCTGTGCCAATGAGTTCTAGGCTGTTCCCCACTTTTTCTTCTAACAGATTTATAGTATCTGGTATTATGTTGAGGTCTTTGATCCACTTAGAATTTAGTTTTGTGCAGGGTGATAATTATGGATCTATTTTTAATTTTCTGCTTGTAGATATCCAGTTGGACCAGCACCATTTGTTGAAGATGCTGTCTTTTTTCCACTAAATGATTTTGGCTTCTTTGTTAAAACTTGAGTATTCATAGGTGTGTGGTTTTATTTCTGGGTCTTCTATTTGGTTCCATTGATTCTCCTTTCTCTTTTATGCCAATACCATACAGTTTTTATTACTATTTCTCTGTAGTACAACTTGAGATCAGGGATGGAGATACCTCCAAATGATCTGTTGTTGTACAGGATTGTTTTGGAGATTTCGGGTTTTTTGTTTCTCCATATGAAGCTGAGAATCTTTTTTTTCAAGGTCTGTAAACAATTGAGTTAGCATTTTCATGGGGATTGCATTGAATCTGTAGATTGCTTTTGGCAGGATGGCCATTTTCACTATGTTAATCCTGCCAATCTTTGAGAACGGGAGATCTTTCCATCTTCTGAGATCTTCTTCAATTTCTTTCTTCAGAGACTTGAAGTTTTTCTCAAACAGGTCTTTCACTTGCTTGGTTAGAGACACCCCAAGGTACTTTATGTTATTAGTGGCTACTGTGAAGGGTGTTGTTTCCCTAATTTCTTTCTCAGCCCTTTTATCTTTGGTATACAGGAGGGCTTCTAATTTTTTTTGAGTTGATTTTGTATCCTGCCACATTGTTGAAGGTGTTTATCAGCTGGAGGAGTTCTCTGGTTGAATTTTGGAAGTCAGTCATGTATACTATCATATCATCTGCAAATAGTGATACATTGAACTCTTCCTTTCCGATTTGTATCCCCTTGATCTTCTTTAGTTGTCTTATTGCTCTGGCCTGGACTTCAAGTACTATGTTGAAGAAGTATGGAGAGAGTGGGCAGCCTTGTCTTGTCCCTGATTTCAGTGGGATTGATTTAAGTTTCTCTCCATTGAGTTTGATGTTGGCTATAAGCTTGCTGTATATTGCCTTTACTATGTTTTGATATGTGCCTTGTATCCCTGATCTCTCCAAGTCTTTAAACATTAATGAGTGTTGGACTTTGTCAAATGCTTTTTCAGCATCTAAGGAGATGATCATGTGGTTTTTCTCCTTCAGTTTGTTCATGTGGTGGATTACATTGATGGATTTCCATATGTTGAACCACCCTTGCATGCCTGGGAGGAAGCCTACTTGGTCGTGGTGGATGATATCTTTGATGTGTTCTTGGATTCGGTTTGCAAGTATTTTATTGAGTATTTTTGCGTCAATGTTCATAAGAGAAATAGGTCTGAAGTTTTCTTTTTTTGTTGGGTTTTTGTGTGGTTTAGGTATCAGGGTGACTGTTGCTACATAGAATGAGTTTGTAATGTACCTTCTGTTTCTATTTTGTGGAATAGTTTGAGGAGAATTGGTGTTAGCACTTCTTTGAAGGTCTGGTAGAATTCCGCACTGAAACAATCTGGCCCAGGGTTTTTTTGGAGTGGAGACTGTGAATGACTGCTTCTATTTCCTTGGGGGATATTGGGCTATTCAGTCTTTCTACCTGATCTTGACTTAATGTTGAAAGATGGAATCTTTTAAGAAAAGTGTCCATTTCATTTAGGTTTTCAAATTTTGTGGCATATAGGCTTTTGTAGTATGACCTAATGATTGTTTGAATTTACTCAGCGTCTGTAGTTATGTCACCCTTTTCATTTCTTATTTTGTTTATTTTGATGGTGTCTCTGCCTTTTAGTTAGCTTGGCTAAGGATTTGTCTATGTTGTTGATTTTCTCAAAGAAACAGCTTTTTGTTTCATTGATTCTTTGAATAGTTTTATTTGTTTCTAATTGATTGATTTCAGCCCTGAGCTTGATTATTTCCAGCCTTCTGCTCCTCTTGGGTGTTTCTGCTTCTTTTTTTCTAGGGTTTTCAGTTGGGCCATTAAGTTGTTTGTATGTGATGTTATGAATTTCTTCTTACAGGCACTTAGTGCTATAGTTTTTCCTCTGAGCGCTGCTTTCAATATTTCCCATAAATTTGGGTATGTTGTGCCTTCATTTTCATTGAATTCTAGGAAGTCTTTAATTTCTTTATTTATTCCTTAACCCAGCTGTCATTGAGTAGCAAGTTGTTCAGTTTCCATGTGCATGTCGGCATTTTGTTATTTCTGTTGTTGTTGAGGTCCAGCTTTAGTTCATGGTTGTCAGATAGAATACAAGGGATTGTTTCAATCTTTTTGTATCTGTTGAGGCTTGCTTTATGACCAACTATATGGTCTATTTTGGAGAAGGTTCCATGCGGTTCTGAAAAGAAGGTATACTCTTTTGATTTTGGATGAAAAGATCTGTAGACATCTATTAGGTTCATTTGATATAGGGAATCTGTGTTTTTATTTCCCTATTTGTTTTCTCTAGTTAATCTGTCCCTTGGTGAGAGTGGAGTGTTGAAGTCTCCCACTATTAAGGTATTAGGATCAATGTGTGATTTAAGCTTTAATATTGTTTCATTAAGGAATATAGGTGCTCTGGTATTTGGGACATAGATATTCAAAATTGTGATGTCCTCTTGGTGGATTTTTTCCTTTGATGAGCATATAGTGGCCTTCCTTATCTTTTTTGATTAACTTGGGTTGAAAGTCTATTTTATTAGATATTTAGGATGGCTATTCCAGCTTGTTTTCTGGATCCATTTGTTTGAAAAACATTTCTCCAGCCCTTTACTCTGAGGTAGTG
>NW_026595743.1:0-1729 GCF_907164565.1 Psammomys obesus
ACTCTGAGGTAGTGTTTATCTTTGTTGCATAGGTGTGTTTCTTGGATGCAACAGAATGTTGGATCCTGTTTCCTCAACCATTCTGTTAGTCTGTGTCTTTTTATTGGGGAGTTGAGTCTGTTGATGTTGATAGATAGTAGTGACCAACAATTGTTACTTACTTTTGATGTGGGGTTGGTCGTGTTACTGACTTTCATTGCTTGTATTCTTTTGGACTTTTTGTTGTGTAGTTATCTATTTCCTCTATTTCGTTATATGTAATTGTTTTCTTTGGTTTGGAGTTTCCCTTCTAGTAAGTTCTGTAGAGCTGGGTTACTATGTAGATATTGTTTAAATTTGGTTTTGTCATGGAATATTTTGAATTCTCCATCTATGTTGATTTACAATTTTGCTGTGGATAGTAGTCTGGGTTGGAATCTGTGGTCCCTTAAGGACTGTATGATTTCTGTCCAGGACCTTCTGGCTTTCATAGTTTCTGTTGAGAAATCTGGTGTGATTCTGATTCTGATAGGTCTACCCTCATATGTTACTTGGCCATTTTCCCTTGCTGCTTTTAGATTTTTTTCTTTGTTCTGTAGGTTCAGTGTTTTGACTATGATGTGACGTGAAGAATTTCTTTTCTGGTCTAGTCTACTTGGTGTTCTGTATGCCTCTTGTATGTTTATGGCCATCCTCTTCTTTAAGTTGGGAAAGTTTTCTTCTATAATTTTCTTGAAAATATTTTCCGGACCATTGAGCCTGATGTCTTCTTTTTCTCCTACTCCTATTATTCTTAGATTTTGTCTTTTCATGGTGTCCTTGATTTCTTGGATGTTTTGCATTTGGAACATTTCTGATTTAATTTTTTCTTTGAGAGACGTGTCAGTTTCCACAAGTGTATCTTTAGCTCCTGAGATTCTTTCTTCCATCTCTTGTATTTTGTTGGTGATGCTTACTTTTGTAGTTCCCGATCATTTCTCTATGTTCTCCAGCTCCAGGTTTTTCTCTACTTGAGTTTTCTTTATTGATTCTAATTCTGTTTTCATGTCTTTCACCATTTCCTTCATCTGTTTGAATGTGGAGTCCTGCTTTTCAGTGACAGCTTCTATTTTTTTGTCTGTTTCCTCTCTATGTATCACTAATTGTGCCTCTACTTCTTTAGCTATAATTGCCTATATTTCTATGAGAGCTTAGTTTATTTCTGCTTTTTGCCTTTATTTGTGTGGACACTTCCTTGAGAGCTTTGTGCATTTCTTCTTTGTTTGCCTCAATTTTCGTGTCTTTTCTCTGAGAGCTTGATTTGTTTCCTCTTGGTTCATCTCAATTTCTTTGGCTATTTCTCTGAGGGCTTTGTTCATTTCATCTTTATGGGCCTCTAATAGCTGGAGAAACATAATTTTGAAGTCGTTTTCTTGTATAACTAGTGAATTGAAGTGTCTATTGTTTTGTGGGGTTGCTGGTGAGGTCATTATGTCCTGATTTTTGTTGGGAGTGTTCTTACGTCTGCCTCTAGCCATCTGGTTATTTATAACCCTCACTGTTTGTTCCTCGAGTTTGTAGTTCGGGCTATGATCGTCTCTTTCTGTTTTTGGACTGTTTTTCCAGGAAGATGAGAGAGGTTCACTGGTTTGGGAGTATGCGCTGTGGTTTCAGTTTTGCCTAATTAAGGAATGTGATGCTGGAACTATTTGCATGTGCTTTTAGCGGGCACAGTGTGCACGTGCAGTTTCTTTGAGTATTGCAGTGGCCT
>NW_026595744.1:0-1729 GCF_907164565.1 Psammomys obesus
ACTCTGAGGTAGTGTTTATCTTTGTTGCATAGGTGTGTTTCTTGGATGCAACAGAATGTTGGATCCTGTTTCCTCAACCATTCTGTTAGTCTGTGTCTTTTTATTGGGGAGTTGAGTCTGTTGATGTTGATAGATAGTAGTGACCAACAATTGTTACTTACTTTTGATGTGGGGTTGGTCGTGTTACTGACTTTCATTGCTTGTATTCTTTTGGACTTTTTGTTGTGTAGTTATCTATTTCCTCTATTTCGTTATATGTAATTGTTTTCTTTGGTTTGGAGTTTCCCTTCTAGTAAGTTCTGTAGAGCTGGGTTACTATGTAGATATTGTTTAAATTTGGTTTTGTCATGGAATATTTTGAATTCTCCATCTATGTTGATTTACAATTTTGCTGTGGATAGTAGTCTGGGTTGGAATCTGTGGTCCCTTAAGGACTGTATGATTTCTGTCCAGGACCTTCTGGCTTTCATAGTTTCTGTTGAGAAATCTGGTGTGATTCTGATTCTGATAGGTCTACCCTCATATGTTACTTGGCCATTTTCCCTTGCTGCTTTTAGATTTTTTTCTTTGTTCTGTAGGTTCAGTGTTTTGACTATGATGTGACGTGAAGAATTTCTTTTCTGGTCTAGTCTACTTGGTGTTCTGTATGCCTCTTGTATGTTTATGGCCATCCTCTTCTTTAAGTTGGGAAAGTTTTCTTCTATAATTTTCTTGAAAATATTTTCCGGACCATTGAGCCTGATGTCTTCTTTTTCTCCTACTCCTATTATTCTTAGATTTTGTCTTTTCATGGTGTCCTTGATTTCTTGGATGTTTTGCATTTGGAACATTTCTGATTTAATTTTTTCTTTGAGAGACGTGTCAGTTTCCACAAGTGTATCTTTAGCTCCTGAGATTCTTTCTTCCATCTCTTGTATTTTGTTGGTGATGCTTACTTTTGTAGTTCCCGATCATTTCTCTATGTTCTCCAGCTCCAGGTTTTTCTCTACTTGAGTTTTCTTTATTGATTCTAATTCTGTTTTCATGTCTTTCACCATTTCCTTCATCTGTTTGAATGTGGAGTCCTGCTTTTCAGTGACAGCTTCTATTTTTTTGTCTGTTTCCTCTCTATGTATCACTAATTGTGCCTCTACTTCTTTAGCTATAATTGCCTATATTTCTATGAGAGCTTAGTTTATTTCTGCTTTTTGCCTTTATTTGTGTGGACACTTCCTTGAGAGCTTTGTGCATTTCTTCTTTGTTTGCCTCAATTTTCGTGTCTTTTCTCTGAGAGCTTGATTTGTTTCCTCTTGGTTCATCTCAATTTCTTTGGCTATTTCTCTGAGGGCTTTGTTCATTTCATCTTTATGGGCCTCTAATAGCTGGAGAAACATAATTTTGAAGTCGTTTTCTTGTATAACTAGTGAATTGAAGTGTCTATTGTTTTGTGGGGTTGCTGGTGAGGTCATTATGTCCTGATTTTTGTTGGGAGTGTTCTTACGTCTGCCTCTAGCCATCTGGTTATTTATAACCCTCACTGTTTGTTCCTCGAGTTTGTAGTTCGGGCTATGATCGTCTCTTTCTGTTTTTGGACTGTTTTTCCAGGAAGATGAGAGAGGTTCACTGGTTTGGGAGTATGCGCTGTGGTTTCAGTTTTGCCTAATTAAGGAATGTGATGCTGGAACTATTTGCATGTGCTTTTTGCGGGCACAGTGTGCACGTGCAGTTTCTTTGAGTATTGCAGTGGCCT
>NW_026595745.1:0-3514 GCF_907164565.1 Psammomys obesus
GAAGTCACTCTCGTGCAGTGGAGTATTAAGCCCACCTTTCAGTGGAGAGTCCACATTGGTCAAGGCCATGAGGTTCTGAGCTTCCTGCAGAATCCTGTCTTGGGAGGCCGGTGTCCATGGTGTTCTCAGAGCCATGCTGTTGTTTTTGACATTGTACACAAACAGGAGAGTGCTGGAAGCAGAATTTGTGATTCCAGACTCCTCTGCAGTCTGCCGTGCAACTTCACTGGCCTGGCCTACTTTGACAACTTTCTGGAGTTCTGCATCTGAAATCTGAGGGGCAGGCAGCACTAGCTTGCTTCTCTTTTTGGTAAACTCAGAGATACCACTAGTTTGAAGAATAGCTGATGTTAAATCAGATTCCTTTTTCCTTTTTAAATGGTATTTGTCTTTTTTTCTATCTCTTCCTTCTTTTTCAGATCTTAGCTCCCCATCAAGATCCTGCTGTCGTAATTTCCTGAAATCTGCATCAAGAGCCTGGTAATTCTCCTCAGAAGTATCATAAAAACCAAGAGCAGGCTTTTTCTCAAATGGTATTTCAGCATTATAATCAACTCCTCTCTTCTTCTTCTTCCTTTTCTTCTGAATCTCTATGCCAGCTGCTCGAAGCTCTGGTCTTTTCTGGAGGGCAGCAAGGCATCTTGCTTCTTCCACCTGCTTTTCCCTTGCTTTCCTCTTAGCCTTCTTTCCTTGAGTATTGGCCAGGCGGGCTCGAGCCTCAGAAAGCATCTCAAGTTCATCCTCATCCATATCGATTGGATCAGGCCGAGCTGGCTTTGTTTCTGGATTTGGATCTATCTCTCCAGGTTTAAGTTTTCGGGGGTCGTCTGTTGTTTCCTCTTCATTGTCTCTTTGGGAAGTCTTGTCCAGGAGGAATTCATAGTGTTCCAAGCACTGGGCTGCTGTTCTTCCTATGATCAGAGCAATGTTCCTTCACTGCGTTGGCATCAGCTTGGCCAAATGCAAGAGTTTCTCCTCCTCTTCTCTAGACCATTCAGTTTTTTTAATACTTGGGTCCAGCCATTCATACCATCTGGCTTTGCACTGCTTTGCTGATTTCCTATGCAACAATGAAGCAATCCTATACCACTGGCTTTTCCCATATTTCATTACCGCTGCTTTCAGAATTTCATCCTCGATATTCCTCCACACGCCCCCTTTGATCATAATCTGAGGCATCTTGATGCGGGAGAGTCCTGGCAAGCAGCCGAGAGGAGCTTCAAGAAAGTAGTAACAGCACTTCGGTCACAGGATGCAAAGAAGCCACTGCCTCCAAGAGCTCCCCCTTTTCCTTTTTTTTTTTTTTTTTTTTTTTTTGTTAAATAGTAAAATAGCTTTTCTAAGCAGAAATTTCAGTTACGTAAATAATTGAAAATGAGAAAATATCAAGGATTTTTCTTTTGTAAATTTTTCACTCACCCAGTGAATTTTCTCGGGCCTCGGCAATGTTTGGTAGAGATGCAGTAATGTTAGCTCAGCTCTGGGGTCAGATCCTCAATGTGTGAAGGGGATAGATCTAGCAGGGTCTGGAGACAGAAGGTTTGGAAACACACTCTGTGGAGTCTGGAGAAGAATGAACCTGGTTAGGCCCTGCAATCTCCTTTTATGGAGGCTGTGATGACCATGCCCATTTCCTTCCCTGGTTGCTTTTACTAATGCTTCCAATAGGTGAGCTCCAGTAGATTGAATCAACCCTGTTTCCAATCTGCACAAGCAAGTCTCCACAACAAGGTTTCCTGAGTTACTGTTTAGCTGGGTGGAAGCTCACACCTTTAATCCCAGAGTCCTAGGAAATGTACTACTGAAGCAGGAAGATTTTTTTTTTAGTTCAAGGCCAGACTAAAATACAGAGTAAGAACTTTGCTTTTTTTAAAAAAGTAATTTTACAATATTTTGCTGTACCTAAATATTTCACAGTGTGCTTATATTTTGCTTTTGATCATGTAACAGATGATGATGATGTCATTAACTTCTGATTCTAGCAAATACCAAAGACTACTTTCTCCAGACATCTTCATTCCCTACTCACTCAACTTTATTTTCTGAAAAAAAAAAAAAAAATCTGTAAATCTCATTCTATTTACTATTGACTCTGTAGAGTGACACTGGAGTTCAAGGTTTTCTAGCTCCCCAGCTGTCTTTAGTTCATGTTGACCAGACAGAAAATTCTGTATTAATGCTGTAGATGTGCAATAGTTAAGAAACTTCTGCATCTCAACCAGATACTGTTGCACATGCTGAGTTTGTATTTTTCATGTTCTTAGCTGAAAACTTTCCCATTCTCTTCCCTTCTTACAGATCCTTTAAATCATCAGCCACAGAATGTTTGGCTAGGGTTTTAGGTGGATCCTCACACCTGGAAAGATCTGGGTTTGGGTGGGGCTTTCTACTTCAAATAATTCAATCAAGAAAAAACCCTCGAAAGAAAAATTCCAGCTGGGTTGGTGTGATGGTAAATGCTTATAATCCTAGCACTCAGGGAGGCAGAGGCAGGTAGATCTCTGTGAGTTCAAGCCTAGCCTGATGTCCAAAGTGAGTCCAGGACAACCAAGATTACATTGAAAAACCCTGTCAAAAAAAGGAAAGAAAAGAAAAGAAAAGAAAGAAAGAAAGAAAGAAAGGAAGGAAGGAAGGAAGGAAGGAAGGAAGGAAGGAAGGAAGGAAGAAAGAGAGAGAGATTCCAGCCTCATGGGTTTTAGTTTACTCCAGATGCAGTCAAACTGACAAGCAAGAATAGCATCACAAGAACTGACCACTTTGTCCTAGATGATCAGTTAGGGAGCTCATCCCTGATAGAGGCTAATTCTTTGTCTAGGGGTGGGACTTTTTCAAAATTTTCCATTACCACATCAATATGTCCATAGTTCTGGTCTTGTTTATGTAGCCATTTCTAGAGGCAGTTTCACAAAAGACTTCCTTGTATTCTGGCTCTTCCTAGCTTTTTCACCCTCTTCCAAAATGTTTCTAGAGCCAATGATGCAGGGGTTAGGATATAGGTGTATCTCTTGGGTCTGGGATCCCCATGATCTGTTGGTTTTTGCAGTCTGTCCAGCGGTGGTATTCCTTGAATGTCTGCCTGTGTGGCTCATTGCTTCTTTTCTATATTATTTGTAAATGAGCTTCGCTAGGATTTTTAAAACTGGATTTTCAATCTAATGTTTTGTTTACTTTGATAGTAAACCAAATCAATGATAAGTTAATGTCTCTGCAAGTATGAGATCAAGGAAGCACAGGAGGATTGGCAGGAAAAGAGCATTTATGATTACTTATATGTCATGTCAGTTTTCCACGTTGAGCTGTGTTTACTATTTAGAAATCACAAAGGACCATAATAAGTGTGTTAAGTTGTAATCCAAATTCATTGCAAATTTATTTGTAATGGGCAGAATCTAGAAACAACCTAGATGTCCCTCAGCGGAGGAATGCATACAGAAATTGTGGCACATTTACACAATGGAATACTGTTCAAATATTAAAAACAAGGAAATCATGAAATTTGCAGACAAATGGATGG
>NW_026595746.1:0-3188 GCF_907164565.1 Psammomys obesus
GAAGTCACTCTCGTGCAGTGGAGTATTAAGCCCACCTTTCAGTGGAGTGTCCACATTGGTCAAGGCCATGAGGTTCTGAGCTTCCTGCAGAATCCTGTCTTGGGAGGCCGGTGTCCATGGTGTTCTCAGAGCCATGCTGTTGTTTTTGACATTGTACACAAACAGGAGAGTGCTGAAAGCAGAATTTGTGATTCCAGACTCCTCTGCAGTCTGCCATGCAACTTCACTGGCCTGGCCTACTTTGACAACTTTCTGGAGTTCTGCATCTGAAATCTGAGGGGCAGGCAGCACTAGCTTGCTTCTCTTTTTGGTAAACTCAGAGATACCACTAGTTTGAAGAATAGCTGATGTTAAATCAGATTCCTTTTTCCTTTTTAAATGGTATTTGTCTTTTTTTCTATCTCTTCCTTCTTTTTCAGATCTTAGCTCCCCATCAAGATCCTGCTGTCGTAATTTCCTGAAATCTGCATCAAGTGCCTGGTAATTCTCCTCAGAAGTATCATAAAAACCAAGAGCAGGCTTTTTTCTCAAATGGTATTTCAGCATTATAATCAACTCCTCTCTTCTTCTTCCTTTTCTTCTGAATCTCTATGCCAGCTGCTCGAAGCTCTCGTCTTTTCTGGAGGGCAGCAAGGCGTCTTGCTTCTTCCACCTGCTTTTCCCTTGCTTTCCTCTTAGCCTTCTTTCCTTGAGTATTGGCCAGGCGGGCTCGAGCCTCAGAAAGCATCTCAAATTCATCCTCATCCATATCGATTGGATCAGGCCGAGCTGGCTTTGTTTCTGGATTTGGATCTATCTCTCCAGGTTTAAGTTTTCGGGGGTCGTCTGTTGTTTCCTCTTCATTGTCCCTTTGGGAAGTCTTGTCCAGGAGGAATTCATAGTGTTCCAAGCACTGGGCTGCTGTTCTTCCTATGATCGGAGCAATGTTCCTCCACTGCGTTGGCATCAGCTTGGCCAAATGCAAGAGTTTCTCCTCCTCTTCTCTAGACCATTCAGTTTTTTTAATACTTGGGTCCAGCCATTCATACCATCTGGCTTTGCACTGCTTTGCTGATTTCCTATGCAACAATGAGGCAATCCTATACCACTGGCTTTTCCCATATTTCATTACCGCTGCTTTCAGAATTTCATCCTCGATATTCCTCCACACGCCCCCTTTGATCATAATCCGAGGCATCTTGATGCGGGAGAGTCCTGGCAAGCAGCCGAGAGGAGCTTCAAGAAAGTAGTAACGGCACTTCGGTCACAGGATGCAAAGAAGCCACTGCCTCCAAGAGCTCCCCCTTTTCCTTTTTTTTTTTTTTTTTTTTTTTTTGTTAAATAGTAAAATAGCTTTTCTAAGCAGAAATTTCAGTTACGTAAATAATTGAAAATGAGAAAATATCAAGGATTTTTCTTTTGTAAATTTTTCACTCACCCAGTGAATTTTCTCGGGCCTCGGCAATGTTTGGTAGAGATGCAGTAATGTTAGCTCAGCTCTGGGGTCAGATCCTCAATGTGTGAAGGGGATAGATCTAGCAGGGTCTGGAGACAGAAGGTTTGGAAACACACTCTGTGGAGTCTGGAGAAGAATGAACCTGGTTAGGCCCTGCAATCTCCTTTTATAGAGGCTGTGATGACCATGCCCACTTCCTTCCCTGGTTGCTTTTACTAATGCTTCCAATAGGTGAGCTCCAGTAGATTGAATCAACCCTGTTTCCAATCTGCACAAGCAAGTCTCCACAACAAGGTTTCCTGAGTTACTGTTTAGCTGGGTGGAAGCTCACACCTTTAATCCCAGAGTCCTAGGAAATGTACTACTGAAGCAGGAAGATTTTTTTTTAGTTCAAGGCCAGACTAAAATACAGAGTAAGAACTTTGCTTTTTTTAAAAAAGTAATTTTACAATATTTTGCTGTACCTAAATATTTCACAGTGTGCTTATATTTTGCTTTTGATCATGTAACAGATGATGATGATGTCATTAACTTCTGATTCTAGCAAATACCAAAGACTACTTTCTCCAGACATCTTCATTCCCTACTCACTCAACTTTATTTTCTGAAAAAAAAAAAAAAAATCTGTAAATCTCATTCTATTTACTATTGACTCTGTAGAGTGACACTGGAGTTCAAGGTTTTCTAGCTCCCCAGCTGTCTTTAGTTCATGTTGACCAGACAGAAAATTCTGTATTAATGCTGTAGATGTGCAATAGTTAAGAAACTTCTGCATCTCAAACAGGTACTTTTGCACATGCTGAGTTTGTATTTTTCGTGTTCTTAGCTGAAAACTTTCCCATTCTCTTTGAAAGATCCCCGGAGGGTATCTTCCGTCAGAGAGACCCCCTCCCAAGGATCAACGAGTCCATTCGGATGCAAACAGCAAGAGGCTTTTATTTTGATTTACGAGTACTCGGGCAGCAAGGTCACTCAGGAGGACCTTGCGCGCCCCCTAGATGGGAAGCTGGGGTTTTTATAGGGTTTTAGAGGCAGTAGCACTGGTACAGAAGCGAGAGGGCATGGTTACAGGGGGCTGATTGGTACATTTACACGAAACCACAATTTGCGTCAAAGTTTGGCAGGGGCACCAAGATTCCAGGAACTGGGTGGTCGGGGGGGTAGGATGACCCCTTGACGTGGCCCGCCACCTGTTATTTTGTTTTTCCCTATCTTAGCTGAAACAGTCTCACAGATATCTATGAGAGTGATTAACACAAACTGTTTTTAGTATGACTGGGGCAGCCTGACCACAGATATCCCAAGTGGGTGACACAGCTAGGATTTCTCAGTAATTTTCCAGTTTCTCATCTGGCCTTCAGAGTTTTACAAAACAGTGGTGTCTCACAAAATGGCATTAGCTATGTTTAACTTAGTGTGAGGCTGGGGTCTTTCACTCTTCCCTTCTTACAGATCCTTTAAATCATCAGCCACAGAATGTTTGGCTAGGGTTTTAGGTGGATCCTCACACCTGGAAAGATCTGGGTTTGGGTGGGGCTTTCTACTTCAAATAATTCAATCAAGAAAAAACCCTCGAAAGAAAAATTCCAGCTGGGTTGGTGTGATGGTAAATGCTTATAATCCTAGCACTCAGGGAGGCAGAGGCAGGTAGATCTCTGTGAGTTCAAGCCTAGCCTGATGTCCAAAGTGAGTCCAGGACAACCAAGATTACATTGAAAAACCCTGTCAAAAAAAGGAAAGAAAAGAAAAGAAA
>NW_026595747.1:0-4166 GCF_907164565.1 Psammomys obesus
GTATTCTATTGTGTAAATGTACCACATTTTCTGTATCCATTCCTCCATTGAGGGACATCTGTATTGTTTCCAGGTTCTGGCTTATTACGAATAATGGTTTTTTATGAACATGGTTTTTTAATCCAATTTCTCAGTCTGGGTCTGGGTCTTAGAGGAACTCTCATTGAAATTGAGAGTTATCTATGGGCAGTGTTTGTAAATTCCTCTTATTTTGTTGTCATGGTGTAACATGTTTTCAACTTGTTTTGATTTGTTTATCTGGAATTATTTATTCTTTGTGTTTTCTTGGGTGTGATTAAACTCCTCATATTGAAGCACTCCTTCTTGCATCTTCTGTAAAGATGGATTATAGATAGATGTTGCTTAAATTTTGTTTTATCATGCAATGTTTTTCTTTCTCCATTATTTGTTATTGAAAGTTTTGCTGTGTGTAATATTTTGGGCTGGCATCTATGGTATAATATAGTTGCATAAAACCCATCAAGGACTTCCTTACTTTTATTTTTTTAGGTGCTCTCCTAAAGAGTCTGTCTATATATGTTACTTGGTATTTTCTTCTTCCATCTTTTAATATTCTTTAATTTTTAGGTATGTTCAGTGTATTGATTACTGTTTCATGAGGAATTTCTTTCCTGGTCCAGCCCATTTGTTGTTCTTTATGCTTTGTGTAGCTTGATATGCTCCCACTTCTTTAGGTTAGGGATATTCTATGATTTTATTAAAAACATTTTCTGTGCCTTTTACCTTGGTTTCATCTCTTTCCGCTATTCTTACTATTGTATAGATTTGGTCTTTTCATAGTGCCCCATATTTCTTAGATGTTTTATACCTTGATATTTTTATACTCAACATTTTCTTTGAAATAGGTATATATTTCTTCTACTTTCTTCAATGCCTGATATTTTGTTTCATGTTTTGTACTATATTGGTAAGGCTTACCTTGGTGATGTTTGTTTGACTTCCTAAATTTATTTTTCCAGTTTTATTTCAGTTTGGATTTTATTTAGTGATTATACTTTTTCCACTTTCAAGTCTTGAATTGTTTCTTCCTTTCATTTCTGATTATGTTTTCACAGATATCATTCAGTGACTTATTCATAACCTCTTTAAGATCCTTGAGTATATTAATAATGATTATTTTGAAGCCCTTGTCTTGTGTTTCAACTATATTGCCATTCTCAGGGATAACTGTAATAGGGTTGCTCAGATCTGGTGGAGACATCATGTCTTAAGTATTAATGACTATACCTGTCTTAAGTATTAATGACTATACTGCTTAAGCATCTGGGTTTGGGATAATTCATAGTCTACATGGTGATATTTGGTCATATTTTTTGTTAGGTAGATGTCTTGTTCCTTTGTTTCTGCTGCCCTATCTTAAGAAAGTGTCGTGGTTTTGTGTTACCTTGTAGGGAATGCTTCTTACCACCTTCAGGTGTGGCCACTGGGGTTTTCAGGTAGAACCTGTAGGTATTGAGGTTTGACATGAGGAGATGGAGATGGCCTAGAAGCATGGGGTAGAAGGTAGAAAGACTCCACAAATTGCAGGCAAATGGTGGGAACTAGAAAAGATCATCTTGAGTGAGGTGACCCCGATACAGAAAGACACACATAGTATGTATGCACTTATAAGTGGATATTAGACTTAAAATACAAGATAAATATACTAAAATCTGTACAGTTAAAGAAGGTAGATAAGAAGGATCCTGGGGAAGATGTTCAATCTTCATTAAGAAAGGCAAATGGATAGACATCAGAAGAAGGAGAAACAGGGAACAGGACAGGAGCCTACCACAATGGGTCTCTGAAAGATTTTACTCAGCAGGGTATCAAAGCATATGCTAAGATTCATAGCCAAACTTTGGGCAGCGTGCAGGGAATCTTATGAAAGAAGTGGGATGACCCTCCCCAAGTCCACTGATAGGGGAGGTCCTCCTCTCCTTACTTCTGTTCTTAGACTATCAGATCTCATCAGGAGTGGCTGCATTGTCATATTCTGTGGCCTGATAAGGCTGCTCCCCACTCAGGAGGAGATGATCAAAGAGCAGGCCAATCAGATTATGTCAGAGGCAGTCCCTCTTCCTATTACAATGGAACCCACTTGGACACTGAACTGCATGGACTACCTCTGTGCAGGGGTTCTAGGTTATCTCCATGCCTGGTACTTGGTTGGAGTATGAGTCTCTGGGAAGACCCCTGTGTTCAAATTTTCTGGGACCGGGAGGGGAAGAGGGATTTATGGGGGGATAAAAAGTGAATAAAGTGTAATTAATAAAATAAAATTAAATTTAAAAAAGAAACTTAAAAAAACTTAATATTATTTGAATTCAAATTGTATTCATTATTACATATAGTGATTTGGACATAATAAATATACTGAATGACCTTGTTCTCCTAAACAATTAGTTGTGTTTTCTTGACATATCTTTCAAAACAACATGAGATGATTATGTGAGAATATCTAAGACATAACAAAGACTCAGTACATACCAGGATTATATAGCAACTTGAAGGTTGAGAATACAGTGTTGAAATCATATTTTACCAACAAATAAAATAATGTGTTATAATTCAGATTAAAAAAAGAAGAAGTGGGAAATGATAGATCTGAAGGGGACAGGAGCTCCACAAGGAGAGCAACAGAACCAAAAAATCTGTGCACAAGGGTCTTTTCTGAGACTGATACTCCAACGAAGGACCAAGCATGGAGATAACCTAGAACCCCTGCACAGATTTAGCCCATGGAAAATCAGTCTCCAAGCGGGTTCCCTAGTAATGGAAACAGGGACTGTTTCTGACATGAACTCAATGGCTGGCTCTTTGATCACCTCCCCCTCAGAGGGAGGGAGCAGGACAGAAGAATACAGTGCAGCCAATCCTAGTGCAACCTGATAAGCTAGTGTCAGAGGGAAAGGGAGGAGGACCTCCACTTTCAGTGGACTTGGGGAGGGGTATAGGAGAAGATGAGAGAGGGAGAGAGGTTAGAATTGGAAGGGGGCAGGGGAAGGGGTTACAGCTGGGATACAAATGAATACATTGTAATTAAGAAATAAATAAATAAATTTTTAAAAAAGAGAAAAAGTCCACAGGAAAGAGATAATTTGGTTCTGTCATGAGGTTTAGCGAGTCTCCAGTGAATAAATTCAGAAAGTTAGGACATGCTACCACAAGTGATCTGCTATACACTTGGGGCTAACATTCAGTGCTTTACTTTCCTTGGCTTATTTCACTTAACATTATGTCTCTGTCTGGATGCAAATGGAAGTATTACATTTAATTTTTCCAGGCAAATAATATTATTATTTTTATATAGATACAGTATGTAAATTTATCAAAGACTAACTACATTTGTTTAGATTGGCAGTCAGGAATAAAAAGGTGCTACATGTCTCTTAAACATTCTGATTCTTTCTGTAAATTTGCCTAACATTTGAATTGTTATACGACATGGCAGTTTTTGTTTTCTATTAGGAGATAATCATCCTGTCTGTTTTAATGGGTACTAATGTTCATTCCTAAAAACAGTGATTAAGATATATCCTTTTTCAACATTGTCATTAATATTTGTTTTCTTTCTTTCTTTCATTGGCTTTTTTTCATGACAGCCTTAGCAAACAAGATGGTATATTTCATTACAGTTTTCATTTTTAAATTTCCCTAATTTTTTAATTAAATTTTTATTTTTTATATTAATTACAGTTGATTCACATTGTATCCTAGCTGTAGCCTCCTTCTTCATTCCCTTCCAATCCTACCCTCTTTCCCTCATCTCCTCCTATGCCCCTCTCCAAGTCCACTGTTAGAGGAGGTTCTCCTCCCCTTCTATCAGACTCTAGTTTATCAGGACTGTTCAGGACTGTTCAGGACTGGCTGCATTACGCTCCCCTGTGGCCTGGCAAGGCTGTTCCCCCCCTCAGAGGGAGGTGATCAAAGAGTCAGCCACTGAGTTTATGTCAGAGACAGTCCTTGTTCCCATTAATAGGAAAACCATTAGAGACTGATTTTCCATGGGCTAAATCTGTGCAGGGATTCTAGGTTATCTCCATGCTTGGACCTTAGTTGGAGTATTAGTCTCAGAAAAGACCCCTGTGCCCAGATATTTTGATTCTATTGGTCACTTTGTGGAGCTTCTGTCCTCTCCAGGTCTTACCATCTCCCCCTTCTTT
>NW_026595748.1:0-19869 GCF_907164565.1 Psammomys obesus
AAAGAAGTTAAAAGGTAACAAATCAAGTAATCCAATTTTTAAAAAAAATGAAGTACAGAGCTAAAAAGAGATTTCTCTGTAGAGGAATATAGAATGGCAGAGAAACTAATAAATGTTCAGCTTCCTAAGTCATCAGGAAAATGAAAACCAAAACAGCCCTGATATTTCATCTTACACACATCAGAATGGCTAAGATCAAAAACACAAGTGACAAGGCATGCTCGAGAGGATGTGGAGAAAGGGGAACCTTCCTCCATTGCTGGTGGGAATTTAAATGTGTACAACCACTTTGGAAGTCAGTCTGGTGCTTTCTCAGAAAATTGGGAGGAACACTTCAACAAGATCCAACTATACCACTCCTAAGCATATATCCAAAAGATGTTCAAGCACACAAGGACATTTGCTCAACCATGTTCCTAGCAGCTTTATTCAGAATTTCCAGAACTTGGAAATAACCCAGATGTCCCTCAAAGGAAGAATGGATACAGATATTGTGGTACATTTACACAATAGAATACTACTCAGCAATTAAAAACAAGGAAATCATGAAATTTGCAGGCAAGTGGTGGGATCTAGAAAAGATCATCCTGAGTGCAGTATCCCAGAAGCAGAAAGACACACAGGGTATATACTCACTTATAAGTGGATACTATACCTATAAGATAGGATAAACATACTAAAATCTGTACACCTAAAGAAGATAAACAAGGAGGAGGCCCCTGGGTAAGGTAAGTTCTCACTCAGAAAGACAAATGGGATGGCTATTGGAAGGTGAAGAAAACAAGAAACAGGACAGGAGCTTACCATGGGGGCCCTCTGAAAGACTCTACCCAAGAGAACTAGGATCAAAGTTCTGTAAAGGCGGACATTACAAACTTCCATGAGATTATTTAGACACAAAGACGAGGTAGCTAGTTCTGGCACTCAGAAGGAAAGCAAAGCAGACCCTGCTACCTGATAGCAGAAGATTTCAGATGGATACATCAGAATAGAGAGCCCATGAAATAGAGTATTATAAAGTATTATAAAATTCCCATAGCATCTTCTAGAGTCCAGAATTCCCAGTGAAAAAGATGACTGTATCTTTAGGACTAATTGTTGACTACTGGAAACTGAGTAATTATTTTTAAATTTATTTAATTTTTTTTATTTATTACAAATAATTCACTTTGTCTCACAACAGTAGCCCCCTTTCTCATTCCCTCCCAATCCCACCCTCTTTCCCTTATCTCATCCCATACCTCTCCCCCAGTCCACTGATAGGGGAGATCCTCCTCCAATTCCATCTGATCCTAGCCTATCAGGTTACATCAGGATTGGTTGCATCATCTTCCTCTGTGGCCTGGTAAGGCTGTACCCCTATTAGGGGGAGCTGATCAAAGGACAGCCACTGAGTTCATGTCAAAGATAGCCTCTGTTCCAGTTCCTAGATAACCCACTTGGAGACTGAGCTGACAAGGGCTACATACATCTGCACAGGGGTTCTACGTTATCTCCATGCATGGTCTTTGGTTGGAGCAGCAATCTAAAAAAAGACCCCTGGGCCCAGAATTTGTTGTTGTTATTCTGTTGCTCTCCTTGTGGTGCTCTTATCTACTATGAGCCTTTCTATATTCTCCCAAATTTCATAAGATTACCTGCACCCTGCCCAAAGTTTGGCTATGAATCTCAAGATTTGCTGGGTGGAATCTTTCAGAGGCCTTCTGTGGTAGGCTCCTATTCTGTTCCCTGTTTTCTCCCTCTTCCGATGTCTATCCCATTTGAATTTCTGAATGAAGATTGAGCATCTTCCCCAGGATCCTTTTTTTTTTTAACCTATCTTCTTTAGGTGTACAGATTTTGTTATATTTATTTTATGTTATAACTCTAATACCCACTTATAAGTGAATATATACCATGTGTGTCTTTCTGCTTCTGGGTTACCTCAATCAGGATGATCTTTTATAATTCCCAAGATTTGCCTGTAAATTTCATGATTTCCTCTTTTTAATTGCTGAGTAGTATTCCATCGTGTAAATGTACCACAATTTCTATATCTATTCTTCAGTTGAAGGACATCTGGGTTGTTTCCAGATTCTGGCTATTATGAATAAAGCTGCTAGGAACATGGTTGAGCTAATGTCTTTGATGTATACTTGAACATATTTTAGATATATGCTTACGAGTGGAATAGCTGGATATTGAGGTAGCAATAGAGGTAGCACTATTCCTAATTCTCTGATAAAGCACCAGATTGATATTCAAAGTGGTTGTGCAAGATTATGTTCCCACCAGTAATGGAGGAGGGTTCCCCTTTGTCCACATCCTCTCCAGCATGTATTGTCTTGAGATTTTAATCTTAGCCATTTTGATGGGTGCAAGGTGAAATTTCGGAGTTATTTTGATATGCATTTCCATGCTGACATTGAGCACCTCTTTAACTGTTTCTATGCCATTCGACAATCCTGTTGAGAATTGGCTGTTCTTTACCTTCTTGAGTTTTTTTATATATTCTGGATTTTAGGTGGTGAAGAGCTTTCCAGTCTGTAGGCTGTCTTTTTGTTCTGTTGACAGTATCCTGTGCTTTACAGAAGTTTTCAGTTTCATGAGGTCCCATTCATTGATTGTTGATCTTAGAGCCTGTGCTGTTGGTGTTCTGTTCAGGAAGTTGTCGCCTGTGCCAATGAGTTGAAGGCTCTTCCACAATTTCTTTTAAAAGATTCAGTGTGTCTGGTTTTATGTAGAAGTCTTTGATCCACTTGGACTTTAGTTTTGTGCAGAGTGATAAATATGGATCTATTTTCATTTTTCTGCATATAGACATCAAATTTGACCAGCACAAGTTTTGAAGATTCTATATTTTTTCCATTGTATGGTTTTGGCATCTTTATCAAAAATCAAGTATCCATAGGTGTGTGTGTTTATTTCTGGGTCTTCTATTCTGTTCCATTGATCCACCATTCTGTTTCTATGCCAGTACCATGGAGTTTTTTTTATTAAATTTGGTCTTCAGAACAGCTTGAGATCAGGGATGGAGATACCTCCAGCCCATCTGCTGTTGCAGAGGATTGTTTAAGCAGATTTGGGCTTTTTGTTTTTCCATATTAAATTGAGAATTGTTTTTCAAGTTCTGTAAAAACAATTGTTTTGGTATTTTGATGGGATTTCCACTGAATGTGTAAATTGCTTTTGGTAGGATGGTCATTTTCACTATGTTAATCCTACCGATCCCTAAGCATGGGAGATCATTCCATCTTCTGATATCTTCTTCAAATTTTTTCTTCAGAGACTTGAAGGGTTTTGTTTGTTTGTTTGTTTGTTTGTTTGTTTCAAATAGGTATTTCACTTGCTGGGTTAGAGACACACAAAAGAACTTTATGTTATTAGTGGCCATTTTGAAGGGTGTTGTTTCCCTAATTTCTTTCTCAGCCCTTTTGTATTTAATGTACAGAGGGACTATTGATTTTTTTTTTTAGTTAATTTTATATCCAGCCACTTTGCTGAAGGCATTTATCAGCTGAAGGACTTCTCTGGTTAAATTTTGGAGGTCATTCATATATACTAACATATCATCAGCAAATAGTGATACTTTGACTTTTTCCTTTCCAAGTTGTATTCCTTTGATCACCTTTAGTTTTCTTATTCCTGTAGTTCCTATTTCAAGTAATATGTTGAAGAGATAGGTAGTAGGTAGACAGCTATGCCTTGTTCCGATTTTATTGGGATTGGTATAAGTTTCTCTACTGAGTATGCTGTTGGCTATAGGCTTGCTGTATATTGTCTTTACTATGTTTAGTTGTGTACCTTGTATCCCTGATCTCTCCAAGACTTTAAACATGAATGGGTGTTGGATTTTGTCAAATGCTTTTTCTGCATCTAGGGAGATGATAATGTGGATTTTCTCTCCCATTTTGTTTATGTGGTGGTTTACATTGATGAATTTCCACATAGTGTACCACCCCTGCAAACAAGGGATGGAGCCTGCTTGGTCATGGTGGACAATATCTTTGATGTGTTCTTGGATTCCGTTTGTAAGTATTTTATTGAGTATTTTTGCATCAATGTTCATAACAGAGATAGGTCTGAAGTTCTCTTTTCTGTTGGGTCTTTGTGTAGTTTAGGTATCAAGGTGACTGTAGCCTCATAGAATGAGTTTGGTTTGGAAATGTTCCTTCTGTGTCTATTTTGTGGTATAGTTTAAAGAGAATTGCTGTTAGCTCTTATTTCAAGTTCTAGTAGAATTCAGCGCTGCAAGCATCTGGACCTGGGCTTTTTTTTTTAAGGGAAACTTTTAATGACCCTTTCTATTTCCTTGGGAGATATAGGACTATTTAATCTAGTAACCTGATCCTGATTTAATTTTGGTAATTGGAATCTATCAATATGGTTCATTCCATTTAGATTTTCAAATTTTGTTGCTAATAGTCTTTTTTTAGTAAGACCTAATGATTGTCTGGATTTCCTCAAGTTCTCTTGTTATGTCCCCCTTTTCATTTCTGATTTTGCTGATTTGGAGAGTTTTTCTCTGCCTTTTAGTTAGTTTGTCTAAGGGTATGTCTATCTTGTTGATTTTCTCAAAGAACCAGATCTTGGTCTCATTGAGTCATTGAATTGTTTTCTTTGTTTCCAATTCATTGATTTCAGCTCTGAGTTTGATTATTTCTAATTTTCTAATCCTCTTGTTGTCTGCTTCTTTTTTTTTTCCCATAGGGCTTTCAGGTGTGCCTTTAAGTTGCTTGTATGAGTTGTCTTAAACTTCTCTCTGAAGGCACTTATTGCTGTGAACATTCCTCTTGGCACTGCTTTCATTGTGTCCCATAAGTTTGGGTAAGTTGTTCCTTCATTTTCATTGAATTTTTGGAAGTCTCTAATTTCTTTCTTTCTTTTTTTTTTTTTTTCATTTCTTCCCTGACCAGCTTTTCATTGAGTAGGGAGTTAGTTGTTTACTTGCCATGTGTATGTAGGCTTTTTGTTATTTCTGATGTTGTTGAGGTCTAGTATAAGACCATGGTGGTCTGATAGGATACAAGGGATTATTTTGATCTTGTATCTGTTGAGGCTTGCTTTGGGCCCAACTATATTTTCAGTTTTGGAGAAGGTTCCATGAGGTGCTGAAAAGAAGATATACTCTTCTGAGTTTGTGTGAAAAGTTCTGTAGATATCTATTAGGTCCATTTGATTTAGGAATTATGTACCTGTCATTATTTCTCTAGTTAGTTTCTTTCTAGATTATCTGTCCTTTGGTGAGAGTAGAATGTTGACGTCTCCCACTATTAAACTGTTGATATCGATTTTTGATTTAAGCTTTAATAATGTTTCATTTACAAATTAAACAGATGCTCTTGTATTTGGGGTATAGATGCTTAGGATTGTGATGTCCTCATGGTGGATTTTTCCTTTGATGAGACTGAAGTGCCACTCCTCATCTTTTTGTATTAATTTTGGTTGAAAGTCTATTTTATTAGATATTAGGATCACTATTCCAGCTTGTTTTCAGGGTGCATTTGCTTGTAAACCTATTTCTCTCCCTTTACTCTGAGGTAGTGTTTATGTTTGCTGCAGAGGTGTGTTTCTTGGATGCAGCAGAATGTTGGACCCTGTTTCTGCATCCATTCTGTTCATCCGTGTCTTTTTATTGGAGAGTTGAGTTCGTTGATGTTGATAGATAATAGTGGCCAATCAATGTTAACTCCTGTTATTGTGGAGTTGGTGGTGTTACTGTGTTTCTATGTTTGTTTAATTTTAATTTTTTGTTGTGAAGTTATCTATATCCTATGTTTTGGGGGGGTGTAGTTGATTTTGTTGGTTTTGAGTTTTCCTTCTAGTATCTTCTGTAAGGCTGGGTTTCTGTGTAGATATTGTTTATGTTTAGTTTTGTCATGAAATATTTTTTCCTTCATCTATCTTGATTGTAAATTTTGTTGGGTATAATAGTCTGGGTTGGCATCTGTGTTCTCTAATCTTCTACTTGATGTCCTGATTATTGTTGGATGTGTTCTTATGCAGAACTCTAGCCATCACTTTATCCTTTACCTTAGCTGTTTGTTCCTGAATTCTGTACTTCAGACTGGTTACGTTTGTCTCTGAAGTCTGGAGTATTCTTCAGGAAGTAAGAGAGGTCCACCAGTTTGAGAGCAGATGTTGGTGTTTCAGTTGTAGCTATGGAAGGAATGTAGCAGGTGCATGTGTGCTAGCATGGTAGTGTGCATGGAAGTGTGTCTTGAAGGACAGGGTGTTAGAGTGTGTAGATGTCTGGAATGGTGATTCATAAGGGCAGGTGAGGGTGCTGGTGCAGTTTGCGGTCTCAATGCCCATGCACAGGTGCCATGAATGCCTCAGTGGCCCACGTGCAGTACTGTCCTTCAGGTATTCAGATCTGTCTAGTTTGTACCATCTTGGCTCTAAGAATTGTTTACCTGGGAGACACATACTACAGCTGCCTCTGCCATCTTAGTCACCAAGCACAGAAGCTCATGTTTGGTGCAACCTCTGCTGCCTCTGCTGAGCAAGGAGGCCAGTGCTTGGGGCAAAGGGAAGTGCATGGGGTCGAATATTTGTCATTCTCTGGCCAGAGAGATGTCCACAGGTGACTGGATCCAAACTGGCCCAGCTCACGGGTTGTCCTCTCTCACCCAGGAAGCCTCACTGTGAATGTTCTGGTTTCAGCCACCCCTCCACTCACCAATTTTGAAGTTCCCGATCCTCTGATCCTCAGAGACTGTGCATGCTGGTCGCAGCCATCTTTGACTCTAAGTAATTCTTATGTTTGTTACAGTATCTAACATTTCTCAGGGACTAAGAAAAATTGCCCTCCTGGGCTTTTCAACACTCCTTTGAATTGAACTCATAACATTGAGTTATCTTCATTTGGGAAGGAAGAATGCATATCCCTGATATTATCTTGTTTCATTACATACATAAACACAAACATATACACCCATATAATATATATATATATATATGTTTGCTAACTAGTAAAGTTTATAGTCTGTCATAAAACATAGAAGCTACTCTTTCAGGAGTTGTTTATATAGTTTGTTATTAATTCATAGTGAATGATTATCGCTTTACTTCACATCAACTAATGGGTTGTATACTTCAAGATTCAAAGTCATAGGCTATCTGCACAATTTTTAGGCGTGGTCCCTTTATCAGATAAGACCAGCTTAATTACAGACAAAACACAAACCTTCCAATTTCCTGGATGCCGTATGTTTTTCTGGCCTTTATATGCCTCCTTGGTTATATAAGGGCTTCAAAAATCCTTTAGCTAGCTCACTACCAGGCTTTGAGAATTACCAGGTATTCCAGTGCAACTAGAGGTCATCTGTATGGCATGAATTATGGTTTACAATAAGGGTAAGAACAATAGGTACACCTGGATTTTTAGTAGCAGCTTGGAAAAATAACTAAGGCTAGGCGTAGCCTTTTAGAACTGGAGTTTTTAACAGTGTACAATGCCTACTACAGATGGAACCACTGAGTCTCTGTTAGGTACAGTGTGAGCTATCGTAGTCATAAAAAGGGTGGGTAATTGCCTTATTTCACCAGCTCCAATATGACATAAGGAAGACCCCTAAATAAGTTGTAGTCATACCCACAGCCAGCCTTTTTTCTCCTTTTCAGAAGTTATTGACTCCCAAGACTCAGCTGTTTCCTGTGGAACTGTCTGAACAACCCCCTCCACCATGGTTACCCTAGTACCTATGGTCTGAAAAGTTTAAGAGGGGCTGAACCTTAAACCAGGAAGTGTTTGATATACAGAAGTTTGAACGGTGGGAAGCCAAGCATCCAGACTAACCCTGTAGTGCAATTTACAATTGATGCTACACATTTTAAGAGGAAAATTAAAATTCAGAACATCAAATGGCCTAAGTTGTATTGCTAAGTCAGTATGGCTGCTAGTAGTACAAAGGCCTATGATTGGGTCACTGGTTACTTATAATAGTGGTTGGGCAATATAGTGAGTTATCACACTCAGGATGTCACAATAACATACAAATATTATAACAAAACTTCCAAGACCAGAAGTCTTTATGAAGTATATGCACCCAGATTAAGAATAGTATGGATATTCATTATGCAGGTCATGGTTATCAATATTGTGCTGGGACATTTTATCTACTATAAAATTCTCAGGAAACGTACACAGAATAAAGAAAAAACAGGCTTATTAACCCAAAACCTATGGAGATGGGAAGATGGCTCAGCAGTTATGAGTATTTTTTTTCCTTGAAAATACTGGGGTTTGGTTTCTAGCACCTACATAGCAGCTCACAACTCTCTGTCACTCCAGTTCAAAGGAATCCAACTTACTCTTTTGGCTTCTTAGAACGACTTACATGTTGGATATCCATACATGTGGCAAAGCACTCATATACATAAAATAAAAATTAAGCCCTTAAAAAATACAGGGTTACAGAAGTGGCTTAGCATTAAGAGCACTGGCTACTCTTCCAGAAGACGCAAGTTCAATTCCCAGCACGCACATGGTGGATCACAGCTATCTGTAACTCAGTTCTGGGGGATCCAACACCTTCACTCAGACATCCATGGAAATAAAATACCAATGCACATAAAACAAAAATAAATCATTTTAAAAAACCAAGTATATAACTTCCCCATTGCCAAATTTGTCTTGTTCAGCTGGACTGAATTCCTTGAAGAACTATTAACAAATTTAAGTTTTCATGTAGCCACTATGCCTGTCCCTTATGGGTTGTTGTGGGGTTTGGCTTTGATAGGAAGAACTGTGTCCAAATTATACATGCATGTGTTATATATCAGAGTTACAAATAGGCAAAATTTTCGATTCTGAACATGCAAAGCATTATATTCAGGGGAAAATAACACAGTGGGACCATGTATGACTTCTTCTCCTTGGCTGGGTCAGCTAATTTTTACCACAGTGTGAGAAATCTCCAGCCTTCATAACATTTTCTGTTGCTCCTGTTGGACTTTGGAGCTCTTGACACAGCTTGCACACTGAGTGGATCAAATAAAATACATTGGAGTGCTATGGTGGCCTCCTTAAACAGGTAGAGCACTTTATAATTAGTTTTAGATTTCACTCATAGGCCCCATCCTGTTGACCAGTATGTGCTATATACGCCCCCACGCCTGCCAGCATGTTTTCTAACAGGAATCATACCGCAGGATTGTCTAAATGTACATAAAATGGAAAACATTTCCCTTTACAACTAAACATTTAATTTTCCACCCATAACTGAATTCTTGCTATTTTTGTTTTTATCTCTATAGCCTGAGGAATCTCAGTACTTTATTGTATGCTATTATGAGTAACTGCCCTCTGATCCAAGCAATTACATTCCCCTTCAAAAGATTGTCCCAGCTGGGGTTGTTGACTGTTGCCATACACTTAAAGGAACAATATGTCACAAGGCTCTTATGGGAACATCTAGCCACTCTTTACCTCCTGCTCTACATAAATTTTCCTTAATTGCACATGGCCTCATGGAGGGCTAGAGTATATAATCCTCAAGGAATTGAAAAGGTTCTGTAAGGCTAAAGACATTACCAGTTGGACAAAGTGGCAGCTTACAGAATGAAATATATATATATATATATATATATATATATGTATATATATATATATATCACAACTTCATATCTAATAAAGTACTAATATCCAAACTATATAAAGAACTCAAGAAACTAGATATCAAAAAGCCAAATAATCAAATTAAAAAGGCCTAAACAGAGACTTCTCAATAGAGGAAATTCAAATGGCTAGGAAAAAGTTAAAAATATCCAATATCCTTAGCCATCAGGTTAATGCAAATCGAACTACTTTGAGATTCCTTCTTAAACTTGTCAAAAAGACTAAGATCAGTAACACAAGTAACAGCTCATGGTGGCAAGGATGTGGAGCAAGGGGAACACTACTCCATTGCTGTTGGGTTTGCAAACTTGCACAGCCAATGTGGAAATCAATATGATGGTTCTTCAGAAAGGTGGAAATCTATCTACCTCAAGATCCAGCTATACTACTCTTGGGCATATACCAAAAGGATGTTCCATTTTATCAAAAGGACACTTGCTCAGCCATGTTTGCTGCATCTCTACTCCTAAAAGCCAGACACTAGAAACAACCTAGCTATCGCTTAACCAAATAATGGATAAAGAAAATGTGCTACATTTTCACAATGGAGTACTACTTGGCTGTTAAAAACTGACACCATTAAAATTGCAGACAAACGGATGGAACTAGAAAAAAAAAAACATCCAGAGTGAGGCAACCCAGACCCAGAAAGATAAATATGATATGAGTTTATTATAAGTCGACATTAGCCATTAAATAAATAAATGTTAATCAAGTTACAAATCATACACAAATAAAGAGTAGGTAAAGAGGAGAGACATATGGATGTCTCTCAGAAGGAAAAATAAAATAGGCATGGTGCGGTGATGAGATCTAGGGATAATGTGAGGGGAGATGGGATAGAGAAAGAGTACATGAGAAACAACTGGAACAGGGGTGCATTTCAGGGTTGTGGTGTGGAAACCTAGTGCTGCAGAAACTTCCTGGAATGTTTGAAAGAGATCCTAATGAAGATTCTTATTAATGAGAGATATGAAGTCTAAACTGGCCATCACTTAGAGTCAGGCAAGACTTTCAGTGGCAGTACTGGGTTGTCTTCAGTTGAGCTGTTGCCTAAGTGGAGTAACATGGAAATCCCCAAACAACCCAGGCTATTGCTAAGACAAATGGTTGTTCTTTGCAAACTGACAATGGACATTGTCAAGGACAACACCCACACAAGTCATTGAGTGTAGAGAAATCAAGCTGGTGCTTACATGGAGGCTTCAGCCCTACATTCTAATCTTAGTGTGAGAAAGTACTTTGCATGTTGCTGAAAGAGAAACATAAACACAAATCCAGCCATAAAAATCTTTGACCTACAATTTGCCCTTCCTGCAAAATATGCCAGAGCAATGGTGGTACAAAACTTGTGGGAGTAGCTAACCAATGTTTGATTTGACTTAGGCCCACTCTACAAGAAGGAACCTATACATGACACTGCTTGGGTAACCAAGAACTAGAGACTAACTAGCCAGAGAACTAGGATAAAACAAACAGTACAGGTTTTAAAAAAATGTATCAATAAAATGACTCCCAATTCTTTTATATTCATAGGTCATTGCCTCATGTAGTCATTATCAGAGAGGTTTCTTCCTACAGCACATAAGAACAAATACAGAGAAACACAGCCAGAAATTTTGCAGAGAGAGAGAGCAACATTGGAACATGCAACTCTCAACGGTATGTTTTCATCAAATCTCCCTCCTAGGAGGTGGAAAAAGTTTAAGAGCCAACAGCATGGAAAACACCAGAAGAACAAGGTCCTCTTAATTAACTAAGTAAGGCACATATGAGCTCACAGAGAATAAAGCAACAAACACAGGGTATGCACTGGTCTACAACTGCATATATACTATAGCTATTCATTTAGTAGTTTTATGGGACTCCTGACTACGAAAATGAATGGGTCTCTGACTCTTCTGCCTGTTCTTGGGACTCTTTTCCTACAGTGTCCAACTTCACTATGATAGTTTTTGCTTCTTCTTATTTCATTTCATTTTGTCATGTTTTCTTTTTACCTCTTAGAAGCCTGTTGTTTTCAAAAGAGAGACAGAAAGGGGTGGATCTTGAGGAGAGAAGAAGTAGGGAGAAACTAAGAGGAAGAGGGAAAAGGAAAATTATAATCATTATATATAGTATGTGAAAAAATCTATGCTCAACAAAAGGAAAAAAGCAAAAGTTTTGTTTTTGTGGTTGCTGTTGTTGAGTTATGGGTCTTGCTTTTTTTGTGATAAGAATGATCTAGGATCCATGGGCTTAAGTGATCCCCCTGCCCCACCTCCAAAATAGCTAAGAATACATGCACATGCTACCATGGCCAACTTCAATGATTTACTGTTTGAAATCACTTTTAATTGTTTTTAATATGATTCCAGTGTTTTGTAGTATTAAGAAAGCACTCTTATTCAATTATTGATTCATTAAATAAATCCTTATAAAGTGGAAAGATAAAATAGTATATTATGGAGATGAAAGTGCAGCCATTTAGAATGTCTGGAGATTTTTTCCATCTCAAAAATTTTTTACAAACCTCAGAGCCCTTGCCTGTACATGGTTACTCTATTAATTTTCATTATTAGGTCTTCCCATCTATACTCTCTCTCAGTCAATGAGGCAACCTTTCTTATTTAAATACTATCTTTTCTTCCAGTCACTCATTTTTAGGGTTAAAAAATTGAAAAATATCTTCAATTTTAAAGTAAATATTTATTCCTCAACATACTTTTATGCTTTAATAAATGGAAAAAAGAAAGGCTGTCACCAGTGTTTCAAAACAGATACTAAGACTCATAACCAAACCTTCTGCAGAAAGGGAATTAGTATGATGTGGAAAAGATAGGAGCTCCACAAGGACCAAATGTATCTGGGCACAGGGGTCTTTTCTGAGACTGACACTCCACCAAGGACCATGTATGGATATAACCTAGAATCTTTGCTCGGATGAAGCCCGTGGTAGCTCAGTAACCAATTGGTTTCCCATAGTAAGGGGAACAAGGACTATTTCTGACAGGAACTCAATGGTAGGCTCTTTGACCTCCCCACACCCAAGGGAGGAGCAGTCCTGATAGGCCACAGAGGAGGACTTTGCAGCCAGTCCTTAAGATACCTGATAAACTAGGGTCACATGAATGGGGAGGAGGTCCTCCCAATCAGTGGACTTGGAAAGGGGCAGGGAGGAGATGAGGGAGGGAGGGTGCGATTGGGAGGGAATAAGGGAGCAGGATACAGCTGGGATACAGAGTTAATAAAATGTAATTAATAATAAAAAAATAAATTTAATTTAAAAAATAAGAAAGGCTGTCACGTCGTACAGTAGCTAAAGCAAATTTTTATTTACAAACAAAAGATTGTTATTCACTGTTGAATAAAATGATGCACACCTAAATTTCCTTTGTTTGTTACAGTAATAAAACAGTTTAATAATGAATATATACATATATATTCTAGGTGTAAAAAGTCAAAAGCAAATCTGACGGCTGTTAATCTCATAAAATCAGAAGAAACTATCTCAGTGGTAATTTTTAAAATTTCATTATAAGTTTTTATAACATTTTAGAAAGACCACATTTTAGAAAGACCACAACCATTGTCCTGTGTGCATAGGAGTTGTTTCTGATTACATTCTTATTTTAAAGTGTTGCACCATTTTATATACCAAACAAACAAAAACAGATAGAATTATTTAAAATATACCATGTTTTTTTTTCCAACAGCATAAATATTACTTACTTGCAGAAAGGCTTTCCATCCTTACATGCACAAACAATATATTTTGGGCAGAAATTTGTTGTGTTTCCTAGACAATCATCAAAGTCTTTCACAGATGTACAGTTGGCTGTAAACAGTAAAATTCAAAAACTATCTCAAAAACAGAAAAAAAAAACATTTTAAATGTACATACTAGTTAAAAAATTGTTCATGTGAGGGAAAATAGGAAGGAGAAGACATGAAAGGAGATGAAATTATATTTTCATTAAAGAAAAATAAATAAAATGAAAAGTTTGTGTTACTTTAAGATTTTTTTAAACATCATATTGACAAGAATTAGGTCTCAAAATTCAAGATGAATATCCAAACATATTTTCTTTACACTGTTTCTTTATACTGTTTATTTTGAAAATAATGGCTTTATGAAGTCGATCCATAGCATTATGGACAAAAGGACAACTAAAGTTCAGTATTATTTTCTGGATAAGGAACAAAAACATCATATCCAATGATAGAGGCAGAATACAACTGTCATGCTTAATCTCAAGTTATTCCTATTATCCTGGAAAAACAACTGTGTTTCCTTCCCTGAAAAAAAAAAAAAAAAAGACACTGATATACAAAGGTTAAAGAATCCATTGGATGTCTCTGAATCTTTTCGCTGGCTCTTGTGACTCTTTTTCTCCTATTAGGTTAAGATAAGAGGGCTTTTGCTTTATCTAATTGTATCTTGTTTTGTCCTGTTTTGGTGTTGTCTCTTGAAGGCCTGCTCTTTTCTGAAGGGAAATGGAGGGGGAATGAATCTGGAAAGAGAGGAACTGGGGGAAGTTGGGCGGGGGGGATCGAGGAGGAGTAAAGAGGGGGAAACTGATGTATGAGAGAAGAATCTAGTTTTAATAATAATAATAACAATAATAGTCCCCAACCAGTAAGCCACAGAGAATAACAGCCACTTCAGCTACAACACATAATATTTTTCCCCAAGGCACTTATTCTGCCAAAGATATTGATATTGTTCCAGTAACACCAGAGGAAGAATTGAGAAAAGGGTAAAGTCTAAAAACAAGCAAAGAATGCTTGTTATAAATCACAGGACTCACAAAGTACAAAAATTTTAATTCGCAAAAATGGTGAATTATTTTGCTCCTCCACCAGCACAGACACAAACTCAAAAAGTTTATGGTGAGCTTTCAGAATTGTCTGAATCCTGGTAGCTGTTTGGCACAGAAGACAGTGAATAACACAGATCAGACTTGGAGAATCTGAAGGAAGCTAACTGCCTTTTGCAGAGTCTATTTTTCTCTGATTTTACTACTTAAATATATTACTAAAAGGAACAAACAAGAAACATGAAAAAAACATAATGGAATTTGTAAGCAAAACAAAAAATAGAGTGTAATACTTTGAAAGTTTGATTCTCATTTTAAAATATGAAAGCAACTTCTTCTGGCCAAAATGTTCCCTGTAACTGCACATTACAAAGATTCCCACCACAATGACTGGGCCAAATATGGCTGTTTAGGGAAAATTTAAGCCACATCTGTTTTTACCACGCAATATTCAAAGAAGAAATATAGTTCTTGGCTTGGCACCAATTTTGGGCTTCATTTTATTGACAGATATGATTACATCATCTATTTCATTAATCGTCACCTTAAAGCAATCTATGTGATTTGATTATATCCAATAAGTACATAACTGAATATATTGCAGATTAAAAGTTTGCTTAAAAATAAATTGCAACTTTTATACATTCTGAAAAACAAATTGTTAAATATAAGTGACCTAAACCATTTACCAGCATCCCTGAAAGTAAAATCTTTACTTATTTTCCCACCAACTTTTTCACATTTCAGTTTACCTAAGAGATCAGAAACCAACATGTTAACATCCAAAGGAGAGGTGGGGACTCACTTTAGAGAGTAAACACCATGATAAAGAAGATAATTTCAGCATTTACACATTTTCTATAACAGAGATTTTGCTTAGAATGCTGGTAAATGTCTTAGGCTTGGACACTGAAACCTAATTAATTCATTATGTCTTCAATAAAGAAAGTAAAATTTTCTTACGTTGTGAGCAATGTGTCATCAAAAAACAGCAGATGAACAGAATTTGAGTCAGCAGGAATGTGCAATCTGCCATTATAAGAATAAAGCAGAAACCTTAATAACTGAACTTAGGTCTCCTGCAGTTATGATATCCAGCTGGTGAACAGAGAATGTGAGAGGCTTATATAAGAGATACATGAAGATGGATTTTGAACTTTTTACTTCCAGCCTGTGGAAATTGCTAATTAACTTTTCATTGTAGATTTATTGGTTGCCTGTACCCACAGTTCCTGCTTCGAAGAATACAAGTGATTTGTCTATGAATTGTATATTGCTTGTGTTTATTCTCAACTCTATGTTATTTCATAAAACTATTTGTTTATCTTTATCTTAGGTTTCATAATGTCTTACTATTGCCAAAGAAGAATCTTTACTTGGAACATATTTCTTTGAATGCAGTTTTCAAAACTGCTTAGAATCAGAGATTCCTGACTTCATGGCCACTGATTGCTAAGCAAGAACCAGAAAACACAATTATGTAGCATTGCCAATAAGAAAACGAGAACTTAGAAAATGGAATAAAGGCATAAACAGGTAAGCAGAGCTGCTAGGAAGAGAAAACAAAGAGGTGAAGAAGGAAGTATTAGTCAGGCAGCAAATACAGATGTAAATAAGTTGGGACACTGAACATTAACAAGCAATGTTTTTAAAAAAGAAATATGTTTTTTTTACTTGAAAAATGGACTTATTTTACAGACAGATATGATTACATTATTTATTTCTTCAACCATCATTTTTTATAGAGATCTATGTGATTTTACTATATCAAGTAAGTATATAATTTACAATATTAATTCCTTAGGCTTGGACACTACCACAATATTACTTTTCTCACTAACACTTAATCTCTCTCTTCTTATAGACACACACACACACACACACACACACACACACACACACACACACTTTTAGGCTCACATCTTCAGAATGGGATCTCATACTACGGTGTATATATCTGCTATATATCTTTTATTTAGATAATCTTGAAACTGCAGTTCACCTTGAATCACCTTTTTATATGTCAAAAATCTATTATTTCCCCTACTTATTGGCAAATATATTTTATGTATGATTTCCTGTTTGGAATTTATCTATTATTTTACTTTATATTCTACTCTTGATTTCTGGCTACCAACAAAATGACAATATTATTAGCTTAGGGCTGAAACTTTTTGTTACAATGTATAAAAACATTTTTCCACTACTTGCTGCATCCTGAGTCAATATTATTTATTTATTTATTTTAAACAGTTTTATTTAATATTTTAAAAGTAACCTGTTTATTTTATAATACCATGTCAGTTAAATGTGTACTTTATTGTATTAGTATGTGACTATAAAATATAAATACTCATTTTGAGTATAAGTAATCTTATTTATTTAGTTCTGTTATGGTTAAAGCCAAATTCTTGTGTACATAAAGTAAAACAGATATAAATATTATAAATCACAGATTCTCCCCCTGTTATATTAGTTTCCTCTACAATATTCACTGCATTTGGGAGACAAAGATTCACTATATGGTCCAGGTTGTCCTTATACTCAGTGGCAATTCACCCAACACAACTCACTAAGTGTTGGAACATGCCACCACACCTATTTTCTAATGGACTTTAAAACGAAGATTAGTTCTTTCTGACTCAGAGCTTATAAACTACTGATATCATCCAAGAATTTTGCTTATGTAGTCTAGTGGCAGGAAACTGAGGCCTTCTTACAGCTCAGTCAGAAATAGCTTTTTTTCCTATTAAATCCACTTCCCTGAAACTTCCAGACAGCATGGAACAAATTTATAATCCGCTTAGAAAATTCTGGCATGAGACTCCATTAAAAAAAGTAGCATTAAGTCCTGGAAAGAAAAAAGTTTAGAGCTCACATATCCAATTCACTATGACTACACTTAATAATTGGTTCATCTATATCCTTCTTAAGACACTAAATTTTTCCAGTAATTTTGTATAGTAATCACACAATGGTCATTACATATATAACAACAAATTTCTCCTCAGCAACACAATAAACACCTTCTGTTCCACATAGAAACTAGAATTTTCATTTATTTCTGTTATAGGCCAGTTTGGAAAGTTCAAACAAATAACAGAATAAGAACAAGTTTGATAAGAATTCTCAGAAAGTTTTTCTTCCCATAAAGAAAGGGCTGCTTTCCTTTGAGGCTTTCTCTCTTCCTCATTGCCTACAGCTTGGTGTGGCTGTAACTATGGAACTTTATGCAATCACCTTGCCACCATCAGTACAGACACCTTATATCTTGCTGGAGCTTGCAAGATATAAAGGTGAACAAAATAAGTGAGTGACTGGGTTGACCCTGAAACTTTCTAGCTTCAGACTTCTTACTATGCAAAATTTAGCAATAAATCTCTTTTGCTTAAAGTATGTTTTTTGGTTGTTATTATTTGTTTTTTTTTTTGTTTGTTTGTTTGTTTGTTTTTTAAGACACAGTCTCCCTGTGTTCCCTTGCCTAGCCTGGAACTCACTATGAAAATGAAGCTTGTTTGTAGCTCATGGAGACTTGCCTGTCTCTACCTCCCAAGTGGTGGGATTAAAGGCATGTGCCAGGAAGACTAAACTATTTTTAGTTGGGTGTTTGGCTACTTGCAAAAGAAAGTATTCTAGTTGATATCATAATTAAAAGTAGACAATAACATTGACTAACAAAAATCACTTTTGATGAACTTCTAAATATGAGGTAAATATTCTATACGACATTGGTAGTATAAGCATAATATATTACATTGTGTATATATCTGCATGTATATAATGCATTCTACAATAATGATCTGCCAGGCAAGATGTGCTCACTGACGAAAGAGTGGCAAGACTCTTTATTGGTATAACCATCTGTTTTTGTCAGTGGGAATGGGCCTTCTTCACAGGAAGGATTTTATGCTTGGTATGGTAAAACTGGTCAAAATTGCCTGACTTGGAATCTGATAAATCATAGGCTGGGAACTTACTTGTCATTCTTTTGCTAAATGATCATGCTGTGGAATTTCATTCAAATTTTGAATGTTTATAGCCATTGCCGTATACTGCTATCAACGTTAGTTTTTTTTTTATTTTGTTTTGTTTTTTTGTTTTTGTTGCAGTAGCTAGTGTTTAATTTAGTGACTCTTAACTTGTCCCAGTGACAGGTATTAGTAACTCTGAGCGCTGCTAAGCTATGAGTGGGTCATCTGTATCAACTTCCCACCATACTAAATTCAGGGACTATCATGGAAAGAAAGTAAGACCTTGAAGATAGATAAAAGAACAATGAAACACAGACTTCTGTACATAATATGTCTGTTGCATAGTAGAAGCTCTGGTTACCGACACAAGAACTATACTAGATCAAGCCAGCCAAAACTCAGTGGGGAAGGGAATCATGAGACCTCATTCTTAACTAAAGAACTATTGGCTGTTCATGTCTACTGGAAAGAAGACTATAACTCCCTTTAGAGGATGTGGCAACCTCTCACTTACTCATATCACAGTGGATGACCACACATCAGTATGTATAAAAACAGCACTAACTGGACTCGGGGATAACAAATAAATTGATAGCATTGATATCAACATTGATAATAAATAAAAGAGGACATGGGATTGATGGTGTGGGGGAACTAAGGGAACTAAGAGGAATTGGAGAAAGGTGGCAAAGATATAATCAATATACTATATAAATGTATAGAACTTTCTCTATTGCTTATTTTCCTTTTTCTTTCTTTCTTTATTACAATTTATTCACTTTGTATCCCTTCTGTAACCCCCTCCTCATCTCCTCTCAGTCCCACCCACCTTCCTTCTTCTCCCACTATGCCCTTTCCTTAGTTCACTGATATGAGAGGACCTCCTCCTCTTCTATCTAACACTCCTAGCTTATCAGGCCTCATCAGGACTGGCTGCATCATCTTCCTTTGTGGCCTGGCAATGCTGTACTTCCCAGGGGGAGGCAATCAAAGAGCCAACCACTGAGTTCAGGTCAGAGACAGCTCGTGGTACCCTTACTAGGGAAAGCACATGGAAACTGAGCACCCTATGGGCTTCCTCTGAGCAGGGGGTCTAGGTCCTCTCCATGCATGGTGCTGGGTTGGAATTTCAGATTCTGCAGGCTCCCTTGGACCCAGGATTTTTGGCTCTGTTGGTCTCCTTGTGGAGTTCCTGTCCCCTTCAGGTCTTTATATCTCCCATTTCTTCCATAAGGGTTCCAGCACTTTGCCTAAAGTGTTTCTAAATGTCTCAGCATCTCCTTTGATACCCTGATGGGTAAAGTCTTTCAGAGGCCCCCCATGGAAGGCTCCTGTCCTGTTCCTTGTCTTCTCCTACTTCCAATGTCTATCCTGTTCGCTTTTCTGAGTATGATTTTAGCCTCTTCACTATGGTACTCCTTGTTGTTTAACTTCTTTAAGTCTATAGATTTTAGTATGTTTATCCTATGTTATATGGCTAACATCCATTTATAAAAGA
>NW_026595749.1:0-1920 GCF_907164565.1 Psammomys obesus
GAGTAGTATTCTGTTGTGCAAGTGCACCACTACTTCTGCATTCATTCCTCTGTTGAGGGACACGTAGCTGATTTCCAAATTTATGAACCTACAGAAAATTAATTTTTGACAAAAAAAAGCCAAAACCATACAAAGGAAAAAAAAGATAGCATTTTCAACAAATGGTTCTGGTCTAACTGGATGTCTATATGTAAAAAATGCAAATATACCCATATTTATTACCCTGCACAAAAGTAAATTCCAAGTGGATCAAAGACCTCATCATAAAAATAAACACACTAAGGTTTTTAGAAGAAAAATTGGGTAAGAGCCTTGATTTCATTGGCACAGGAGACAACTTCCTGAACAGAACACCAAGAGCTCAGTCTCTAAGATCAACAATCAATTAATGGGAACTCATGAAACAGAAAAGCTTCTGTAAAGCAGAGGACACTGTTGTCAGGAAAAAAAAAATGACAGCCTCCAGACTGGGAAAAGTTCTTCACAAACCCTAAAACTGACAGAGGGCTACTATTCAGAATATATAAATAATTCAAAAAGTTAAACACCAACTAAACAAGTAATCCAATTACAAAATGGGGTACAGAACTAAACAGAGAATTTTCAATAGAGGAATACTGAATGGCAGAGAAACACTTAAAGAAATGGTCAGTGTCCTTAATCATCAGGGAAATGTAAATCAAAATGACCCTGAAATTCCACCTCACACCCATCAAAATGACTAAGGATGAAAATCTTAAGGGATGATGCATGTTGGAGAGGTTGTGGAGAAAGGGGAACCCTTATCCATTGCTGGTGGGAATGTAACATTGTACAAACAATTTGGAAATCAATCAGGTGCTTTCTCAGAAAATTAGTAATACCTCAAGATCAATATCTCCTGGGCATATATCCAAAAGATGCTCCATAATTCAACTTTGCTCAACTTTGTTCATAGTAGCTTTATTCATAATAGCCAGAAGCTGAAAACAACCTAGATGTTCCTCACCTGAAGAATAGATGCAGAAATTGTGGTACATTTACACAATGGAATACTACTCATCAATTAAAAACAAGGAAGTCATGAAATTTGCAGGCAAATGGTGGGAACTAGAAAAGATCATCCTGAGTGAAGTAATCCAGAAGCTAAGCTGAGAGACACATATGTTATATACTCACTTATAAGAGGATATTTGTCACATAACAGAGGATAAAAATACTAAAGCATATAGTCCTAAAGAAGTCCAGCTTTAATCCGTGTTGGTCTAATGGATACAGATAGTTATTTTAATTTTCTTGTATCCGTTTAATCTTCCTGACCAAGAGTGTGCTCAGTTTTTGAGAATGTTCCATGAGGTGCTAAAAATAAGGTATATTCTTTTGTGTATGCCTAAAACGTTCTGTAGATATCTATTAGGTCTATTTGACTCATAACCTCAATTAGTTTCATTATTTCTCTCTTTAATTTCTGTCTGGGTGGATTGTCCATTGGTGAAAATGTATTATTGACCTCTCACACTATTATTTGGTGAGGTTCAATCTGTGATTTATGCTTTAGTGATGTTTCTTTTACAGAGTGGGTGCCCTTGCATTTGGGGCATTGATGCTAAAAATTGAGATGTCATCTTAGTAGTTTTTCTGTTTAATGAATATGAGCTGTCCTTCTCCTCTTTATTAATTTTAGTGAGAAGTACTTTTGTTAGATATTAGAATAGCCACACCAGCTTGCTTTTGGAGTCTATTTGCTTGGAAAGACATTTTCCAACATTTATCTCTGAGATAAAATCTATTGTTGATATTGATGTGTGTTTCTTGTATACAGCAGAATTATGGATTCTGTTTTCATATCCATTCTGTTAGCCTGTGTCTTTTTATTAGGTTGATATTCAGAAATATTAAGGACCAATATTGTTAAATCCTGCTATTTTGTTGTTGTTGTTG
>NW_026595750.1:0-1860 GCF_907164565.1 Psammomys obesus
CATTTTCAACAAATGGTTCTGGTCTAACTGGATGTCTATATGTAAAAAATGCAAATATACCCATATTTATTACCCTGCACAAAAGTAAATTCCAAGTGGATCAAAGACCTCATCATAAAAATAGACACACTAAGGTTTTTAGAAGAAAAATTGGGTAAGAGCCTTGATTTCATTGGCACAGGAGACAACTTCCTGAACAGAACACCAAGATCTCAGTCTCTAAGATCAACAATCAATTAATGGGAACTCATGAAACAGAAAAGCTTCTGTAAAGCAGAGGACACTGTTGTCAGGAAAAAAAAAATGACAGCCTCCAGACTGGGAAAAGTTCTTCACAAACCCTAAAACTGACAGAGGGCTACTATTCAGAATATATAAATAATTCAAAAAGTTAAACACCAACTAAACAAGTAATCCAATTACAAAATGGGGTACAGAACTAAACAGAGAATTTTCAATAGAGGAATACTGAATGGCAGAGAAACACTTAAAGAAATGGTCAGTGTCCTTAATCATCAGGGAAATGTAAATCAAAATGACCCTGAAATTCCACCTCACACCCATCAAAATGACTAAGGATGAAAATCTTAAGGGATGATGCATGTTGGAGAGGTTGTGGAGAAAGGGGAACCCTTATCCATTGCTGGTGGGAATGTAACATTGTACAATCAATTTGGAAATCAATCAGGTGCTTTCTCAGAAAATTAGTAATACCTCAAGATCTACCTATACCACTCCTGGACATATATCCAAAAGATGCTCCATAATTCAACTTTGCTCAACTTTGTTCATAGCAGCTTTATTCATAATAGCCAGAAGCTGAAAACAACCTAGATGTTCCTCACCTGAAGAATAGATGCAGAAATTGTGGTACATTTACACAATGGAATACTACTCATCAATTAAAAACAAGGAAGTCATGAAATTTGCAGGCAAATGGTGGGAACTAGAAAAGATCATCCTGAGTGAAGTAATCCAGAAGCTAAGCTGAGAGACACATATGTTATATACTCACTTATAAGAGGATATTTGTCACATAACAGAGGATAAAAATACTAAAGTGTATAGTCCTAAAGAAGTCCAGCTTTAATCCGTGTTGGTTTAATGGATACAGATAGTTATTTTAATTTTCTTGTATCCGTTTAATCTTCCTGACCAAGAGTGTGCTCAGTTTTTGAGAATGTTCCATGAGGTGCTAAAAATAAGGTATATTCTTTTGTGTATGCCTAAAACGTTCTGTAGATATCTATTAGGTCTATTTGACTCATAAGCTCAATTAGTTTCATTATTTCTCTCTTTAATTTCTGTCTGGGTGGATTGTCCATTGGTGAAAATGTATTATTGACCTCTCACACTATTATTTGGTGAGGTTCAATCTGTGATTTATGCTTTAGTGATGTTTCTTTTACAGAGTGGGTGCCCTTGCATTTGGGGCATTGATGCTAAAAATTGAGATGTCATCTTAGTAGTTTTTCTGTTTAATGAATATGAGCTGTCCTTCTCCTTCTCTTTATTAATTTTAGTGAGAAGTACTTTTGTTAGATATTAGAATAGCCACACCAGCTTGCTTTTGGAGTCTATTTGCTTGGAAAGACATTTTCCAACATTTATCTCTGAGATAAAATATATTGTTGATATTGATGTGTGTTTCTTGTATACAGCAGAATTATGGATTCTGTTTTCATATCCATTCTGTTAGCCTGTGTCTTTTTATTGGGTTGATATTCAGAAATATTAAGGACCAATATTGTTAAATCCTGCTATTTTGTTGTTGTTGTTGTTGGTGGTGGTGGTGGTGGTGGTGGTGGTGGTAGTGTGTGTGTGTGTGTAGTATTCTATTGTGTAAATGTACCACATTTT
>NW_026595751.1:0-11777 GCF_907164565.1 Psammomys obesus
AGAAAGAAAGAAAGAAAGAAAGAAAGAAAGAAAGAAAGAAAGAAAGATTGAAGAAATAGTCAACAGATTGAGTAGATAAAATTAATCCCCTGTCTCTTCACTTTTTTACTGTGGCTGGTAGACGTTTTTAATTAGGTAGGCAGCTCACGTTATCTACATGCTGTGGAGAGCTCAAGTCTAAAGGACGGAAGACAGCAGTCCCGCCATCTCTCTCTAGTTCTTCAACAGTCTGGCCCCTACGAAAACCACACTGATCCCAAAGATTAACCATAGACCCCCGCAGAGTCCACAGGAAGGGGCCCCATTACAGCCACCATCATGACAAATAAGATTTCTTCCCTAGAGCAGATAACAAATTTCTTAGGCCGGTGCTATGTGGGCCCTGATTTGACAGACGTGATCTTCAAGAAGACCCAAGGCACTTGGCATTCACACCACATATACAACAGGCAATTACAGCTTTGCTACAGTGGACCCCAACTCCCAGTCATCCTCTCTCCCCTCCATGGTTTTGGTAAATTCCTCTCCCCTAGGCTTACTGTATTTTCCCTATGTAAAATTAGATTAGTTATATCCGCTTCCTAAGGTAGCATGAGCGCTGGCATAAGCTCTTATGTGTAAGGTGCCTGCATTGAGCAAACATTCTTTTAACCAGAGTTCCGTCTTCCCCCAGGTGGTCCAGGAGGCGAGTGTGACAGAGAAGACACAGAAAGCAACAGCTCTCTGGTGAACGGGGCACTGCCTCCCTTCGGCTATGATGCGTGGTGAGTGTAGCAGAGGCTGGCTCTCAGCCTGTCTCAAGGGTGTCTCTCTCTCAACTAGTGTGTTCAAGGCTTGGGTCACAGAATTACCTTGGAGAGCACCTTAAAAACGATGAAATCTCAGAGATCCTGAGATTTTTATGCTTTAATATTAATCCTCAACTCGGTACTTGCACTGTTTTTCAATGTTTTCAGTATTGCTGACCCAGGCTATGTTACAAGCAAGGTTCCCCGGGGCGATTCTGACATGAGCCAGGTTTGAGAGCCACTATCCTGCTGGTCGTCTTGTTCTGTGTTCCATCCTCCCCTCTTGGTTGTCTTGCCTGATTAAAACCAAAATGCCCATCAGCTCCAGGTCCCGAAAGATGGTATGGGAGCTTCTGGTATGTTCTCTGAGGTCTTTGATAGGAAAAAGGAGACTCCGGGTACAATGAGGAGCTCATCATTATCATCACAAGCTTAAGGTGGACGTTAGGAGGAGACAGACTTCCCTTCCCTGTGCTCAGCCTCCCTCAGTCCTGGATTATCTCCCCGAGGGTGTCATTAGGTAGGCGACCTGAGGCTGATTGGGAAGCATATTAATGTGAGGTGGGCCCAGCCAGCCAAGGTGTGAGCCGCCGGGGTGACGACATTCGTGGTTAACAGCAGCAACCCCCGAGTCAGCATACTTGTAACACATTTCAAGACGGGGTCAGGAGGCCAGGAGCTGATGATGGGTTTTTTTAATTTATTTATATATTTCTTTTGCTTACTAGCAAATTTGAGACTTGCAGGGTTCTCCGGAAGCTGCTGTCAAGTTATCGGTTCCAACGACTGAGAGCCACGAGCGGGGAAGAAGACAGATTCTCCGGGTGACGTTCTGTCTGGTCAGTTCTTACCCCTGCCTCATGCCACCATGGGAAAAATGAGGCTATGACAGAGGGGTGATGGCCACTGGCCTGTTGCCTAAGATGCTGGCAATGGCAGCCTGTGTGCGAGACAGCAGGTCAACGCTCCACTCCAGGCTCGTTATTCAGCTGAGCTGGTAGTCCACACGGGGTTGGCCAGTTCCTTTCAGGTCTGGTTGACAATCTATATTCCACCTCTCGTGCGTGGCCAAGTTTCCCTAGATATGTCCCTGTGCGGGGCTCAAGGACTGGGCCCTCAAAAACAGGGGTGACCCTCATGCTGTTAGCTTATGCTTTGTTATGGTTTCTTGGGCACACACACACAAACACTGGGGAAACTATTAAACTATTAGGTTATTTTCAACCTCCATATTTACACTGAGAGTTTAAAAAAAAAAAAAAAAAAAAAAAAAGACCAACTGTCTCTAAAAATCCAAAAAATATTAGCATTGAAAGGTCCTGAAAAAGGCCTCGTCCAACCTTTTGTTCAAGGAGATTCATGCTTTCCTAAGCTTTTTTGTTTGTGATTGATGGAAAACAAATTGGTGGTCAGGATGGAAATGAATGGGCTCAGCAAAGTGGGCTGCCCTCTCCCTCCCCAGTGATTTGTTGAGACTGCTGAGGGTCAAAACAAAACAAATAGGGACTGTGGACGCACCCAGATCAAGAACAGAGTGATTGCCTGGCACACACAAGACTCGGTTGTGACCCTCATATGCACCCACGTGTACACACACAGAAATACACACATGTGGAGGGGGACAGCAGGAGGAATTTATACCCTCCTTTTTCCCAATGCCTCATCTTGAACCGTTTCATCCCATCTCCTGCTGGCCCCAGGCTGTGGCCCACGCCATCAGCTCCCTGGTTCTCAGGCTTTAGGCTCCAGCTCCATTTCACCAGCGACTTCCTTGAGCCTCCAGCTTACAGATGTCCAACGCCCTCCGTAACTGCGTGAGCCAAACCTGCAGACTAAACTTCCTACACATATGTGGGTTCCCTGTCCCCCTCAGATAAATGTCTTTACTATCCCTTCAGAGTACTGGACCCCAAGAAATGGATGGGTGTCTCCAAGGGACGGAGCCATCTAGCCAGAGTCTGCCCCATCCAGCGTGGAGGCCTGAGAGGAGGGACAGCCGACTCAGCCACTCAACCAGACAGCCCAGCCCCAGAACCCAGCAACACAAGACTCCCCAACCGCTTGGAACTTCATCCCAAAGAAGTGCGGGCCAGCCTTTGCCTTCTCTGCTGTCATTTTTTTCTCTTTTTCTTTTTAATGTTTTTTATTGCCCTCTTCTCCTCCCACAATGCCTAGCAACCGAACTCTGCCATTCCAAGAGCATTGACACTAACGGCTCCTTTACATTAATAACACCCAACCAATGTGCCCCCCCAAACCCTGAACACACACATACACCTCCATACACACATACACACACATACATGCACACACACACACACATACACTGCCACACACTCATACACCTACACACACACACACACACACACACACACACACATACATCCACACACACACACACATACACCTACACACACACATATGTACGCACGATCATGTATCTTTTCTAATCTTGGAACAACGTGCCGGCCCTCTCCTGGAAGGGCGTATATTTTGTGTGACAATAGTGGAAAGAGCAGGGCCCTTGGGAATGGATCTAAACCTAACACACAGCTGAGCTAATCAGTTTACCTCTCTTAACCCCCATCTCTTTATCTGCAAAATGGACGTTGGTACGTGCTTTTTCTAAAAGTAAGTAAAATGGTTGTTATGAAACTCATCGTTTTGGACAAGAAATAATATATGCTGATTTATAAAATCTTCGGGGGGTAGGAGAGATGGTGCGGCGATTAACAGCACCTGCTGCTTTTGCAGGGGACTCAAGTTCAATTCTCAGCACCCACATGGTTGCTCGCCACCAGCTGTAACCAGCTCCCCTCATGAAGTCCATGAGCACTTCGGGCTCATGGTGCACACGCAAACACATAGGCAAACACTCACACACATAAATAGAAATAAATATTTTTATAAATAAAAATAAATTTTTAATAGATGAGCAAACAAGAGAAGCAGATACATTAACAAATTAAGCATATTACATTAACAAATTAAATAAGAAAAGCATGTGATTGCCCACATAAACAAAATATCTCTTTTTTTTAACTTTTATTAGTTACACTTTATTCACTTTGTATCTCCCCATAAGTCCCTCCCTCCTCCCCTCCTAATCCTAACTTCCCTCCCCCTTCTTCATGAATGCCCCTCCCCAAGTTCACTGATGGGGGAGGCCCCCCTCTCCTTCCTTCTGATCTTAGTCTATCAGATCTCATCAGGAATGGCTGCATTGTCATCTTCTGTGGCCTGGTAAGGCTGCTCCCCTTTCAGGGGGAGGTGATCAAAGAGCAGGCCAATCAGATTATGTCAGAGGCAGTCCCTGTTCCCAATACTATGGAACCCACTTGGACACTGAACTGCAACGGGCTACATCTGTGCAGGGGTTCTAGGTTATCTCCATGCCTGGTACTTGGTTGGAGTATGAGTCTTTGGAAAGACCCCTGTATTCAAATTTTCTTGTTCTGTTGCTCTCCTTGTGGAGTTCCTGTCCTCTCCAGATCTTGCTATTTCCCACTTTTTTCATTAGATTCCATGCACTCTGCCCAACAATTAGCTATAAGTCTCAGTATCTGCTTTGACAGTCTGCAGGGCAGAGCCTTTCAGAGGCCCTCTGTGGCAGGTTCCTAACTTGTTTCCTGTTTTTCTTCTGATGTCCATCCTCTTTAAGATCCAGCCATACCACACCTAGGCATATACCCAAAAGACCCAAAAGAGGCTCAAGTACACAAAAAGGACATTTGTTCAACCATGTTTGTAGCAGCTTTATTTGTAATAGCCAGAAGCTGGAAACAACCCAGATGCCCCTCAACTGAAGAATGGATACAGAAATTGTGGTACATCTACACAATGGAATATTACTCAGCAATGAAAAACAAGGAAATCATGAAATTTGCAGGTAAATGGTGGGAACTGGAAAGGATCATCCTGAATGAGCTATCCCAGAAACAGAAAGACACACACGGTATATACTCACTCATATAGACATATAATATAGGATAAACCTACTAAAATCTGTACATCTAAAGAAACTAATCAAGAGGGAGGACTCTGACTAAAATATCTTTTTTTAACTTCTTTTTTTAAATTTTTATTATTAGTTACATTTTATTAACTCTGTATCCCAGCTATATCCCGCTCCCTCATTCCCTCCCAATCCCACTCTCCCTCATCTCCTCCCTGCCCTTTTCCAAGTCCACTGATTGGGGAGAACCTCCTCCCCTTTCGTCTGGCCCTGTTTTATCAGGTATCTTCAGGACTGGCTGCAAAGTCCTCCTCTGTGGCCTAACAGGACTGCTCCTCCCTTGGGGGGTGGGAAGGTTAAAGAGCCTGCCATTGAGTTCCTGTCAGAAATAGTCCCTGTTCCCCTTACTATGGGAAACCAATTGGTTACTGAGCTACCATGGGCTACATCTGAAACAAAATCTCTTAACAGAACTTAACATCATTCATAGAAGAAGAAAAATGTACACACTAGGGAAAAAAATGGATTTCTCAGATTGACAAAAACTGTACCAGAGTAAACTATAACAAACACTATGCCAAACATTAGAGTAACAGTTACAATTCTACCATGTTTACTCAACACAGAATTAAAAGTCCCAGCCAGAGCACCAAGGCAAGGAAGAAAGAAACATTTTATTCAGTAAGAATTTGTTGTTAAAGTTCAAAAGAGAATGAATTAAGTTGTCATTCATTACTGGTAGTTAATATAACTGTCAACCTAAGACCCAACAGATTTTACATGAAGACAATTACTGTATATGTTTATTACAATATTTTATCATTTATTAAGATTATTAAAGCAAGAGCACTTACCAAGGTCATTGAAGAGGAATCAAAATGTGAAAATTCTATGTCTAAATAACCAAGGACAGACAAATAATTTAATTTTTAAATGTTGCTTGTTATAACTTCAGTCTGCACTGTGTTCCAAAGGCCTGTGTTAAGGACCTCAGATTGGCACGGTCAGAGGTTCTGGAACCTTTAAAGAGAGGAAGCTACTGAGGAGGAATTATGACCCGAAAGTCTCTCCTTTTGCTCACAGCCATGCAACAAGAAACGTCTCCCTCAGTCTTACACCATGACACCCTGCCTTACTACAGGCCGAAGCAGCGAGCCAGCGAACTCCTATCTGAGACCTCTGAGCCAGAGCAAACATCTTTCCACACAGATTATCTCAGTTGTTTTAGGACAGTAAAGAAAACAAAACTGAGCCTTGGGGGCCCTGAAGAGAATGATAGACCAACCAAGGGACAATGCATGGAGAGGACCTAAAACCCAGGCTCAGATGTAGTCCACAGACTCAGCCTCCAAGAGGGTCCCTAGTAAGGGGAGCAGGGGCTGCCTCTGGCATGAACTCAGTGGCTGGCTCTCTGATCACCTCCCCCTTGCCAGGCCACAGAGGAAGACAACTGCAGACAGCCTTGATGAGACCTGATAGGTTAGGGTCAGAGGGAAGGGGAGGAGGACCTCCCCTATCAGTAGACTAGGGGAGGGGCATAGACTGAGAAGAGGAAGGGGGGAGAGATTGGGAGGAGATGAGAAAGAGGGCCACAGCTGGGATACAAATTGAATAAATTGTAATAAATGATAATAATTTTTTAAAAAGAAAACATAACACTCTATTTAAAATAGAATCAAGAGGCCTGAGAAGTTATCAGCAGTGAAAAACACAGTCGGCTCTTGTGGAAGACCCAAGTTCCATTCCAATTGCCCTTAACTCTAGTTCCAGGGGATCCAATGCCCCCTTCTGACCTCCACGGGCACCAGGCACCCACATGGTGCACAGATGTGCATGCAGGCAAAATGCCACCACACATGAAATGATAACATAAAACTTTAAAATGAAGTAAAATAGACAAGGTACAAAATAAATCTAGGTTCCCTCATCCCTTAACCAGGGCTTGGTCATGACCCCACATCTTCTCTGCAGGAAGTAAGGCTTATCCTGAGCCTAACCCTCACCCCTTCCCACCACACACACACACACACACACACACACACACACACACACACACACGCTATGCTGTTCACTGTGACCAAAAGCAGCACTTAGGAGAGACTAAGAGAAAAGCATGTGTCTCTGCCACTCCTTTACCTGTCATTCTCTTTCCCCTGAGACGCTGCTGTTGTCTGAATAGAATGTAACATAGAGAATGCAGACATGAAAGCCAGCCAGCTACAAGATCTGAACTGGCGATTTCTAGTGAGGAGAAAGACAATATGGAAAGGTGTTTAAGGAGGAGAATAAAGCCAGTTTGCAAGGGTGCATGCCAGTAATCCCAGCACTCAAGGAGGCAGAGGCAGGTGGATCTCTGTGAGTTTGAGGCCAGCCTGGTCTACAAAGCAAGTCCAGGACAGCCAAGGTTACACAGCAAAACCCTGTCTCAGAGAGAGAGAGAGAGAGAGAGAGAGAGAGAGAGATTAAATCCAGACCTGTAAGCCTGGCACATACCTGTAAGCCAGGTCCTTGAAAGAGGGGGAAAGGGAGATCTGGGCCAATCTAGGCTAGCAGACCTACTCTAAATTAATAAATAATCCCCGAGAGCACTGGGCAAAGATAAAGTAATTAAAAGAGTGGAAGTCAAGAGGGCTGGAGTGATGACACAAGAGTAAAGAGATTGCTTGGGATCATGATAACTGAGGAACAGAGTTCTAGTCTCAGACCTATAGAACAAGCTAGGCATCTCTTCAAACACCTGTTGCCCTGTGTCCAAGGTGAACGCTTTCTGGCTTCCAACCTAGCAAAAATTAAAAAAAAAAAAAAGGTCCCAGGTTCAGGGATGAGACCTGCTGCAAAGAAATGTAACAGAGGAGGACACAGAGGATGTCATCTCCTGGCCTCTGTGTGTACCCCCACCCCCACATAACACCTAAACACAGTTACATAAATAAATCTCTTTTTAAAAAAGAATACAAGTCAAAGTATCAAATATAACAACCAACGTATCGAAGTGAAAGTTCAGTGTCCCAGCGTCATGACTTACCATCTGCTTAGGCGTAGGACAAACTTAAGTGAGAATCCCTGTCAAAAGTAACCGAGAACATCCAGGCTAAAGTGGTTAGCACAAAGCAAACGCTCAACAAACATCAGCGGCAACGTTGATGCTTCTGCGGGGGCCCCGAAGGTGGTGTAGACTACTGGAGGAACAAAAGCCAAAGCTCAAAGTTGAGCCCACAATATATGATGCTTAGCCTGTCAGTGACAGGCATTCGTAGACACCTGATTATTAGTATGAAAGCATGTTAATGCCTACTGTTGGTGGCAACGTGGGAAATTTTTCTGATGCAAACCATAACACCTCCTGTGTCCCAAACGCCATGCACAAAAGCAACTTGGAATGGAAAGGGTTTAGCTTAGCTTACACGCCATAGTCAACCATCAACAAAAGCCAAGCCAGGAGTTAGAAGTGGAAATCACAGAAGAGTGTTACTCACTGGCTTGATGCCTCCGGCTGGTTCAGTTAGTTCTTTTATACCACGTCTGTCTGCCCAAGGATGTCACTGACCACAGTGGACTGAGTCCTTCTCCATAAATTAAAAGTTAAAGTTGCCTCCCATTTGTCGAGGTCACTTTTAACCCCTATTTATTTGAGGTATTTCTGCCTCTACCTCACTTCCACCAACCCTTCAGCCCTAGGTAAGAGAGAGAAGGTTAGTGGGGAGAAGGACCACAGACCCCTTTACTTCTCCTGGCTGTGTAGGGTCAATGGGTTTTCTTGGGGCTATACCAACCTCTACCAAATCAACAGCAAACACTGCAAGCAGTCTCCCCCAAGCTGCTGCGTTGAAACGTTCCTCTCCATCTGTCTCCTCCAAGCCGCCACACCGTCTGTCTCTGGTCTCTCCATCCTGCCTATACCATCTCTTTCTGGGTTCTCTTGTTTATATCCCTCAGGGTCCTAGACCACGCCCCTCTATGTGCTGCACAAGGCAGGCCCTTACCAGCTGGCAAAGACCACGCCCCACAGGAGGCAATTATCAGCCGTGGACAAACCAAAGCCCAAACTAAAACCCCACACTTGGGATTAAAACAAAAACGTGTTTACAGAACACAACTGAGTTTTTAGAGAAACCAAAATTTCCATTACACACATTGATCAAGGTAACCCTTCGGTTGAGGTCTCTTTTCCCAAGGGGCTCTAACTTTGTATCAAGCGGACAGCTAAAGCTAATAGGACACCACATCAATTAGAAGCACCCAGACCATTAAACACTGAAATTTTACCTACAAGAATGTAACTAAGTTCTCTCAAGGGTGTAGCCTGAAGGAAGGGTAGCCATGTTCCAGTCAATGGCATAAGCACGTGCACATGGGCAGACGTAACCGAAAACTGAGGATGGAGACTATTAAAAATACACTGTGTTCATGAATGGAGGTCTCAAATAGCAAATCTTAAATAGTGTGTATTTAAAAGAATTTAACTAAGGAAATAATCAATAAGGCACACACTGAATATATATACTGCAGCTCTGAATTAGTGACAGAGGTTGTGGGAAAGAAACCCACATCACCACAGAAATGACAACGGAAACTCTGAAGGCATCTGTGACAGTACAGTGAGGGCTCTTAAATGATGTACATGAGACATTTCACAAGCATTTTTTTTCTTGTGTGTATGTGATGTGTCTATGCAAGGTCGTGTGTGTGTGTGTGTGTAAGCCTGAAGTTGACCCCTGAGATTCTTCCTCTATCACTCTCCATTTATTCATTGAGGCAGTATCTCTCAGTTGAAGCTAAACCTCACCTGAGCCAGCTTGACCCCAGCCATCCATCCCGTCTCTGAGCCTGCTGAGTGCTGGGATTACAGGAAAGTCACAGCTAGCTGTGTGGCATTTATCTGGGATCTGGGGATCTGAACTTCGGTCCCCATGCATGCATGACAAGCATCTTAACTGCTGAGCCATCTCCCAGCCCCACAAACTATTTTAAAGTTAGTGAAACTGGTTTCAGAACAAAAGGAACAGTTTAATACTTGGGCGGTCTATCCAACTTGTGTTTACTAGCCACACGTGTCCCAGGAGAGCGAGGTGTAGCTGAACTCCTCTGTAAGTGAAGACATCTTGTCACAACCTAAAAAGGTTGGAGTCTTCTGCATGAAAAACAATATGGTAGATTTACCATCCATGACCAACAGCAATGATGAATAAAAGTGTTCCTTGGCCAATGCTAGACTTATGGTTTTTTTTTTGTTTTGTTTTGTTTTTTTTTTTTTTTTTTTGAAACGGAACATTAAAGGGACTGACACCCTTCTTCACAGCCTTTGGAGAAGAAGTGGGAAGGCCTCACCTCACAGTGTGGCCACCTGCTCCTTCTTGTGTGGGCATCGCTGCCCACCTTACCTTCTCCACTTGCGTCCCAAGCCATCCATGGAGCCCTGGAAGAGACACTCTGGGATGTTTATATAACCGTTCACGAAACTGCCTATAAAAAGAAGCTTTTTTTTTTCAACTGTGATTTGTACTTTACCAGGAACAGCAAAAACAGGGAAACATTATTTTTAGAAACAGAATACGAAAAAAAAAAAATGAAAGAAAGAAAAAAGGAAAGAAGAATGTTGAGGGTAGTGATGGGAACAAAGATATCTCTATTTTTGTGTTTCTGTGTCTGGTACCACCTACACATTTACCAACAAGATATCCTTTTTAAAAAAAAAAAAATCTCAGGCAATGTTACCAGTGGGACAGAAGTGATCTGTTTCAAAGGGCAGGCCAAATGTGAAGACACAGGCCCTCCATGCCAACGGGAGGCTGTTGCCTCCAACCAGAGAGCGGCCATCAACCCAAAGCCTTTTGTTATGCAAGGACTTTAACTTAAGAATATTTTTCTGTGATTTCCATTTAGAGGGAATAAATTAAAGGTATCAAGGGAAGAAGAGTTATAATTTATTTCCTTCTTGGGTGTCCTCTATGTTTTCCAATTCTTCTACAATGAATATGGATGACTTCTACAAACCAAGCTATTTTTTAAGAGAGGTGAGAGGTGACAGGTCCAACTAACTCCCTGGCATCCTTCAAGTGCCCTGAAGAGATCTCCATTGCCTCCTGAAGTTGTGTGAAAGATTTAACTGAGAAAAGGGATGCTCATTTCAATGGAATAAAAGCTCAAAATGCTGAACCTTGACCAACAGATAAAGGGAGACAGGCTTCTGTTTTCTCTCTGTGCTGTACATGCCTGACGACGCAGCCTTACAGGGCTGCCTCTTGTGGGAGAACCTCTTTCTTTAGGCACCCACCTCCTCGCCTAACTCCTGACACACAGACAACCCTCAGTGAATCAAATCTGTTTTCATCCAGTTCTGAGGCACCAAGGGACAAGTGGGCTCCAGCTCCTGGACACAGGGTGTCACTCTATAGAACTGTTCTTCCGTAGCTCCTGCAATGGTTGCCTCCCCCTCCCTGCCCCCATTCCCTGAGTCTGGTTTCTCCCTATTTCAGAGCTTGGAAGGGATTAAAATCCTAGGAACACCTAGGATCTTAATATCCTTAAGGAAGGACCTCAAAGCCAATGACACTACCCATGTGCAGTTGTGTGGCCTTCTGAGGCATAATTCAACCTGCCCAGAGAGCAGGATTTGGAGCCATCAAGTTTAGGCATCAAAACCCAGCCATACCCTTTCTCCTCCTGGGCACCTTCACCAAGATTTCACTCTCACCAACCTCAGACCCCTCACTCGGAGTGGAAAGACCACAGGAGATGGCCCAGGCACCACACAAGCTTATTGCATCCTAGCTGGTACTTGGGTATTATTTCAATGCTGTAATTCCGACTCCACCCACCCCCACCCCCAGATGCACGAATCCCTGGGTCCTCTACCTCATACTGTGTTTATTTATAACCTCAGATCCAATACTGGAGGATACCAGACATTCAAGCTCATTTTTTGGCTAAACAGTGGTTCAAGGCAAGCCTAGGCGACTTAAGAAAGATCCTGTCTCAAAACAAAACGGGAAGGAAGGAAGGAAGGAAGGAAGGAAGGAAGGAAGGAAGGAAGG
>NW_026595751.1:11877-35440 GCF_907164565.1 Psammomys obesus
AAAGAAAAGAAAAGAAAAGAAAAGAAAAGAAAAGAAAAGAAAAGAAAGAAAAGAAGAAAGAAAGGGAAATCGAGGGAAGCGAAGAGGAAAGAATCGATCAGGAAGGACTTGCCACTTACCCGGGGACAGAAGGCAGGTATAAAGTTTGGGGGTGGGGTGCACATCCAAGACACCAAGGAAAACCAATGGCTGTAATGGGGAGCGGGGAATAAGGATGTAGGGACAAGAGAGTTGCCAGTTGAACGAAGAGGCTGTGAAAAAAAAAAGACAAAATAAACCTCTCCCACTCAGGACCTCTGACCTTTTGCCCCAGGCTCCTCTCTCTTCTCTGGGGAACTCAGCCAGGCCACACGCACTTCGAGGAGGGACAGCGCCACCTTGTGGGCTATCTGTTCCCTGTTCACGAGCCCTTTCAGGGCCCTTTGTAGTTTTTTGTTTGTTTGTTTGTTTGTTTGTTTGTTTTTACTACCTTAAACATGCTTTTATTTTTATCAAAAGAGAGAGAGGCGTCCAAAGTACCTTTGCTTTAAATTTCTGGGTAAAGATCAAACAAGACTAAAATAAGGCCTGCAGATTTTCCTCACCAACATCATTTGTTTACAAGTATCTGTTTCCAAATGCCCATCTCAGCGACCCTACCTCATACCCTTCAAAGGACAGCAGGAGAACCAGCAGAAGCCTTGAGGGTCAAGTGCAGCTGCCCGACTCAGCCTGGGGTTCTGTGCTCAGACTTGTATGGAAGAGCTGAGTCAACAACCAGTGGGGAGGTAGGCAGCCACTGAAAACAAGGCCGTTCCCAGAGATTCATTGTGAATCTATTTTCTGAAAGAATTATTGGTAAATATTCCAAAAAAAGACTTTGTATATAGTCCCCAAAAATCAATAAAAATCATAATTTTAAAAAAAATCACTGCATTTCTGGCTAAATACTACTGGTCATTTTTTTTCTGCTCTGTGTGTATATTTGTCATAATTTTCTACACTGAATATGTATTACTTCTTAAATGGAGGGGGGGGGAGTCTTTTATGAGTTTCAATACCAGCCAGCCCTCCCTTCTGTTCTTACCCGTGTCTCACACACCAGGTGAGGGACAAGGGAGGCTGACTTGGTTGGTTTATTTGGGTTTGGGGGTTGTTGGGTAGTTGGGTAGGGGGTGTTCTATCTTCCCAGCGAGAGACTGAACCCAGAGTGTTACACATACCAGGTAAAGCACTCAGCCAGTGAGTGCTTACAACACCCAGCCTTGAAGCCATTCTCCACGTCTGTCCATCTGTCTATTAGGAGAGGTGGGCGTGTCGGTGAGCCGCGTTCATTCTGAGCCGGCCTGGCCTCAAGATCACACGTTTCAATTCTCACTGTTAGATCCTCGTGTGCAGTTTGGAGCAGGTGACCTGCCTCGCCAGCTTCTTCACCTGGAAAGCGGAAATGACCATTATATCTCTCGTGGCGGCTGAGAAATTAAACGCCACCAGGTCGTGCCACACGAAATTGCTATTTTTATGGATCAAGATGGGGGAACACGGGCAATTTACAGCCATCCAGTTGATGTATATAAGTACCAGTCAGCTGGGCCACGTATCCTCAAAGAAATCGGATCCCCTCTTCACAGATCACAGACTGTATGGGTAGAAGACGAACTGGAACCAGACTACAGAGACAGCGGCCTATACAAGGCTGGGGAGGAAGGAAGAGCTGGCCCTCAGACAAAAAGCTGGTCACAGCTGCCCTCGCCTCCTTTTAAAGACCCTTCTTAGGCCACATCCACTTGCCTCTCACCCTCCTGAGCTCATTAAATTTACCCACACGGTGGAAATTCAGAGCCTTTGGGTCCCACCTCTTGACTCCCCGGAGCTGATATCCTAACAGGGACCCTGAACCCTCCATCTAACGTCTCCCTAGGTCACAGGCTTGCTGACGGGTACTAAGTGGGGCAGTCGAGGCCTACACCAGGGAAGGTGCTGTGATACGAAGACCCTCCTGGTGGTCCTCACCCTGGTCCTAGTTAACTGTTAGTTCTGTGGCACCAGACACTGACAAAGCCAAGACTGAGGAATGGGGACACACTGTCAGGGGACCTCTGCTGGCAAGCAAAGCCAAACGGGCCATTTCCTTGAGACACCCGGTTCTGAGGCAGCTATTTTTCATGATGGAAGCTCTGCCCCGTCCAGAGGAGAGCTTTGGGCTTGTTCAAACTGAGGTCCATGTGGGAACACTTGGCGGGCAGGTTGGAGTTCACCAAGAAGGGAGGCTGACCGCAGGAAGGGTGAAGGGCTCTAAGGTGTCTGCCAGAACAGTGACAATTTGTGTTGGAAAGCGATCCTACGATAGCTCCCCCCTTAAGGCTCAGGGTAGCCCTGGGTGAAAATGGTTATGGCCATATTTTAAGTGAGGGGGAGGTTCAGAGCAGCTAAAGGCCATACACAAGGTCACACGGGTAACGTGAGAGAGGCAAACCTATGTATCCCATGCTCTACCATTCTGCTCCTCCTCCAAAGTGCAAGAAATCTGAAGGGGAAACATTACTCTAGTGGATCAGAAACTGCACGTTACGGCCAAGTTATGGATGCTCATTCAGATGGGACAGTAAGCATGATTCAAAAACTTGTTTGTGTATGTATGTATGTATGTATGTATGTATGTATGTATGTATGTTTGACAGGGTCTCTCTGTGTAGCCCTGGCTGCTCTGAAACTCACTCTGCGGATCAGGCTGGCCTCAGATTCAGAGATGCTCCTGCCTCTGTCTCCTGAGTGCTGGGACTAAAGGTGTGCACTATCATGCCCAGCACCACAAACTTAAAAAAGGAAAAGTGGGGGTGTGGGGGAGAAGAAAGGAGAATGGGATAATCATGGTGGTCTTGCCTAGTCATCTACCCATCCATCAAGCCAACTACTTTCAAACGCTGATAGCACGCTATCGTGATTAAGACACCCTTCATCATATTGTTACCTGTGACCACAGGCCATCCCAGAGTTTTGGTGGCCCTCAACATGAGAAGCTGACTGAGGCTGGCATCTACTCTTCTGTGTCTTCCCAGTCTGGGACAGACTGGAGGAGCAGCTTGTGGCTGGACACGCTGCGGGAAACCTCAGAAAGCAATGCGATTGCAGTGAAAACCAGTGTCCTGTCCCGGCCACCCATAAAGGGTGGACGTCTGCCCCATCCACTGGAGCCACAGGAGAAGCAGGCATACACCGGCCTCCCATGCTGGGTTAAGGGGAGACCTATTAAAATATATTTCTCACACTGATTACCCCCCAACCAACCGAGCTTCATCCAGAGTTCGCCATATGAACCAAGGCCAAAGACGGGACCTCCAAAGGGGAACTCAATATCGAAATATTGATCCTGACGTCAGACTGAAATCGCCCCCGTTCGTATCAGCACTGAGGGGCTTCCAATAAAACCTCAGATGACGTCGCTAAAACCTCAGATGACGTCGCTCCACACCTTTTGCCAGCCTCCCCAGAGAGAGGGCGTGAAATGACTTTCCTTGATCAACAGGGACAGAGACTAGCTAAACTGCCAGGAAACAGGAATTCAGACATTCGCAAAATACCTATAGCATGACCCCTCTGTGTGCAGTAGGATAGTCACTGGTGAGACGGAAACAGACCTCCTCCTCTAAAAACTCCCAGCTGAGTGGCATCCAGCCTCCTTTGATGAGCAGCGCTCCACCCTTCCTGGATTCAACCAAAGTTTCACACAGAAAGCCAGTGACCACGAAGGGGCTCCGGTTGGCTGTGTTAGGGCCCAGTCTCTTGCCCCTCCAACTGTTCCTTTTTTTCAGTGAGTTGCAGCTCTTCAGGTTCCTCTCTCAGGTCCGGGATACGGGGCCCACTCCTCGCTGACAAAAGGGAAGCGTTAGAAAGTACCACATGTACCCAGAAAGCAGGTGTCAGCTGTCTGTGACCAGAGGCACCAAACAAAAAGATTCCAGCAATTTTTTTTTAATTATGTAAATGATGAAAGCTGCTTCTTGCTATTTTCTTTCCATCAGAAACCCTGGAACATCCGCAGCTTTGATGAATGAGGCCATATCCGAAAGTGCTATTCGTGTTACCCAACAGAGACTCCACAGGGCTGTTCCGGACTCGGTTTTGGCAAGTTGCTCAGTATTCAAGCTGGGTTCTTTTTTGGTTGTTTTTTTTATTTTTTTAATTTATTTATTTTTCCCCCCTTGTATCTTATCGACCAGGTACAAAGGGATGTTGTTTAAATGAGAAAATCTCTTCCTTTGCTTACTGTTCTAAACTCAGTGGGTTCTCTTTGCAGCCAGGTGAGAAAAAGTTGCGATTTCAATGCAGAAAGCCCTTCTGAATGCCTGCGGCCTGAGAGGTATAATGAACAAGTCTCAGTGTTGGATCACTTCCCAGACCCACAACGCAAGGACGCTGTGGTGTCTAAACAGAAGTCCCTGGCTCTCTTTCAGTCCCTCGTCTTATTAGGCTTGATGCTTCTTTATTATGTTTTGTTCTGCATCTCTAAATCCCCCTTCTGAGGCATAATGCCGCAAACACGGGGTCTGCACGCCCAAGAGCATTGTCCCCGGGTCGCCATGGTAACTCGAGAGCAGCCACCAAGTACTGTTTCCTTGCTTGTGCTCTGAGCTTGCACCTTGCACACACCCAACCCAGTCCAGGGAGGACGGGGTGGGGGTGGGGGGTCTGTTTACAATCGGGAGCCGAGACAGCCAAAGGGGAAGTGTGAGTGTGTTTTATCGACTTTATTAAAATACCTGGAATATACGTTCGGCTTCTGTTTATTATTGCTTCACCTGCGCTGAGAGAGGAGCTGCCGGCACTTGACGGAACTGGCTGCGAGGCTGCTGGGTTTCTCTTTGGTGCTGGTGGGTTACAGATGCAGATCTGTGGTTTCCTAACAGCGTAATAGGACTTTGTACTTTCAGAGCATCTTTCATCAGGGAACCTCAAAGCCTCCCTTATTAGACCCCGCAGCCCCCCCCCCCCGAGAAGGAGGTAGATGATGAAGTAGGTCCCCCACACAGCAAGCCCAAGGCAAGAAGGGGCCTCCAGCTAGCTGCCTAGACATAAACAGGACCCGGCACCAAAAAAAAAAAAAAAAAAAACCGGCACCGGAGCCTCTGTCTGAGAGAGCTGCTCCAGTGGGTTAATTATACCACAGTTGAGCCCATCATTTGCATTTTTAATTCTACTCATTAAACTCTCTGTCGAGGGAGACCTGTCTCCACACACTCAACTGTCTGAGTTCCTGTAGCTGGCCCTGTCTGGCAGTGATCAAGCAAGCTGGTGCAAAAGCCAGGGGCCTTCTTCCCTTGGCCCTACCTGCCTGAGCAGAATGGCGTAAGGGCCGAGGGAACCGAGAAGCGCCAGTCCCTTTGGGTAAAAGTAAGTCATCTAAAACAGTGCTAAAAAAACAGGTGGAGCCCCGTACACAGAGATGCATACTGTTTTCAGATGTGGAAAGAGGGCCCTAGAGAAACTTCGTTAACCCAAACTGGACAGCTAACCGGGGGTAGAGGAGATCAAGGCCATTTACACACAGCTTACCCACAGCCTCACCCTGGAGGTCAGGGCATATGCTGCTGAATTGGGATTGTGTTTGTTTTGTTTACACTTGGGAGCATGTAACAACTGTTAAAAAAAAAAAAAAAAAAAAACTTTTGCTGATGGCTGAATATCTTTATCAGTCCTGCTCAGCACAGGTCAAGCAAGAACAGGCAAGGGATGTCCTCATCTCCAAGAGAGGCTCCACGCCAGGCCCCAGATCTTGCTGTGTCCTTGACCTCGAAAGGTTTCCCTATTTGGGAACTAGACTCACAAGGCACCTCTTCTCTGTGACCCACAGTGCTTTCGTTTACTTACTTTACACATGCTTGCTTGCTTGTTTGTTTGTTTGTTTGTGTTTGTTTGTTGGGGTGGTGGCTTGTGTGGTGGTCAGAGAACAACTAGCAGAAGTTGGCTCTCACTTCCCACCCTGTGGATTCCAGACATCCATCTTAGAACCTCAGGCTCTGTGCCGCTACCCACAGAGCCATCCCACAACCCCTGGCTTCCCTTCATCTAACCTTGTTTTTTCCACGTTAGCAGTTACAGATCTTCGAACTGGTCTTGCTTACTATACAACTGTCCATCTCTACTGTCACCACCACCACTAGGGTGAGGTCAGGATTTCTGGCTTGTTTTGCTGCTCTTCTCCCAGGGCCTGCATAGTGCCTGGTACATAGGAAATGCTCAACAAATGCTTACTGCAGTAAAAAATGTGGAGCAAGAAAATGAAAGAGAAAGGACTAAAAGTTGCAAAACCGAAATTAAACTAGAAATGTTTAATGCTATCCTATCACATAGACTCACCAGCATTAACCCAAAAGCAGAGCACCCTACCCCCAAAGCCCTTCTTAGATCTGAACAAATGTTCAGAGTCAATGTGTGTGTGTGTGTGTGTGTGTGTGTGTGTGTGTGTGTGTGTGTACAAAACATGTGTATACAACATATCATTATCTTCCTGATTCCAAGTGATCCCATGGTTGGTGTGCTCAGTGTTGGTCCCAGCCTCTGGGGCTTTATTAATGTAATTACAGACACGGGTTGCCAGTGGGTAGATAATTAGGTGAGTGGGATTATCTACACAGAACAAACCACGGAAAGGCATGCTAGAGCCAGAATCACCCAACTGGGCTTCTTGGTCCACTTGACAGCTTTGAAAATGGAGACTTTAAGCTGAAAGTACCCAATATAAAATATTTACATGGAAGGAAAAGGGCCATTTACATGGCTAGTCTCGAGAGAGATCACGGGAATTCTGAAAAGCAAGTCTACATTTTTGTGCAAATAGATGGAAGTCAGTATCAGGCTGTGGTGGGGAAGCTGGAAAGATGGCGCATCGGTTAAGAGCATTTGCTGTTCTTCCGGAGGACCTGACTTTGGTTCTCACTCCCACTACAGGCTCCGCACAAATGCCTGTTCTCCAGTTCTAGAGGATCCAGTGCCCTCTTCTGGCCTCTATGTGCACCTGCATGCAAGTTGTACGCATGTATACACTCAGATACACACACACAAATAAATAAATAAGCAAATAAATAGATCTTTATTAATAAAATCCACTTCAAAGTATATAAACTAAGCTGATCTCAGAACACATAGTCAAAGAGATGCACTCCCTCTTCAAACAGTACGCATCAGTTGCCAAGGAGAAATCTCCCTTAAGGGACATGTCACACAGTGTCATCCAAAAGAACACAGGTGGCAGAAGTGTTCAACATCCCAGGTATCCTCTTGGGACCCTTCGTACTGTTTCACACAGGAAGAATTGTCTTGGAACCACCTTTATCACCCAATATCATCCCTGACTATAAGAAGACAAAAGAAAAGCAGGAGCATGGTCAGGGAATCCAAATGTGTATGATCTCTACCCCTGGGAGGTGGAAAGCAAAACCCAGGACTCACACTCCATCTGTCCCTTCTCCCTGGCAACCTCCCCCTCCAGCCCCTCAGTTCCCTCAGGGTTTCAATCTGTATCTGGTTTTCTCCTCTTGTCCTAGCGGTGCAAACACTCAGGTGACTGACAGCACATTACTGCTTTCGCAACACTGGCTCCGCCTTCCTTACTGGAAAAGAGCAATTCCAGACCCACAGCAAGGCTCCCACTTGCCATCTGAGCTAAGGGCAGGGCCATGCAGCCCAAGGGACGCCTTCCCACCTTTCCTTTGCCTTGTGTCAAGAACCTGTGGACCTCTGTACGTCCTGTCTCTCAACCTGCCGTTAGCATGACATATCCCAAGCATATTAGCTCCCTCTCTAAAGATCAGGCCACTGTGAGGGCCTCCAGGCCTGCAAGTACTTGATTGCTTCAAGATGTGTGTGCATAAAACCAAGCAGTTTTCCCATGTGAACACATGGTTGGCAGGGCTCCTCCGCCTACCATTGAACTGACACCTTGGAATCCTGCTCTTACAAATGTTCCTTCATGTTCCCATCATTTGTTTTTAAACATGAAGATAAACCTATAAAGAGTCTGTCCTCCACAATGCTCCAAGTACTCAGGGCCTTTAAATCCGGCGCCTGTCCCTAGGGACCAACACAGTGTGGGCCAAGCTCTCCCCAGGCGCAAGGCTTTCTTGCCCTGTGGCTCATGGTCTGTCCCCTGCTCAAAACACTAGGCCCCCTGAGAATAAGATCACATGTGATTTCACGTCAGTTGCCACATCCAGAGTGGTGCCTGCTGCCCAGGGCTTCTTTCTCAGAGGAAATAGAGAGGCTCACATTCTTTTTCCGTAATTGTAACAAAATACAGATAATATAAAAATTAACTGCACTGGCCACTTCAAGGTGGACAACTCTGCATCATTAAGTATGTCCACAGTGTTGTGTAAAGTCATACTTTTTCATCTTAAAAAAAGAAGCTCGTATTCGTAAGTAGCTCAGCAGATTTTTTTTTCCAAGAAGAGAATAAACACATATATGAATCACAGAGGCCAGTTTGAAGGAATCCAAAACAGTAAGTGCACACCTTCCTATACGAACTCTGTTACTACTTCTTGGATCTTCTGTGATCAGCTCCCCATTCAAAGACCGTGTTTGTTAAACAGCTGTGCTCTGCTAGATGCTAGAAAGAAATAGATGAAAAGACACAACCATTGTCTGTGGGGTTCTTGATGCCAGGACAGCAACAGATGCTCATTCCTGCCTCCTAACGAATAATGCAAACCTCATGCCAGTGGGAGTGATATCTCTCTCTCTCTCTCTCTCTCTCTCTCTCTTTTATGCCCACTACTTCTCCAGTGCATAGAACTGTACCAATACCCCAAAGGTAGGGACATTTTAATCATCTGATAGGTAGCTAGGAGTATTGTTCATTGGGAGACTATTCATATGCTATATGCAGGACCTTAAGTTCATTTTCCCAGCCCTACAAAAAAAAAATGATTAAGTAACTGAAAGTATGTAATGAATGAGTCGATAATGAAAACCTTGCTGTAGAAGGAGAGACATCTACGAAGACAGTAGGTTGAGTCTATCTTTTCAGAGAGGTTAATGGGGGGAACCAGAGTCTCACTGTGTAGCCCAGACTAGCTCCAAACATACTCTCCCTGATTTGGACTCCTAAGTGCGGGGATTACAAGCATATTTTACTATACCCAGCAGGTTCATTCTTGAAGACATTTTTTTTTTAAATCTGACCATGTTGGTACCCAATTGGAACCCCAAAATTTTGGAGGATCAGGAGTTTGAGGCCAACCTGAGACGTGGGAAGAACTGCTCAAAAACAAACAAACAAAACCACAATTAGTTCAGCCATCCTTATGAGGAAAGAGGGTCTACTGAGTGTATGTGGGTACCAAGGACGTAGCAAAATTGGATGCCTGGAGAGAAAGGCATATAGAAGAAATGAAGAACTTTGTAAGGCATGTTGAGGAATCTAGGTGTCTGATGAATGGAAAGTTTTCAAACAATTTGGGTGAAATTTGTTCTTTGACAAGTGTGTGTGTGTGTGTGTGAGAGAGAGAGAGAGAGTACTCTTACCCCTCCGCTCTCTCTTATCTTTCTCCCATTCCTGTCATCCCTACTCCTCCATACAGGATCCCTTCCCATAGTCATCTCTTTTCTTTTTTTCCTTGTGGCCCACTGAGTTTAACTAGGGCCATCTGTATGATCCACGATTTGAAACTATCCATTGGAGCCTGATGTCCTTACCAGTAGGTACACAACTAAAGACAATGACTACTCTTCCCTATAACTTACCAGTAGCCAACAGTGAGAAAAAGTAGGGACCTGTGAGAGCCCGTCCTTGACCCATGACTAAGTGTTTACAAGGCCAGTCTTTTGTGGCCTAATGCAGGCAGCCACAGCTACTGCGTAACTATGATTGAGATGGTTATGTCATGCTCAGAAGATGGCATTTGTCAGTCTTTCTCCCTCTCTTCCAACTCTTACATTCTTTTTGCCCTCTCTTCCTCTCTGTTCTGTGAGTCTTGGAGGGGGTGTGAAACATGGACTTATTAGGGCTGAGCACTCAGCCATCATTTATTCTCAGCACCTGGGCCAGCAGTGAGTCTGTGTTCATCACTGTTCAAGTCTCTCTGATTAGGACTGAGACTAACACTTGTACATGAGTATAAATATCAACTCTTATAAGGCAGTTTGGTAACGTGTCAATTTAGATGAACAAAAGTAGAAAGTTCCCTGTTAGGACCTGAGATCTCTTGAGCCATGGGGTTTTGACTGGGCTTACAGGAAATGGAGAATATAAGACAGAATGCTTGTGCTTGGGTATAAATGTGTGTTCCTCATCAATATTCCTATGTTGAAACTTCAAAGATGATGGTGATAGAAGGTGAGGCCTCTGAGAGGAATGGAGGTCTTGAAAGTTCAACTTTCATGAAAGAAAATCTTTCCCTTAACAAAGGGGCCCCAGAGAGGTTCCTCCCACATATTCCATGCGAGCACACAGTCTCCACAGTGTCCTCACCAGACACCATGTCTGCACGTGCTTTAACCTCAGACTTCCCAGATCCCAGAACTGTGAACAGTGGCTTCTATTGTTTATAAGTCACCCACTCACATAGCTTATTGCAGCACTCCAAATAAAACAGTGTGCATTTTTGGGAAATCTGTGGAGCTGTGTTCCATGTAAGCAGCACTGACAGAGCTCATGAGCCTGTGCCTCTCACACTCCATTGGCCTAAGAAGACATTAATCGTGTCATATCACATCACTTCTGTTTCTATCTGGTCTACAGATCATCCCTACTGAGAGACTCCTGGCCATCCCCAGCCCAGCCATCTGCTGGGGGACCCTCCCTGAATTATGTTGACCTTCATGACTATGGGAAAGTAAGTGGAGATGAATCCATTGCCCATACCCTTGCAGGATTACTCTTAGAGCTGGCTCTTAGGCTCTTTCTATCAGGTCTTAGTTTGACTTTTCCTTCAAGTAGCTTCAAGATAAGAAATCAAGAGTAAACAGGGTTTTGGGTGGTGTGCTGGTGGGGTGGAGGTGGGGGATTGTGAGGTTTGACCCAGGAAGGCAAAGTGATAGATGGAAAAATAAGATAGAGCAGAGAAAGACAGCAAAGGGTAGGTAGGTGGGTGAGCTACCTCTTAGGATATCAGAGACAATATAGACAACATCTCAAAAAATGTCCCCAGGAAAGCCAAGGAAGCTGAGGTCTGCAGCCACTAATTGCTAACACTCACGGAACAAGAATTTTCTCTGGTCTTCCCTGGGCTCTAGCTGATAAAGCCTCAGACAGAGAGGTAGAGAGATGTGGATATTTGTAGTAGGAAGCTATCAGCATGCATGAAAATAGTCTTCGGAGAGACAGATGGGTCAAGGGTGTGAGGCCAGAATAGCCAGAAAATACCAACATCTACCAGACCTGCCCATCTGAGGTTGTTTCCCTTTAAAGACATTTGGGTAGGGCTTGGGAGGTCAAGGACAGACACCACCAAAGTCCACCTTGTTGAACCAATGAGTTTTATTGGGAGTAGGTGCAAGAGTACAAGTGAGGGATTACTTACAGGAGCAGAAACGACTCAGGGACGGCTGCATCACCGAAGCCGACCACAGCACGTTACTTTGCGCTCACAGAAGCTGAAAATCTGGAGCACATTGCACAGCCTGCAGACAGCTCAACAAGAGCTAAAGCAGCCTTTCGGGTGGTTCAGTTGATCTAACCCTCTTTCAGGCTGCTTGGCTGGTGCCTGCTTCTTTTCAGGTTGCTTGGCTGAAAAGCTCCACGCTTCTCTCAGCTTCTCTGAGAGTGACTTTCAGCAGTCCTTACTGTTTATTCTTGGGAGGGAGGGGCCTAGTGAATCTGGTAGGTTTCCAGGACTTCCGGGAACAATTTGAGTTGTTTACTTAAGTGACAATCCTGGATTTTTTTTTTTAACACAGAAATAAGCCACTCATGGTGATGCATGCCTGTGATCCCAACACTCAGGGAGGCAGATGCAGGTAGATCTCTGTGAGGAAACCCTGTCTCAAAAAACTAAAAAAAATAAATAAATAAAAACACCAAACCAAAAGATCATAAAAATGCTTTTGTTTTAATCCCAGATGTGGGGTTATGTGGCTGCCTTGGACTGTCCGAAGCAGCTAACTACGATTTGCCTCGTACTCTAGCAGAGGCATGGTTTTGCCAGCTGCTATGACTTTGGAATTTCAAGAACTTTTCAGAGGGATTGGTGGTTGTTGGAAACAAGAAGAAAGAAATTAGCTTCAAAGCTCTCCATGTCTCTCTCTCTCTCTCTCTCTCTCTCTCTCTCTCCCCATCTCTCCCCTCCATGGGGGAGAAACAGAAGTTTGGGGATGGCAAATAAAGGATGGGGGAAAAAGAAGAACCCACAGGCAGCAAGGAGCAGCCACAAGCAAAGAAGAAATGAGAAGAACTTAAATTCAAAGATATCTCTCTCTCTCTCTCTCTCTCTCTCTCTCTCTCTCCTTTCTTTCCTATCTAGTGATAGAGGGTGAAAGGGAGGGATAAGGGGTGGGATAAAGAAGAACCCACAAAGTCGCAAAGACCAGCTGCAGTTTACTCTCTGTTTTAAGGGTGTTCTCTGAGAGCTGGGATGTTTCAGTCCGGAAGAAACTGTTCCACATCAGCTCTCCTCCTTGCACCTTTAAAACTTTAAGGCCAAACAAGATTAGTCCGTTTCAAAGAATACATACGCAGAGCTGATTGATCATTTTGTCACCTGCAATGAATCTATGATACCCATCAGGTATCATTATCGTCATAGTGTCTTTGTGGTCCCTGACCCCTTCAGACATTACCTGCCCCCACCCTTCCTTTGACAGATCCAGAGGAACTACCAATTATTGCTAAACTGTCTTGCACAGAGCAGCCCTTGGGTCAGAGGATGACATCCTGGAGGACCGTTTGCAATGATTATGTAATTAATACAATCGTGATGATAACTGCATGTAATGGTTTTTATTGATAGAGACCTTTTCTTCCCAGTCTATTCCTCAGAGGAAGATGGTAGCTACCTGCATATGCCTTTCACAGGCATCCCTCTAGCTCAGCAGCTTTTATTCTGCGTATGTGAGGACTTTCTTAGAAGTCCATGAGCCCTAGGTGTTCTTGAGCTGATATTTGTGGCTCTGCTTCCTTTCATAATACCAGTTTACACAAATACTTGATCCAGAGCCACAGAGCTACGGCCACTGACTCCTCCCAAAGTCAACACTTAGATTTATCGACTGAGAGAGACACAACTGACCGAAACTTCACCCAGTTCAATATTTGCCCAGAGACAATAAATCTCAACACAGACCCAAACTCAAAGTCGATGGCGATGTATTGTTACATACTTTCTTCTGGCAAGAGGAATCACTTGGGTATGGATTTTGAAATAATTTCATTTTGATCGGAGCGTGGGATTAGCTTGACAGTGCTGGAAGGAAATGAAGGGTGGAAGGCGTGATGGGAACGTTGCTCCTTGTAATCCATAGTTAATGTGGTACTGTGTGGAGCACTTAAAGCCAAAAGACACCCTGTCATCTGCTGAGCATCCAGAGGGCTGCTTTATGTAAGATGATGTCATCATAATGGCAGAGCGTTGTTAAGCCCTCTGCGAATCCCCACAGGGTATTTGTCCTGCATGAGAATCAATTACAGGGAAGATAAATGGTGCCTTCCAAGTGTCTTTTGGCATATATTTCACTTCTAATATATGTTGCTCTGATGAGCAACAAACGATTCAGATAAACCTCAAGGTCATGTTTGGACTAGAGAGATGTTTTTCATCAACCAGGAAATGACCATCCTGATAACAGAAAGAGCAGTTTGTAAAATTGGTAAGTGCCACCCCATCAGGGCAGCCGGAGCAACTTTCCAGGCCACCAGGATGGGACAGAATGTTGTTGGTTCCACAGTGCTCCCTGGCCAATGTGGTCTCACTCAGGCACGGAGTAACTATTCCTATAAATTGTACTTACACCGCCAAGATGGCCCCTGACGAATATATTTCATCAGCTCTAGTTTCTTTGTTTGTTGTTTGGTGGGGGTTGTTTTAATTGTTTTAGATTGGTTTGTTTTATGTGTAAGAGTGTTTTGTCTGAGTGTATGTGTGTATGTACCATGTCTGTGCCTGACACCTGAGGAGGTCAGAAAAGGGCAGATCCTCTGAAACTGGAGTTATATATGGTTGGGAGTGCTGGGGACCAAATCCAGGACCTCTCGCCCCCACCAGAGTCACAAGTGCTCTTAACCACTGAGCCATCCTTCTATTCCCCGACCCTGACCTGCTGGGGACTTTCAGAGTACAAACCACTCTTTTTTGTTTTGTTTTGATTATTCCTTCCTTTTTTTAAGATTATAATATCATTACATCATTTCCCCCTTTCCTCTTCTCCTTGCATACCCTCCTATATACTTCTTGCTGTTTCAAGCCCATTGCCTTCTTCATTAATTGTCGTCACGAGTGTGTGCGTTTATGTGTCTGTGTGTGCACTTATAAACACATAACTATAACCTGCTCAGCTTGTAGACGTCTTGTATATATTTTTCAGGGCTGCCCAGTTGGCATTGGCTATCAACCGGTGCTCTTTTACCTTGGGAAGACTATTTCTTCCCATCTCGGCATTCTTCAATTGCCTGTAGTTCTTGGTGTAGAGTTGAGGTCTCCTGGGCTTCCCCATCAACCACATTAGTATGTCTACTGTTGTTGCCCTTGTTCAGGCAGTCATGATGGTGGCTTCTGCAATGATCCCCGAGCCGTGGGTGTGGGGGTTGTGTTGTGGATGTATGCACCGGGACTCAGCTCCACAACTCTGCATTTTCGTTGGTTGTGGTTTTCTGCAAATCACTCTTGTAAAAGAAATGAATTTTTATTTATTCTATGCATATGAATGTGTAGCCTGCATGTATGTGAGAGTGTCGAATGTGTACACTGCCTCCTGAGGCCAGACAAGGGCATCAGCTCCGAGCTTCCTAAGCCGCCACGTCAGTGCTGGGAACTGAACCGGGGCCAGCCCAAGAGCAGCTACTGTTCCTAACTGCTAAGCCACCTCTTCACCCCCCTCAGCTCAAGTTTTGATCCATCACAAATCTAATCACCAGAAAGGGATCTTCTCTGTCCTTTCAAAGCCTGTTGTAAACAGAGAGCTTACACTATCGTCATCTGAGTTTCAGTCTTTCCACCCTCCGACAGTAAAGACTAAGAGAGACAATTTCCATAGCTAATTATCTACAGGTTATTCTACTTATTCTATCACCAAGTATTTGAGGGAGTAAGTGAGAGGTCGTGGAATATAACAGGCCTATGCCTGTGTTCCTACTCTATTGCGTGTAGATGAATGGCTTTTGAGATTAGTGTTTTCTCCATTTGTCAAAGTACAAATAGCAGAGACAAAAAGTAAAGCCCACATTCGGGGTCTGAGATCTTGGCATGTTTCCTTTCTCTACGGTATATGAGGCAGGAGTGTGGGGAGCAGCACAGATGGAAGCAAGCCATAAAACCTATGAGCTCCCGTCGAATGAAGCCTGCTTCCTGGCTTAGGAACTGTTTCCCCCTGTTTCCATGGAGAGCATGAAGCTGGCCAGGAAGAAAACGGTGAAGTCAGCAAAAGGGCGGCATCTGGAGGGGGCATTCTGCAGACACGATGGTGTTTATAGCTTGAGCCTCTATTCCCCCCCGAAGTCATGCTGAACGTCATGTCTGTGAACAACTGCTCCATCGCTGCTCCTGTCACGCTGCATTATCCCCGATTAGTATGTCCTCTTGTCTTGACTTACATATGACCAGTTACCACTGAAACTGAGCCGGCTGTGGTGGTAAACCTCTGTAGCCCCAGCACTCAGGAGTCTGGAGGAGGGTAAAACTGTTGAATTTAGCAGTCCTAGTGTAGCTGGGGAAAACAGTGAGATCTTGTCTCAGTTTTTTAAAAGGCTAAGATTGGCTTGTAATGGCCTTATTGTCATATGGTTGATGGCCTTATTGCATATGTTAGTAGAATGTAATTTGATAAGATGTAACAGGTATGTAACAGCCTTACAACATATAGAACTTTCTATAGATAGATGGATCTACCCATAACACCTTCTCCGCAGTAAAGACAGTAAAATTATTCACCACCTTGGCACCAGGCAGTTCTTGCATCTTTTTCTTTTTTTTTTCCTCTTCTGCGCCCGCTTAACTCTCTTGTCCCCCTAGCCTCTACACTTCACTAAGAAAGCACAGTCTACTTCCTGTTGCCATGGATAAGTTTCCATTTCCCAGAGCTTTATGCAAATAGGAAGCTACAGCACGCACTCACTTCAACTGCCTTCTTTTGCCCATCGTCATTAATGTGATCTTTATGCTGTACGTATGTCTTCATAGTTCATTTAAAGTTAAGCTTTCTACAAAGCTAACCTGAAAGCATGAGGGCATACTAAAAGACTGGAAATGGCCGGATCTCAGGATGTATGTTAGACTGGCTTGTCTACATTTGTTCTGGAGTTGCCTGTCCTGTTATTAGCACAAAATCTGCCAATCGGGGAAGACTCAAAGTCAAGAAGGAGCAAGCTACAGATGCAGGCAAAGCAGCTAAGAGAACAGTGAGACGGAGCCACAAATAGCTTCCAATTTTCCTTCAGCCGTAAGGGTGCTCCCCCACTGTGCTTCCCTGGCATCCGCTGTCACTAGTTCAGCCTGATGCTTTACTGAGAGCACCTTCACCTTGCTACACTTCCGAAGCTCCCTCCTCTACCATAAATAAAGCTCTTTCTTCTCCCCACCTACCTTCAGCTGAGCGAGGAAGAGCTACGTTCCCTCCCACTCAAAACACCCCACAGGAAACCCCATTGATTCTGTGTTTAGAAATTTAAACCCACTGTGACTTGAGACAAATCTTTCCTTTTCAGTTTCTATGTCAGGGTGCCAAAGGCTGGCCTCATCCACCTTCCCCTGCCACGTCTCAGAGACCTCAGCCCAACTAGGAAGCATTACCCGTTGTTTGGTTGCAGGCCAAGCTACTTCCAGCGTTGCCCAGGTAACAAAGGATCGCTGTCCTCACATGAAGGTGGTATCCTCTGCATCTTACCCTAGATAATCAAAGGCCTGTGCAGGTGTGCATTGCCTCATCACAACAACTCAGTTCCCGGTGCTAGAACTGTGTCAGCATGTGAGCTGCTACGTTTCCATCTTCATTCCTTTCATTCTACAATAGCTTGCTCTCCTGCCCCGGTTGCCATTTTGAAAGCCCTTTCCCCCCTGACCTCTGCATGTGTGGCACCTAAATCCCAGAAGGCTGACTGCAGTGTGTATTCCAACTTCAAAACACTGTGTGCCAGACATGGCGTTTGCAGCTTCCTTTACAAAAAGTCCCAGTTAGCCTCTGTGTGTGTTCCAGGCTGCTGGCACTGGCATAACTTACCTATTTAATGGGCACCCTTTAATGCATTAAATAGCACAGATTCCAAAGCTTCTGGTTGAAGGCAGGGCAAAACAATTCTCTTGCAGATAAAGGAGGCGCCACTTCAATTACTGGGAAAACTTGAGCATGATTTGCTACCCCAAAGCAATACTTCATCCAGACTGGTGTTTAGTGTCTGGCCACTCCTTCACTTGACACTTCACAGGTGGAGGACTCTGCTTCCCTCCCACTCTACTGAGTGACCTGTGCCAAGAATTTGCTCATGCTTTTTAGCTGAGGAGGTAATTGCCTATGACTTAATTGGCCGAGGTACATTTCTGTAGAGCTACAACTACTCAGAGGATTCTTTCCAGAATCCTTCTCTGTCAGGTCCTGGCCTGTCTTATCTGCCTTGTCCTGTGTCCTTCATGCTTTCCTTCCAGACCATGGAAATCGCCCAGGCTGTTTTTCTGCTCACCTACCAGTAACTTACGTAGTCTCCAAGTCTAGCCTGAGTGCTCGTTTATCCCCAAAGCGACTGCAAACCCTCCCAGCCGCCTCTTTCCCTTTCTCCTCTGGGAGCACATGGATCATGCCCCAGACTCTGCCTTACTGGGAGCCACAGCAGCCTAGGAAGCCATCACAGGGCCCACGGAGGATTTCTCCTGGACAAGGCTCCGCTTTCACTCAGATTAATGGACCTAACCCTCAAAGAACCAAGTCCCAAACTCGGTTATTTAACTCACCAAAATCACAGAGCTAATAAATCATAAAAGTGAGCCTAAGGTAGTCTGACTAAAGAACTGGGATCTAGACAGGTCCCTGGCAGGCTGACAGAGAGGGAACGGAGCAACAGATAAATATTAAAGACCGAAAGCTTCCAGACTCTTCTGACCTGAGGCAAAGGCCTGGCAGGCTCATTCTCTTGCCAGTAGGGTCTCATTTCTAGCTGGCTGGTCCAGGCCAATATCTTCAAGACTGGTCCTGAACATACTAACCTGAAACTAGGAGACCACCAGTTCCCTTTCTTTGTTGAAGCTGACCAAGCTGACATGAGGCAGGGGTGGAACCTTCCTTGGGGAAAACAGATTCAGGTTTCTGGATCCTCCATTTCCCACTCTGTGGGGAAACTTTTTCTCCTGTGTCTTGCTTCTTCACTCTAACAGTCTGTTACCTATTGGCTGCCTGCTGTGTCTGTGATTCCCCCGGCCTTTCAATTCTTCAGTTGTTGGACAAAATGAACCTGAGCAAGACTCCTAGACAGTAACGTGACCTTTGCACCTAACCAATGGTCTCTTGAAAAGAGAAGCTCCGCAGTGCTGTCAGAGTTCGCGTTCCGCTGACAGGGAAAGCACACTGTGAGTATGCTGTGCTTATAGGCGCATGCATTGGTACATGAGTGTGTGTGTATGAGAGACAGAGAGAAAGAGAACGAGAGAACATGCCTAATCTAAAATTCCAATTCCCAAGTGCCCCTAGAGTTAAAATCTTTCAAAATTTTTATTTACTTTGTAGGTACATGTGCAGGCCTGTGGGTCACGGTATGTGTGTAGAGGTCAGAGGACAACTTTGAGGAGTAGGGTCTTTAGTCCCACTGTATGGGTCCCCTGGAAGGAACTCGGGCTGTCAAGCTTGGCAGCCAGTGCCTCTGCCTGCTGGGTCACCTCACTGACTCTCGGGGCTCTTTCTTACTTTTTTTTGCATTTATCATTTATGGATATATTAAATTGTTTGTTCCATTGTGCGTGCAGTGTATTACAGTACTCCTATGAGGGTCAGGGGACAACTTGCAAGAGTCACCTCTCTCCTTCCACCATGCGGGCCCCAGGGAATCAACTCAGGTCTGCAGGCTTGAGAGCAAGTGTCCCTCCCTTACCACTGAGCCATCTCACCAGCCCCTGAAAACTTTGAGGACCAGCGTGACACAAGTGGAAAATTCCATACCATGAAATTTTGGTTTCTGCACAAAACTCCTCAAATACTATACAAATTTTTCCTTTAAGCTATATGGATAAGATTTGTTCAAAACAAATGAATTTATGTTTGACTTGGGATCTATCCCTAAGATAACTAAGATAGTATTTACGTAAATACTCCAAAATCTTTTTTTTTTAAACAATAAAAGGAATTGTATTTCAGACCTAAGTATTTTGGATAAAAGGTATACAACCTGAACATATAAAAAAATAAAAAAATACGTACATATATGTTTAACATGTGGACACACACGTGTATATATCGCGTGCAATGAGTAGAACACTTGTATTACCTTCCTGTGAGTGCTAAGGCAAATGCCAATGTTTGGTTCCAGAGACTTGAAATCACTATTACTGAACACAAATCAAGCTGTGATCAGCGCATGCTCCCCGAACCTCCTCCCCCGAGCAGAGTCTGCATTTCCCAGTCCTGATTTGTGACCTCTCTTTTCCTCTTTGCCTCTCACACAAGGACACGTGTAACGTCCCTATAGGGTCCTTCCCTTAAAGCAAGGCTGGAAAGGACGCTTTTCCAAATAGGACGACACTCCAATAAGGGAGTGGAAGGGCCTTTAGGGGCCACAGGGCTGCCAACCACAACACTGTGGCTGAGATCTTAGTCCTAAGTCACAGTTGTCAGGAACAGCCCGCCTTCCTGATTATATATTCTAACAACAACAACAAAATCTGGCTCTGTAGGAGACCTTTCCTCAGTCCCTAAAGGGCAAAGAAACACTAAAAGAGCAGGAAGGGCCGGGAAGCCTCTTTATGAACGGCTGGGCGCAGGCAGAAGGGTTGTCTATGCTTCAAAATTAAAAAAAAAAAAAAAAAAAGGAAACAGCACAGGGCTCCTCTGCAAACATACCGTAGGTCACCATTTTATGACCGAATCCACAAAAACGCTCTCCACAAACCAGGATTCTGCGCAGCACAGGCTGTTCCAGAAACTCTCCTGCTGCCAGGAGGAGGAGAGGCGGCCGGCCCTCTCACCCTGGTGTCTGTGGGAATTCTTTCCCACGTACCTCAAGACTGCCTGGGCTAAGAAGCGGATAGTGTAGCTTCCTCTGGGGACCAGCCAGCCACCCCTCCGGTGAGGGCCCGGGAACTCTCAGTGCAGAGAGCACGAAACACTTCAAGGTTCTGGGGTAGAAACCCCAGACAGCTGTCGTCAGCGCGGGTTACATAAGCGTATTAACGAGGGCCAACGTGGAGTCTGAGCCCACCAGACCCTTTGACAACTCCAGTGAGTGGGTATTCGCTAATAAATCCTCCGTTTGGGAAACAGCCTCCTAGAAGATGTTCAGACAGAGAATCCCTGCAGGCCTTCGGTCAATATGATTTTATGGTTTGTTTAAAAATGGTTAAAGAGCTATTAGGCTTCTCTCTCTGGCCTGCGTCCCTGCCTTCACATAAGTCATGCGTGCATCCTCTCCCTCCCTTGAAAACCCTCAGACACATAAACACACACTCTCCAAGTTTGATTGCTCCATTACGGGGCAGAAACATCATGATTTTTCCACCTCTGTTGAGCATTAAGAATTTCAATCCCGACCACGAACATGAGCCCAGTGGACTCCAGTGACAACCTCCTCTGCTCATATGAGCCACATGAGCTCAGCTCAGCACCGACTTGCGGCCAGGGGCGGGGGAGGGGAACCCCTTCTCCCATCCATTCTCTGTTGCAAACAGTTCGATAAAATTGATAGAATCAGAAAGCTTTCTTTTCCTACTGACGGTTCAGCCTGCTGTTTTATTTCTGCTGGATTGGCGATCATTTTGCCATGCAGGTTGTTAACCACATTTATTGCAAGACAGGAAGTAGACATCAACGCAGCCTGGAGAAGGCGCCGTGAGCTAGCTCTCTCAGGACCGGCTGGGTCAGGCAGGAAGCACATCACAGCGCTTGCTGGCGGGATGGCCATTTTGGTCAGGAGCCAGACCCGGTTCTCTTCCAATGTCACTCTTGAGAGAGGCTTAGCAGCCGCGAAACCTCTCCTGGGACACTGTCATCCAAGCGTTTCACAGAACATGGATTTGCCTGGCAGCCTGAAACAGCACAGCGCCTCTCTCCCAAATCCTTTATCTATGCATCTCAAGAAGGTTTGGGTGAGGATAGAGCTATATTTCATACCAGGAGGCCTGTTGGCAGGTCTCTCCTTGGAAAAGCAGCATGTCAAGGCCCCAGTGCTAATGTAGTAATGCAATTCAGTCTTTGCATGAACAAGAGAGAAAGCAGAAACCAACCAGGAGGTGGGAATTCCCAAGTTCAAGAATGCTGAATTCTTGTTCTTCGGTTCACTGAAAAAAATCTCTATTACCTAACTACATTAAACTCACAAAGGTGATGTTTTTGGCAGCTAAAAATGTAATAGGAAGCTAGATGTGGTGGTGTATGCCTGTAATCCCAGCACTCGGGAGACTGAGGTGGAAGTGTTATGAGTTCAAAGCCAGCCTGGGTTGTGTACCAAGACTCCATCTCAAAAAAAAATTTTTTTTAATTGGAATTTCAGATTTTATGTGTCAACATTTCCTTCAGTAAGTGAAACTAGAGAATTTTCACCCATTTCTTGAAGAATAAGAAATCATTTACTTCTTGGTCACATGTTTCACCATGGCAAAAAAAAAAAAAAAAAAAAAAAAAAAACTTCTATTGTATCAGGAGAAGAAAATGTTGTGCCTGGGTTATCCTGCTCACAAGACCAATGGAGAGAGAGAGAGAGAGAAGAGAAGGAAAGGAAGGAAGGAAGAAAGAAAGAACCCTGAGCCCCTGGGAAGCCATTTTTAGATAATTCTTGTCCTAAATCTTTGCCCATTTGCAGACACAACACATTGCTTTACAGTGGACAGAAGAAGCTAGAACTCTGTAGATCATCTAGTGCAGTGGTTCTCAACCTGTGGATCATGACCCTTTTGGATCACCTAAGACCATCTTCATATCCAATATTTACATTATAATTCATAACAGTAGCAAAATTACAGTTGTGACGTAGCAACATAAATAATTTTATGGTTGGGGGTCACCATGACCTGAGGAACTGTGTTAAGTGGCCATAGCTTTAGGAAGGTATAAAGTGTCCCCATAGGCTCCTCCCAGGAAAGGCCCTATGTCAAATCCTTAGCTGATTAGCACGCATGGTCCATCCAATCAAAACAGGCCTGAAGCCAGAAGTGGACCAAGAACAACAGAATGCAAATCAGGATCAAGACTCCTCCCCTCTGTGTAGAGGCTTGACCTTGGGCACTCAGCACAGCCCAGGGAGGCAAGGGGGTTTCTGTGAGTGGAAGCCATGTAGCCCTTCCTCCTGGCACACTCAGCTCCACAGCAAGACACAGCGTGGCCATCAAGCCTCACATTTCTCCTCAGTGGGGCCTCTCCGTGGAGCACACAAGCACTCAACCATGTCATGTCTATAGCAAGGAAGACCAACCAACCTCTACAACTTCACACAGGGAGTAGATGTGAAAACCAAAATTTCCACTGAGAGACTAAAGCTAAACAAGCTTTTGTACCTATTGGTACTCCTCTTTAAAGCCTAAATCCATGTGCTGGAGGAAAAGTGAAATATTACCAAGAGAGGAATGCAGCAGGAAGCTGAGATTCTGGCTAAAGGGTCTTTGTGTTCATAACCCCCAAGGCCAGCTGCCTCCCAACGAAAAACGCAGTTTGTGGAAAATATTTCCCATGTAGCAACCCATTTAGCAAATGGATTTGGAATGCCAAACTTAATTTTGGTCCCAATTACTAAATCAAACTTAACTAAGTCAGAAAAGCTTCAATTTTACCTTGTTAATTCAAACATATGTTAATATGATTAATTATATTATTAATATGTTTTATTAAACATTATGTTATATATTTTATTGTGTGTCTTACTATAGGTTATCCATATATAATTAATAAATACCATTAATATAACTAATGATAATTTTCTTTTTCTGGATTCTAGTTCTGGGATGGGTAGACAAGCAGACAGATGGATAGATGGACACACTGATGGACCAGCTCTTTGTTGTGAACATGTGACTTAAACTAAAGAAGCTGTCACTTCCTTCGATATTTCTTAATGAAATTCTCTTCAGTGGTCTCATGGAATCCTACCCCAAGCAGCAGCACATAATTAACCTCTCTCTTTCAAGGGTGTCCTAATGGTGTTCTCTCCCCAAGGAAACCTGCCATAGTGAAATCCATGCTGGTGAGAGGAACTGGGTTCTTGTTTGGTGTGTGTGTGTGTGTGTGTGTGTGTGTGTGTGTGTGTGTGTGTGTG
>NW_026595752.1:0-14870 GCF_907164565.1 Psammomys obesus
TGTGTGTGTGTGTGTGTGTGTGTGTGTGTGTGTGTGTGTGTGTGTGTAAAGGTAAATAAGAAAGGGAAGTCACAGGAAGCCTGGCAGACCGTAGACTACTCATGGCTAGGTAGTTGATCACAAGGTAATTATGGAAGCTGAGAGTTGGGTTCTGTGGATCTTCTCCTGCCCTGAAACATCCCCATTCCCTTCTAAAGGCATGAGCAACCTAAGCAGAAGACAGATTTGCATGGTCTGAGCACCTAAGTTCAAAACATTCAAAACATGGATTTGGAATGCCAAACCTGCATTCAGTAGTATATCCAGTCCCTGAAAAAGCATTGCCGTTAGTACCTACATATCACACACATACACACACACACACACACACACACACACACACACACACACGAGGAAAAAAAAAACATGGCGCATGAGCAAGTAACAGGTGCAAAGAGAAACTGAAATATACTAGAGGAAAGAGTCTATTTAATCCCCACCCCCAATTAGGAAAGGTACTCCTTCTCCACTCCTTGTGTGCCTTATTAATGATGATGACTCCTTAATCACATTCCCTGGTGGTGGGGAAAACATCTTGTTCCCATTCATTAGGTCACAATAACTTTTTTGTTCACCCAAAGTGCCCGGGACAAGGTTCAGTGAGCAATGTCATTGACGGCACTGCTAATTGAAATCCCATCTGAATCTTTGCACCTACATAATGGAAGCCAGCCAAATCATCCCAGGCCTTTCATAATGGTTTTTTTCTGTCCCAGACCCCTGGGCCTAATCCACCAGCAAGTTAAGTTTTTGTTTTTTGTTTTGTTTTGTTTTGTTTCGTTTTGTTTTGTTTTGATGATTTGGACAGTCCAACCACTGGATGTCATAGTGCCCAAGATTCACAGTGAAAACTCATAATGGTGTGTGAGGTGAATACACAGGCATGAATTAACGGACGAGTGAACAAATGAATCCTGAATGTTAATCCAAAAGGTTTGATTCTCTGTGCCTTATCAAAATCAAAAGTCAGGATTGAGCATATGCAGCTGTCTTAATCTTTCTGGCAAACACAACCACTAATTAAGACTTCAACAATAGCTAATGAACTATTCAATAAAACTAACCAACCTTACATCCTGACCTCAGGAAAGGTCAAATGAGTCAATGACCCAACCCCACAGCCAGGTAGCAAAGTCCCATAACGGCTTTCTTTTGGTGTCCTTTGATGAACTGACGGCACCCTCTAGACTTCAGACCTAGCCTTCACTGCTCCACACATGGGTTTACACACCCGTTTTTTCAACCCAAAGGCTGCATGTGCCCTCTGGTGAGTTCCACCAGCTGAACCGCCCCAAAGCATCTTTCCATCTTCAGAAAGAAGCATTAACAACCCCGTGATCCAGCCTTCCAACAAAACCCTGAGTCCCTGGCTCTTAACTATCACATTCTTGAAGAGGAGATGAAGAGGCACTAACTAGATGCCGATGAGGAAGATGCATGCTAAAGCAAACCTTAAATGGCAAGAGCCCACAGTTTCTGAGGAAAGAAGGGCCCACAGCTTCTGGTGAGAGAAGAGCCCATCTACCCACCTGTCTCCAGATGTGAGCGCGCATCTTTTACTGCCTTTATCTTCTTACACAACGCAAGTAAGCAAGCTGTTTGCCGTCAACCAAATTCCGGCAGACTCAGATGCTGATCGTGCCTAGAGACTGCACTGGTTTAGTTATTTTTTAGCACTCTGGCCTGTCATAAAAACATTCTCTCAAATCCCAGTATTTCTCAGAACTCCACTGGCATAATAACTTGGAAATGTGTTCTTGCTGAGCGACTCCACGCTCTGCCAACAAGTCCCTGGGGGAGCAGCTCTAACAGAAGAAAGTTTTTACAGTCACTTCATGAGACAAAGTCACTCATCCACTGGACCTAATCAAGTTTTCCAAGATGTGCCCCACAGCTGACACCCAGAACAACATTCTTTGTATTTGTGGGTTTGTTTGTTTTTTCCTCCTTTAAAAGAGAAATAGAGAAGGGAGGAGAAAAAAACTCTACTTTTTCTTCCACGGTAAAAATGCAATGGGCAAAAACAAGTGACTGCCATTCTGGGAGTGCTAACAGAGCTTCCAGCCTGTGAGTAAAACAGACTTACCAGGACCGGAGGACTAATTAGCAGGTCAGCCAGATAATGCACTAACACAGGAGGAAATGTGTGTTTAAGTTGCAGGGCTGAGTGCGGACCACAGGCGGCAGCTGGCCTCGCGGCTACTCTTTTGGCCCTGTAAAAAGGACATTAGCATGGATTGGGAAAGGGGGTGACCTTAGTCCCAGACCCGATTAATATCTCCCCTTCCTCTCCATGAATCATGGGCTCTGTACGGAAGGGAGGAATTTTGGAGCTCTGCGTTTGGAAGCTGTAATCTGTTTGGTGGCTCAATGAACAGTTTAATCGACATAGATGCCATGTGAGTGCAGAGCCCAGGAGCGCGGAAGGTGGTGGCCTCATATTGCAAATGTGGGGGCCTGGGTCCACCTTCTCTCTGTGTTTGTGACGATCACGGACGGGGAGGGTTGAGTCTGTGGCATGCTTGTCTGTTCACTTGGCATCTTTTCAAGCGGAAACTTCTGGAAGGCTTGCCCCATGGCCATCAACACGCTTAATGAGAACCCAGGGACATGTAGAATCTGCCAATGTCTTCCAAATCAGCAAAGAAATATTACCTATGGGGTCGTTCCCGTGTCGTGCATTTTGTTGAAGCTTAAGATATCAAGAACCTGCCCTCCTTTTTCCAATGAATACATTTAAGACTTAAGCACATGTGTAAAATAACGTGTCAGCACACTTGGGGATGGCCCTGAGTGAAACAACAAGGTCACAAAAGCATACAGATTCTTTTTCCTTTTCCACTGGAATGGGTCACCACAGGCATAGTGTTTAAAAACAGAACAACGTATGATCTTACAGTTCTGGGGCATGGGGTCTGAAATGGGACGCACTGGGCTCTGGGGAGATGTGGTAGGACCTCATTTTCTCTCTGACAGACTTCATTTCCTTTCTTTTCTGCGCTTCCAGACACGACCCACAGTCCCTGGTTCTTTCACCATGCACCATCTCCAGAGTCAGCAGCAGAAGGACTTGCAGGCTCTTCCTCCATCATACCCATGTGCAGTTCTCTGTTGAGTGGCTGCGCCCAGCTGGATAACCCAAGAAGCTCTCCATATTTCCAGGCTATAACATAAGCAGTCATAGATTCCAGGGAACGATACGTGGGCATCTTTACAGGGGCCATTCTTCCTCCAACCAGTGTGTCTTCATCGGCCCCCTTCTCCACTTTACTGCCTCTTGCTTAACTCTTCCTTTGCTCAAGGGTACACAGATGGCAGAAGCTATTTCCTGATGTCATTGGAGATGGTGAGCTACTTAGAAAACCAAGCTAAGATTGTAACAGTAAAAGGCGATACCTGTAAGACAGGAACGAATTCATAGGCAGAGGATATTGGAACACTGAAACTATCTCCAGTAGTTCCATATGTAACGGAAGTTTTGGTTTCTTTAAAAACTCGGCTATGTTATATAAATACGTTTGTGTTTTAATCCCAAGTGTGAAATTTTAGTTTGGGGTTTAGTTTGTCAACAGCTGACAATTGCCTCCTGCAGGGTGTGGTCTTTGCCAGCTGGTCACGACCTTGCTGACCTGCCTCATGCAGCACGGAGAGGGGTGTGGCCTAGGACTCTTTGAGGGATATAAACATGAGAGGCCAGGAAGAGAAGGGTGGCGGCTTGGAGGAGACTGATGAAGACAAATGTTTCAGCTCAGCAGCTTGGAGGAGACTGCTTGCTGCCTTTACTGTTGACAGAGATTGGTTTAGCCCTAAAAGAACCCGTCGACCCTAAACAGCTGGGAAAAGAAAAGGGGTCTGTGCCCCTTCTCCCCACTAACCTTCTTTCTCTTACCTAGGGTTAAAGGGTTGGTGGGAGGGAGGTAGAGGCTTAAACACCCCAAATAAAATAGAGTTTTAAAAAATGAGCGCAACGACTATAAGAGAAGATACCTGGCATTATAAATTTGTCGGAACCAGTACCATGCAAAACACCGGAAAAGAACCTCATGTCAACTGAAAGCTTTGCACAGCACAGCTTCACCAACCATAACAGGCATACTATTCTAATATACTTTATCGACAGTGGACACGACCTGTGGCACTTCTGCCCTTTCTGCCCAGTTTTCGTATAAACTTATAACTGTCCTGAAGAAAAGAAAAAACTTTTAATGATACCTGTGTCATACAGTTTCATCATAAATGAGGCTAAATGCCTAGAAAAAAAAAAAAAAACTTTAAAGGCAATAATGATTTGTTTCAGCTTAAGGCTTCAGAGCTCTCTGCCCATAGGCTGTTTATTGTGAGCCTGTTTATTGTGAGACTGAACCATCATAATAGTGAAAACATGTGACAGAGATGACCGCACATCTCACGGGACAAGAATTGGAGAGAAGCGTGGCGTTCTGACACAATCTTTAAAGTCATAACCCCAGGAGCCCACTTCTTCCAGCTAAAGTTTCCACCACCTACCAAAACAGTGATACCAGGTAGGGACCAAGTGTCCAAGAGGCTGTGGGGGACATTTTATTCAAAGTATAATAACAGGTTGCTTAAGCCAGACTGTTGCAAACTTCACTGTGCACGCATGCGGGGAATTTGGTAGACTGCTTGCTTGTTTGCTTGCTTGCTTGCTTGCTTGCCTGCCTGCCTGCCTGCCTGCTTGCTTGCTTGCTTGCCTGCCTGCTTGTTTGCTTGCTTGTTTGCTTGCTTGCTTGCTTGCTTGCTTGCCTGCCTGCTTGTTTGCTTGCTTGTTTGTTTGCTTGCTTGCTTGCTTGCCTGCCTGCCTGCCTGCCTGCCTGCCTGCTTGCTTGCTTGCTTGCCTGCCTGCCTGCCTGCCTGCTTGCTTGCAGCAGTGCTAGTGATCCAGGACTTTGTCCAGGCAAGGCAGGTGTTCTGCCCGTCAGCTGCATCCTCAGCCTGTAGAATTCAGATTCTAATTCAGTCTGTCTGGTACCTAAGTGAGGCAAATGCCACTGGGCCAGGTACCACATCTTAGAGAGCAAAGACGTCAGCATTATACAGACTTAAAACTCAATGGACTTTCATTGATCACTTTCTTGTAGAGTCTTGTATGGATCCATTGGGACAGAGTCCGCGAATTTTTCCCTTATAAGCCATGCTCGTAACACAGCTTCCATGAGTCCTTGCTGTCTTTTTGGAAAGCAGGACGAAAAGTCAAAAATACCCATGAAGCATTCTGAGCACAGAGCCTTCCTATGGTTCATTTTAAAAAAAAAAAATATCTCACAAATATATCACTCACACTTGAATCAATAGAAATTTTTCCAAAACACTGAACTTAATTTTCACAACGGTAAAATTCATTCCTTTTTTGCATGCCTGTATATGCAATGTTTATTTAAACAGTATCCTTGCAATAACATGCCAGGGCAGCAGAAGAACTGGGAGCAGACAAAAGAGGGCTCTTGGTGAGAACATAGCACATTGGAACTGAGGAGGGAAAGACCCAGAGAACAACCTGGTGGCCCCTGGCTGTGGGAGGCAGGAAAGGGATCTGGTTAGGGAGCAGGGTGAGCTCTTTCCGACAATGAATTCAGTGACTTCACAAAGCTCGGCTGAGGAAGGACCAAGGCGCATTCATGGAGAGACAGAAACATTAGAGTTCGGTGCTTAAAACTTCCGACTGGACTTTTTTTCATTTCAACACCCGAGGAAGTCTGAAATGCCAAAGATGACTCCTTGATAAGTAAATTTCGTGTTATTCCAGTAAGGGAGATGCTAGGCTAGCCCACTAGGGAACCCTAAAATCACAGTGGCAAATCCTTTGAGGCATGTGTGAGTCTTCTTAAAGATGTCGAAAAAATGCTTGACAACAACGAGAAACATCAGTGTCCCCTGAGTCTATGTAGGACAGGCTTTTTTGGAGAACGTTGACTGACCTAAGATCTGAGTTAGAAGGGAAGCAAATCAGTTCTAGGAGGGCCAGGATCCACCATGTAGATGTGACAGAGACAGAAATCCCAAATGTCTTCCCTAACCTTTACACAGCCAGCTGAGGGGCACAGGTCCAGGTTACTGAGATCTGGGATACCATGATGCTTGCCTTGAAGGTCCTTTGATTTTAGCACCGGATGGATTTCATGAAAGAAGTTGTGGTGTTAGGAGCAAAAGGGTTCTACGAAGCAGTTCAGTCAGTTAGAGAAATAAAAGGGCAAACAGAAGCACAAGCAGAACCTTGTTAAAGACAAAAGGAAGCCAAGCTACAGACTTACCCATCCACATGGCAATAACCAGCACCACACAGAACCTACAAAGGAGTGCCTGGAAGGCCTTGCCTGGGGGAGTGAGCAGGGCCACCACTTTTTTAGTCTCTTTTCTGCCAGGTCTCGCCATCACCAGAAACACATTAATTGTACATAATTATGAATCTAATTATGAATTATGAATCAGCACAGAGTCTACGCACACTGCAGCTCCTTTACTGCTCTTCAGCCTCTACCAGGGAAGAAGAGAGGGTGCGAATGGAAAGGAAAGTGCAAACAGTTAGTCACAGTGCTGAGGGAGCACCAAGCACCAGCCCAGAACTACCTCCCCATGACATGGCATCCATGAACCCTCACTACCATTTTCCTATGCAATGGAATGGGGCCAGGGATGGGGGTGAGGAAGGGAGGGAGGAAGGGAGTGTCTCTTTCCCCTTTAATAATCTCAGTCCATTCCCAGAGCACAGGCAGATGCCTCCCTGTTCTCCCTATTGTGACTGGTTTATATCGAGCAGACTGAGACTCAGAGGGCCCGGCACTCTGCTAAGTATGTTACACGCAATGCTCTAGCACACTGAACAGATGCAACCACCTGCTGGAATGATATCACGTGTTACTGATGTGGCATATTACAGATGGACTCTTGGGGGCATGAATCCGCTGGTTCAAGACCATACAGGCAATAAGAGAAAGACTCCTAGGCTAGGGATGGAACTCCGTGGCTAGCTTGTGCAGCGCTCTGGATTCAGCGTTTGACATCACAAATGGAAAGGGGACGGGGGAGAATCCAAAGCTGTCTACTTCCAAGTCAGTGTGCCTTTAGATCACGTAGGCCAGCAATAAAGGCAACGTCCCTGAAGCCTTGTTTCTCCCGAATTCAACAGCAAAGCTTGAAAAAGACTAAGGAAAGCTCACACCTGTACAGAAGATGCAGAAGGCAGAGGCAGGCCAGATAGCCTTGGCTTTGAGGTCAGTCTGATCTATGTAGCAAGTTCCAGGCAAGTCAGGGATGACACAGTGAGAGCCTGTCCTACCAAAAAACAATTTAATGGGAACACTTTGAGGAGAGATCTGAAAAAAAAAAAGTAAATCTGAAAGACTCTAAAGGACTCTGGTACTTAGGAGTGATCTAGCCCTGCTCAGGCAAGTCAACGCAATCGCATCTTTTAAGGAAAGAAAAGAGAAAAAGGCAGAAAGTTCTGTCTTGTGTTTCCCAAGAGCGAAGTACTCAAGCCCAGAGAGCTCCCTGCCCTGTGCCCCACCCATCAGGATGCTGTCAGCTGCCACGTGTGTGAAACTGTTTCCTAAAGAAAAAGGGGCAAAAACCCATTGCGTGTGACCTGTGTAACCATGGGGACAGAGAAAAAAAGACAGTACAGGGAGTCCTCTGCCTGGCTACCCCCGGGCAGAGTACTGATTTCTTGGTGACTTTGATTCAATGTATGAGAAGCATGAAGGCCATAGGTGAGCCAGGGAAGAAGCCTGAGCTCCTATGACCTGAAACAGGTATCATTTGTAGGCACGTGGGCCTCCTCACCGACATTATAAAGTGCACGGAGTCCGCCAAGGCATCCTGATGCTCCAAGCCCACCCCTTGGCTGGCTGCCTGAGCTGATGGATTGCATCCTGTCAAGGTATTGATCCTGATGAACTAGGGGACCCTTGGCTATGATTAAACGAAGCTGAGCATAAGAAAAAGTCCTGAGCTATAGACGACACCGTGTCACTTGGGAGATGTACCAGAAAATCAACTCCAAACAGTTCTAATGGAATGTGATGGGGACCTTGGGTATGCAGGGGCTAACAGGAGGTTTTTATAGGGCTGAAAATGCTTCTTGCCATCAAGAAGTTTCCTTCACTTTGTTCTGTAAACACAGGTCTCGGGGTATATACATGGAATAGGACAGCCTAACCCTCTTGTGTGACTTCGCCTCACATCTTCTTTGAAATAGTAAGCCAGCTCCCATATCTGGTCATCACGTGGTCCGTAACACATACACCTCCTTAACACCTTTTTCTCCTCCTGTCATGGCTACATTAAAAAAAAAAAAATCATCTGCAGGTCTGGTTCTCTCCACATCTGCCAAATGACCCCGAATTCAAAATATTTAAGGAGTCTAAGCTCCTCCCTTCCCCTCAGTAAGTACGCTCTCTTCTGCTGTCAGCTACTTGTGTGAAGGCATCAGTGTCCTTTGAGACCCGAGACTGATCCAAGAGAAACAAAAAGACCTCCTCAGTGGTTCCCAGGCGTGAAATGAGCTGAGCAGAGGTAAATAGGGACGCTGTAATGTGACCTGACTTCAGCCCGAAGGATCCCCGTGTCCATGGTTCATTATATGTTGGAATGGTTGTCAGATGTGTTTTCCTTGAGGGCAGGCTCCAGGTCTAAGCCAGCTTTCCATCCCTAACAGCAGCATGTTTCCATCCACACAGTGTCTCACCAGCAGCAAGGCCGTGCATGGTGCTTTTGATTGACACTTCAGAAGCCCATCATGTGTGTCAGGCCCTGTACTGGCTTCAGAGAGGAAGCCTGGAACTCTCACCTCTGCAGGAAGAACGATGAGAGCATGGAAGGAAACGACCAGAGAAATGGCCATGAAGTGTGCTGGGCAGCGTGGTGGAGAGTCCTCACATCCTAAGGCCTGAGCTCTGCCCCTCTACCCATCAAGGAGGGCTGAGCACAGCAGAGGACCCAGGTTCTTGACTTGGGAGAAGAGGGCACTGTTGCACTCATTTTTAAACTCTATTTTATTTGGGGTTTTGAAGCCCCTGCGTCCCTCCCCCCAACCCTTTAACCCTAGGTAAGAGAAAGTTAGTGGGGGCAGAGGGCACAGACCCCTTTACTTCTCCCAGCTGTTTAGGGTCGATGGATTCTTTGGGGGCTAAATCAATCTCTGTCAACAGCAAACGCAGCAAGCAGTCTCCTCCAAGCTGCTGAGCTGAAACATTTCTCTCTGTCTCCTCTAAGCCACCACACCGTCTCTGGTCTCTCCATCCTGCCACACCTTCTCTTTCTGTGATCCAGGTCTTTGTCCATGCAAGACAAGTATTCTTCCAGTCAGCTGCATCCTCAGAGTCCTAGACCACACCCTTCTCCATGCTGCATGAGGCAGGCCATGACCTGGCTGGCAAAGACCATGCCCTGAAAGGAGGCAATTATCAGCTGCGGACAAACTAAAGCCAAACTAAAATCCCACACTTGGGATTAAAACAAAAACATGTTTACAGAACACAGCTGAGTTTTTAAAGAGACCAAAACTTCCATTACAGGGGAGTATGTCACCGGGGTTTGAGGTAACAGGATCTGCCCTCTCGGCAAGGAGTTTGGCTTTTATCACTCACTCACACACACACACACACACACACACACGCACACACAATCACAACAGGTTTTAAAGAAGAGTGAGGCTGTCACATCCACATTCTAGAAAATCCTTTCTGGCCTCCAGTTGGTGCCGGGGGTAGAGGTTAAAAGGCTGGAGTCATGGAAAGCGCACTTGGGTGGCTACGAGAAAGAGGGAGGTGGTTACGAAAACCAAGCGTTCTGCAGGACCTCTTGGCTGTGGGGAGGGAAGGAAGACAGGAGATCCTGGGACTTCCCTTTGAAGCCTAGTAGCAACAGGTGTGTCTAAGAAGGCAGGGGTATAGAAGGCCACAATGGGAGGGGCATCAGACAGCAACAGCTGAGGTAACATCTGGAGGAGGGGAGAGAAGGCCATCAAGTCTGCCTGAAGCTCGCTGAGTCCACCATACCCATGGGAGGTCTGTGTGAGAGTATGTCCCCGGAGTCCTGGACTCGGGCCATCAACAGGTCCTCCAAGGAGTTGAGTCACCTGAGGAAAGCTCATGGGAATGTCTAGAACAACCGTCACAGGAGAACGGATAGATATGTCTTGAATTTAGGAAACGCCAACATTTAACAAAACTCACAAAGGTGGTTTTGTAAGAGCCGGAGAAAAAGAAGAAATGAAGCAAGGATGGGGTGATGCTCTGTAAATGAAGGCAGGGGGGTGGGGGAGCATCCCCTACAGTGGGTGGGGTTCATTCTCGTTACTCTCCCACTTTACAGTGATAGGGACTGAGGTGAGGATCTGAGGCCTGCTGTCCACGGAGACAAAGATAAGCTCAGATCCCACTGTTTGACTATGAGCCCCGTTCATGCCCAACCTCCTCTAACTGCCTTCTCCAAAGCAAGTTCTTGGATGTATTAGTTCATTCCTTTAGCCAGTTTGTAGAATTTCTTCTCCGTACGGGTCAAAAACTGTGTGGGGAACCAAAGAGTTCCGGTCTTGCAGGCACGATTAACAGGTCTTGAAATCTTTCTTGCCAGCCCAGTCCATGTCCTCCATCACGCTGAAGCAAATCCCTGACAGGTCCACACGCAGGGATCTGAGGGGGGAGGGGAAACGTGGAGACCAGGCAGCCCCTGAGATACACAAACCCGCTTTGCCAGCTGTGAGGCTTCCTGCCCGGCTGGCAGCGGGGAAGGCAGCCTACCCTCACCTCCTGCCTTCATTACGTGAGCCTGGAATGCCACCTAGTGTGTGTCACCAGTACCAACACCTGCCCTGGAACACCAGGGCCTCCTGGAGGTGCTTTCGTTTTGGTGGATGTGATTTGAGTAGGAGCAGTCTCGAACCTTATTGCACTCAGATGCCCCACCCACTGTAGTCAGTTCAGAGGACACGAGGGTTCACCTAAGAGGTTCTGGGTGGCATAAGCATGCTCTTCAGCACACAAACAAACATCCCTGAGATGGGACTGGGGGATGGCTCAGCAGATAGAGGTGCTTGTCAGCAAGCCTGAGGACTTGAGTTTCATCCTGTGGACTTACATGGTGGAAGCTGACCTCTGACCTCTGCACGTGTGCATACACACGAGATAGCAAATGTAATTTAATGGGGTTTTGTTTGCTGAGAAAAGGGCGAGGGAGATGGGGGACGAGGGAGAGAAAGAAAGAGAAGGAGGGAGAGAGAAAAGGGTGGACAGCCCTAGAAGGGAACCTGGCGTCTCAAGAAGAGATACAGAAGGAAAGAAACAAACCTTGAAACTCAGCTGCCCAGAGGACATGCTAATGCCAGCCTTGCTATGAATGAACATCCTGTAAGAAATTATTTTCCCACAAAAAAAAAAAAAAATGGGGGGGAGGAAATAGGATGGAGGAGAAGGAAAGGAGGAAGGGGGAAGTGAAAGGAAAGAGGAAGAGAAGGAAGAAGGGGAGGAGCAAGAGAGGAGGAGCACAGATGTATGCACCCCCAGGAGCTGCAGGACTGTAGTAACAGTTTGGAAAGCAGAAAACTATAGAGTCCTTTACAGGAGTGAGGAGGGGCCCCTTCACTTGGGATTTGCTTGAGGTGGAATTTCCTCCCTCTGCTTTCAGCTTGAGTGTAAATCAGTCCTGAAACGTGCCAGAGAAAACCAACAAACACAGCATTACCTTCACCCGCATCTCTCATGCAAAGTGTCCCAAGGAGGCTGGCAGAATGGAATTGAGCTGAGTCTCGATGAGAAAGCACATACGCTATAAAGGAACATTCGATATAGACGCAATCGCTCCAAGGTGATTCGTGCCATCAGTCAGTCAGAGGTGTAAATCCCACGGGGCCCGTGAGATACGTGGCTGGCCTGGATACCTATTTTCCAGGGGCGATGAATGAATGGATTTCTCCCTCCTGCCCAGGCTCCAATGCTTTTAGCAATTGGCACTGTGGCAGGATTTATACCGTGATTCTTGTAAACTGTACCTTCTCTCTCTCCTTTTCAAAGGTTCCTTTCAATAAAATGCAGATGGAATTGTTTGAGGGCTGCCTTGCATGTGTTTATAGGTTACTTCTGCTCCGATGCTTATGCAGGTGTGTGTCTCTAGACCCCTTTGTTTCTTATTTTCTCTGCCTATTAGGGAAATGGAAACATATGGATTCCTTGTTTGGGCCCAGCGGACCTTATAGAATAGTATCCCCCATGGCTTTCCTCACACATCTTCCTGTAATCATATGGCTCTGAATTAGCCTCTTAATCCCCCAGTGGAAAAGCCATAATACAGGGAAATTCAAAAAACTGTATATGTGTTCTGAATGCCAAGACATTTACAAAGTGGATGAGGAAATGTGGTCACTCCTACAACGGCATGAGGAGAGTCTTTGCTGGTACCTGGTCACAACGTGGGTTCAGAAGCTGATATGCAATATGGCCGACCTATGGCCAACGTACAGAAAGCTAAGCTTTCTAAAACCTAGTTGGGAGAAAAGAAAAATGTGGTACTGATGGGCAAAGGAATTATAGACATAGATTCAAATCTGAACCGCCAATATAAATGTTCCCAGCTTACGTGAGCAGTTAGATACAGAGATTCTAGGAATGCTCTCTACCTAGAGGATGCAGACTCCAGAAATATTGCAGTACTCTCTCGGAAATGCATAGAGTCTGATATTAAAGACGTACTATAAATATCCGCCCTCCACACTGTGACTCCCATTGTAAGTAAATACCTCATTTACTGGAGGTGTGTGTTTGTTTAATTAAAATACCCCGCTCCAGCCCTCTAGGAAGAAGAAATGAGTCAATGTTTACTCGGGAGGCTGCCCACCAACCCCAGCCGAGTGTTTATTACAATTAATGGAAACACATAATGTCTCTGTTGGGGGGGGGGGGGGATTCAAAAAGAACATTCTTTAACCAAAGATTATTGTTTTGCCATCCTTCTCCTGTGCTGATGGACGAAAGGACAGTCCAGCCTCTTTATCTGGAAGGTGACGGAGGTGAAGAGCCTGAATGCTGATCCCTACCACCCCTGCTGTGCCATAACCGTCCAAAACTATGGGCAGGGTCGAGGCTAAGACGCGGCCGGGTTCCTTGTGCTCCCCTGAGCCCTCGGGAACATTGCCCAAGTCTCAGTCTGCGTCAGTCACAGACTGGAGGCCTAATGATCAGAGATCCGAAGCAGCTCCCCCAAAACAACGGCGGTGTCACCGTTCTGGGAGGGCGGAGCTGCTGGGAGCCGGTGGAAGGGCCATGTCCAGAACCTGACCTCAGGATCTAAAAACGGCTGTAGGATGTGCGCCCCCTGGTGGACATTAATCAAATGTAGTGAGGGCTGTCAACTGAAGTAATGTTTTCTTAAGAGGGAAAACCAAGGTTTGAGCTCAAGGCTGAATCTGACTTTTCTCCTCTTGGCTTCAGGAGTCCAGTTCTGTGCTAGTTTCTTCTCTAGAGGAAGTAGATAGGTTTACAAGGGTGCCCCTAACTAGAGCCAACTGAGATGCTCGGGTTTTTTTGTTTTTGTTTTTGTTTTTGTTTTGTTTGTTTGTTTGTTTTGTTTTGCTTTTGGACTTGACTTCACTATGCAGCCCAGGCTGGACTGGAAACGGTAATGCTTCCTGAAAACTGGGATTGCAGTCATGGGCGCCCTCACCCACGACCAGACAAGATGATATGAAAACATCGCCTCCAGCTTTAGCATACAAAGGATTAAAAGTTAACTAATATTATGTACTGAAGTGTCTCAAACAGGACGCTTATTCGTCACAGGCAAGCCCAGAGGTGGCTCTCCAAGAACAGAATTTACCCCTCTGACCCTGTATGAACCCCTTGCTTCCCTCTGCACTCTTTCTAGAGACGGCTGCCCAGGAGAGTGGGGAAGAATTGCAAATGTCTTGACTTGGAGACATTTCCTCATCTGGTTTCTTATTGTTACTCGGGAGACAGGGTAAATATTAATTAAAATAACCCGATGCACCTTTTATCTTGACAAACAGCACATCCCTCATCTTTACATAAACAAATTAGAAAAATCGTATGGGGATATATGATTCTAGAGTCGGTAAGGAGAGAAAAGGCAGGCTTTCCGCTGTGCCATGTACATGCCACAAGTTCTGCTGTGTACCTGTGATTGCAGCTATTCCAAATGTAATTACCACAGTCACCCCCCACTGGGCAGGGGCTCTGAAGGTCTACTAGGCTTCGACTGCGTGGCTGGTGCTCAATAAACGACAAATGCAATTATAATAATTAATAATTCATATATGAATAAGCTGGTCCCTTTCCCCTCGCTCAGGAATTGCCCACCAACATGCCATGTAGACGCAGGCACCAGGCTTACCAGACGACCCAGAATTCTCCGCTCTTTCATAAGGATATGTGCAGAGGTCACCTTGAAGAGCCTGTCACAGCTGCCACAGTTAGTCTCACGGAGATCGCTGCCTAAAGTGCTTCATTTTCTTCTCATCTCCTCCATATTTCAAATGTTTGTAACTGTCTTTGATACCTCATTTGGAGAAATGAATGGCTTATGGTCACCCTGCACTCCCAGAGGCAAGGCAGTGGGAATTTCTAGCTAATCCTAAGCATCCTTCCTCTATCCCAAACCTGCAAAGGGCTTCAGCAACCCCTTCAAACATCCTGTCACCGCCCACAGGGACAAGGGCTTTGCTGCCTATGCCCTGCCTGTTATCTGGGGTGAACTGCTGAACTCAGGTTGGCAGAACTTCATCCCACACTGAGCAGATTGTTCATTTCAAAGACAGTCACAAAAATCAAAGGCTCAGGAGAGTTATTAATGTCCCGACAAGTCCT
>NW_026595753.1:0-4619 GCF_907164565.1 Psammomys obesus
GATAGATAGATAGATAGATAGATAGATAGATAGATAGATAGATAGATAGATAGATAGATAGATAGATAGATAGATACGGATAGATAGATATGGATGGATGGATAGATAGATAGATAGATAGATAGATAGATAGATAGATAGATTGCATTCTATGGTTTCTTGGAATATTAAAGAAAACTCACAAGTCTGGGAGCAGAAAGAAGCCTGTAACAAAGAACCATTGATCTGAGACTCCTTCTATCTCAGTCCTAGTAGCTTCACAGGTCCCAGCGTCCCTATTTAATAAATAAAGAAGGCATTTTCTGCTCTAATGGTCTGAGTCAGTGATAATCTAAGCCGTTGACATCCGGTAGAACTTTCTGCAGAAATGCAAATGTTCCGTATCAACACGACATTTCTATGTCCTCTCTGTGGTTGTAAGTGATGGTCTTCCCAGCAGGCATTCTCTCTTACTCGCTGCTGTAGTTTTAGCAATCAGTATAAGTAGAAGGAAAATAAGGAGCCAGGCATTGTGGCAAACTAATCCTGTCCAGTAATGTAAGCATTGGTCCTGTGTCAACTATTGTGCACTTGACTATTCAGCTGAGAAACTGAATTTGTAATTATGTTTTAAAATAATTAATTTTTTTAAAAATAATTAATTTTAGTTTCTATTTAAGTAGCCATGTATGTCTGATTGTGACTCTATTGAATAGTGCAGATATAAGCCATCGTGTGCAAACCCCATATCGCACACCAGTATATGGATACTTAACACTTACTAGGCAGTCTCTGACTCCTTGGCCAGGTAACGATGGTGACATCTTAATCAATAGCACATACCCCTCCACTGACGTTGGCCCAGTAGCCGAAATCACCAACTTGCTCTTAATTCACAGAGAAGGATGAGAGTCAACCTGCAGATGTTCAGCCAGGAGAACAAAATCTACCACTGTATCTTAAAGTATGACCTGATACATCTTTAGCTCTTGGAGTTCTTGTTTTCTAAGCTATCAGCCTATTAGAATCATAACCACCACTTAGCAAGCCCCCATTTAAATTAGCAGAATTAATTTGCCAGAATTGCCAATGGAGAGGAGAATTCTAGTTGCAGGCTTGGACTCTCATGACCAGCAACTTCACTCCAAAACATTTCTCTGGCCATCCAAGACTTAATCATAAAACTTCAGTTTCCAACAGTGGATAAGTCTTACGTACATACCTTCTACTGTCTGAGCCTAAACATTTGGTTATTTACTGAAGACCGAGCACATAGAACACAAAACATAATGTCCCTTTCCTTCAAAAAAAAAAAAAAAAGTCAATATCTAGCATCAAAAACAGAAATACTCAACCAATTCGAATCTTAGAAGCCACTGGCTCCCATGGATGTGTATGCCTTCATTCTCCATTTTTAATAGTTTAAGGATCAGTGGGTTTTGTGGCGGATATTGAGTTGCACAACTCATAACCTTTTCAATGAAGAACTTGTGAGGAATGCTATTGACTAGCCCTCGTCTAGTTACTGGACCATTCAGGAATATAGTAGCCTGGGCCCCACATCTCAGTTTTGTATAATTCTGAAAAGTCACCTTTGCTTTAAGGTGACTTAGCTGAGGCAGACCTTCAGTCCACATCCTAGTTCAAGTTCCTCCTCTGTGTACTCTGCTGCCTTCCCTCCCCTCCCTAAGGGTTTCCCCATGTAGAGATCCTACCGGCTAAGCTCTATCTCAGAGCCAGTTTCACAGGGGACTCAACTGTAGGTTGTCGGACAAAGTACAGGAAGTTGATGGACTTTCAGAGCAGTGACATTTCCCTCTGGCTGGGAATAAGGCCGCAGGACCCATTGGTTGATCTCTTAGTCCCTGGCAAAAGAGTCCAGTCCCAGTTATTAAAACAGCTGCTGATAAAATTCTGGGATGAGCCCTAGATGTTTTCAGTGGCACTGTAAATCAAGCATGGGAGAAATGTGCCTGCAATAGAAATTATAAAGAATGTGGAAGAGCTATTATTCAGCTTCACTAATACTCTTGGTGGGGCGGGACATGGGAAAAGGCTGAGACGATTAAACCCAACTCAGAACTAGTGTGGAAGCCAGATGGCCTCTGGATAGCAATATAAATAAATAGTCCTTCATCTCCTGTGTTGGAAGATCAAAGAAAACCGAAGACTGGGGCCAAGACACTGTTGCCAAAGCAGTTGGGCCTAAAGTTAAAACTTCTAAATAAGAAATATCTACCTTACCAAGGTCAGGGCTAGGCTTCGAGAAAAATAAGACCCCGACCTAAGAGCTAGGAATAGCTGGATTCATCTCCTCCCCACCAAACCTTCTGAAGTGGCCCAACCTCCCTGTAAAGAAACAACGTTCTGCCTCTGCCTGAAACCTGAATGTTCCTTTACAAGGTCCCAAGTGTCCCACTCAAGATCTTTCCCTACCTCCCTTCCTGGTGAATGAAAGATCCTATAACTAGGGTTAGTTAAGCATTAATAGAATCCAGGATAGGACAGGTCACATCTTCTAGGAGAGAGAATGAAATTGCATAGCTAAGCGTCTCCAAGATCTAGCCAGCAAGCACCAGCAGAAGCAGCAGGGTGCACAGGGAATCATATTTTGAAGGTGTTTAATTAGTAGGCTGGAATAATGTGCTGGAGAAGCAAGGTGAGAACCTTCTCCACGGATGTGGAGACACCATGACAGGAACCCTAGCAGGGGGCATAAGCTCACACCTAGGTGGCTCCTAGAAGAATGGAAGAGGCCATGTGCACGCCAGCTAACCAAGATGAAAATGCCAGTGGCCCCACGGCTGGTAATGGAAGAAGAGATTAAAATATCCAGAAAGTGGAGGCTTGGAAGATGATGAAGAGAATAGGAACGTTCGCCATGTTAGCATGAGAACATGCATTTTAGTGCCCAGCACCGACGTAACATGCCATCAGTGGCTGCATACTCACACAGTCAGCGCCGAGGAAGCACAGCCAGCAGGCTCACTCACATCTGCTGGCCACCAGCCTAGCTCCAGTCTGATAGGAGATCCCATCTCAGAGGAACAAGGTAGAAAACAATAGAGCAGGGATACACGATGTCCTCCTCTGGCCTCTGTGAACTCACATCTACACTCTTATATCCACACACGCACATGCGTACACCAGCTACACACACACACACACACAAATCAGAGACACGGAGATACTATAAAAGACATACAAAAAGTAACCAAAAGGGAAAAAAACATCTAAAAGATAATTAGATTCTCAAACATGCTGGCGAAGGCTCTGATGCCATTTAAGAATAAAGGCAGCTCTCCGAGGCCAAGGATGCCAGGGAAAACCATTGCTGGTCCAGCCTCCCCACTGTGGGGGTACCAGAGCACAAAACGACAGAGGCAAGTTGTCAGCCCAGCCCCACCAGGAGCCAGGTGGCTTCTGTTCTCGTCATGAGTGACATGATCAGACAAGGAGGACGCTGGGCTTTGACCTGAAAAGACTCGATGCACCTGGCTCACAGAACATGAAGTAGGGGAAAGTTGGGGGAAATAGGTTAGGCAGGCAACGAGGCACCATTGAGTTTTGGCCAACGAAAGAAACCACAGGCAGATGACAAGGAGACCAAGACGAATGGTTCCAATACATCCCTTGCCCATTTCTATGACCAAGACCCCAGTGTAAAGAAGAGGTTGGGTCCCCAAGAGAAAAAGCTTTTACTCTACCACAGTGAATACACACTTTTAAATTTTGGTTTGTTTGAAAGGACAAGCCCTCTCTAGGTAGCCCAGGCTGACCTCAAACTGGCCATCCTCCAGCCTCTGCTTCTCAAACGGTGGTTACGGACCTTTGTGAAGCAGCAATGCCCAGCGTACTTCTGAGTCCATTTTTTCGCAGAAGAATCTTTGGCAATTTTCTCCAACAGCTGAAGTGGGGGAGAGGATCCCACCAATATTTAGGCCTAATGTGGAAACTGTCCACTTGGGTATAGATATTCCTTTGCGTGCACACCTTCAGAGCCGCATTCTGAATGGATCGTGGACTGTGTCGGGGTCTCCGTGGGTCCAGTGAGACTGAGGATCCACCCAGCTGTCATTTCCTCAGCGCCTGAGGATACAATAAGGACAGATAGTTGGAAGTTAGCACAACCTCTACATTGTACCTATAGTCTGAGGGCAAACTCCTGCCTGCTATCTCCCAGAGATGACAATAAGAAATAAAATCACACAGGGTGACTGGGAGGGGAGGCTTGAAATGTTAGTGTAACCAAGGAGCTGATTTTCTTTTGCTTAAAAAAAATTTTTTTAAACATACATGATTCTCAAATCTTTGAGTAGATTTGAAGTTATTTAATCATGTATGTCTACTGCTGTAACCTTAAACATATGGAATCTAGATATAGATTAAGATATTAACACCTGAATTGGAATTTACTATAGACATACTTATTAACCCCCCAAGTTATGAAATGCGTCAATAATATTATATGTTATTACATATTAAAATACCTTACCAGACGTGAGAATGGTTGTGCGCATCTGTGATCCCACCTAATTGGGAGGCTGAAGTCAGAAATGGCTTGAACTCAAGAGTTTGGAAACAGACTTTAGCGAAAGAAAGAAAGAAAGAAAGAAAGAAAGAAAGAAAGAAAGAAAGAA
>NW_026595754.1:0-9078 GCF_907164565.1 Psammomys obesus
TAAATGATCAGGCACCATGGGGTCAGGCTAGAAGAAAAAAAAAAAAAACATGATTGATGTTCATCTTCCTGAATTAAGAGCGAGAACCACACATGGTGAATTTCCAAGCTGGAATTTACACTGTGCTGTGTGTGGTGGACTCGATGGGAATGACTTGCTATCCTGACTGCCTCCCTGAGTGAATTAGAAACGTGGCCTGCTGTAAACCACACAGAGGGGACACGGGTGTCTATGAGAGGGATGTGAAAACACATTTGCCTTCTTTGGGTTTGGTGTGCAAGGCCATGCCACCATCCCCCCCCCCCTCCAAAAAAAAAACACAAGAAGTTCAAATATAGAAATAAACAAAAGCTGAGCCCACCGAGAACCCAGAATACCACAGTGACAGCAATCTCAAGTGTGTGCTTCTGGCCAATTGAAGAGCCTAGGGAAGAAATGTAGATTCGGCATCTAAAGACGAAAGCTAAACACACCTCCATTTGGACCACTGGCTGTCACATATCTGGCAGCGTTCCTGGGCCCACTCATCTGACACTTGCTGGGGTTTGTACCTCCTCTGTCCTGAGGCCACTGTTGGCAAGTATGCCTGCCCATCTGCTCATGACATACTCAAGCCACTCCCACAAATCTGGACCAGCTCCCCCTCATGAGGGGAACATCTAGAAAGGTCCCTCTCCGGGTGAGCAGGCTTCCTCAGACAGCGCCATCTCTCTCTCTTTCTCTCTCTCTCTCTCTCTCTCTCTCTCTCTCTCTGTCTCTCCATCATGGCTCCTGTAGTTGGGTTGCGCGGCAGGAAGAGAATGGGTGGGCATGCGTGCCTCACGCCCAGCTCCCTCTCTGAGCAAAGCCACATGTTGCCCCTCTCAGAGCGGCTCAGTTTCACTCTAATTTGGAACAGCCATCTTGTCACCAGAGTAGGTCCTTACCCTGCTCGTTGGCCCAGGGTGCTCTGCCTGTGACTACAGGAGGATCAGCTTAGCTGTAGCAAAATCCGATCCACCCGTCTGCTTATTGCCTGCAGCCTGCCCTGGACGTGGTGGCTTTGTCTGTGGCCTAGAGAAGGTACCATTCTAGCAGGAAAGTTTACATGGCATTCTCTGTCCGAGAAGGGCTAGGAAGTCAGGTCCCTATGCACCTGACTTCTGCTCAGAGGAAGGGAACTTGGAGTGACCGTTGCCCAATGGTGGCTTGCTCACAGTGTACATTAAGGAAGTACATAATCCTGAGCCTCTGGTGGTTCTGGTCCAGGAAACTGGACTAAGTCCCTGGAATTTACTTTTTTTTTTTTTTTTTTTACTATATGCCCTCCCCCAGGTGAACCGGGAACCTTCTTTGGAGAAACTACCTAGAAAGCTGGGAATGGCATTAAGGCTCAGGGGCCATGTATGGTGTCCCACTATTTCTTCGGATTCTGACACTATGCTTGCTCACACTAGGTGTCCAAGGAGGTACTTGATCTCAGTGAATAATCTAATGATGACAAGAGAGATGCTTCAGTTTGCTGAGGGCACTGTTGGATGCATATTTCTGGAAAAAAAATCTAAGAACTAGTGAATGGAGAAACAGAGTTCAGTACGTTTAACATGGTAATTCCAATTAGGAAGAACATACACTAAAATCAGGACAGAGGAAAAAATGCATCGTTTCACTAGAAAAACAATTTAGAGGAGAGAAAATTGGGAATCCCACAGACAACATGCAATAGAGGAAGAGCTGGGATGTCTCCACATCAAAGAGCTCTACCTGAGCACCAAAATGTATGCATAATCCGGGAGATCGCGGCTGAAACCCACACAGAGCATGAGAGTGTGTGGGCTAAGATCGAATGTGCAGGTGGAAGGCTTTGGGTGGTTAGTGGTTAATGTTCAGTGTTCAGTGCAGAACAGCTCACATTCAGAGAAGCTAAATAAAAACAAATGACACTGCTGCCACGTGGCCTGGAGCTCCTGGTAAACATCTGAGGAAAATGATGGGGAGAGGCAGAAAGTTGGGCTCAGAGCAAAAACATCTGAGACGAGCATTAGTTTTGACAGACAGAGGAAATCATTCACAGATCCCTGGGTAAGCTCTTCTTCTGTTTCCTCCTCTGTGCTCCCCTAGGCAGCTCTGGGACAACCTTGGGGTCCTATATTCCCAACCTCCCATCCCTTCTGGATTCTCTCCATCACCCAGGATCTCCTTGACCTGATCCCAGGACGGTAGCACAAGACCCCTCTGCCCAAGGCAGTGCAAAATGTGCTCCCCATCCCCACAGCCCACACAGGAATGGCCCAACCCAGGAACGCACTAGGCAGGAGCGAGCTCCTAAGACGATGCTTTGGCTTGCCCTGGCCAAGCCCTCCTTGTCTCTGGTGGCTGTCACTCCCACCACTTTCCTCTCAGAAGCTCTAAAGGTCACCTCTCCAGACACTTCTTCCCATAGGATGTCTCGTAAGTGACACCGGGGGAGGGCTGACAAGAACAGTCCGCACAGGGAGTGAATCGGGAAGAGCAGAGAAAGTGGTTTCTAAAAGGCCACGACGACGCCTTCCGCCAAACAGCATTAGCAGTAGCACATCTCCCAGAGCTGGGGAAGGCAGCCAAGGCAACAGCATATTGAAGCACTGTGGCTTTGGCTGCGGGGGCCTTCCGAAACAAAAACAAAATGTAGCAGCGTCCCTGAGCCCGTGTCTGCTAACAGCTCTAAGACTGTCCACCTGGGAGATATGTACCGGGCTCTGTCTCTTAGAATGAGGAAAGGATTTAATATTTTAGCATTCCTTTGCAGGTCTCACAAAGGATGCCCTTTTACCACCCCTGGAGTCTGACAGTGAAGCGGCCCGTGGACATTAGATACGGGGATGGAACAGGTGGGGACCGGAGTAGCAACTAGAGAGACACCACTGTGCCCAAGTCCTCAGCTCTACCCCCATAAATGTAGGGTACATTCTGGAAACAGGCAGACTCAGATAGACTTTCTGTGACTCAGGGGATTGGCTCAAATGACAAAATTCTACCCAGCCTTTAAACGTCCAATTCCAGAGAATCGTATTTTTAAATTGTTCATAATTTACTCAAGCCTAGATCCTTACTGGATTTACATGTAAATACCAGGCCCTTTTTGCCTGGTTTTATTAGTCAGAGAACTCTGAAAATTAATTCTCATTTTTTTTTAATTGAAGTGACATTTATGTAACTTAATCACTTCAAGTCTACAGCTAAGGGGCACGAATATATAACCATGCTGGTGTGCAACACAAAGCCATGTCGACTCTAGGACATTTGTGTCACCCCAAAAGTGCCTTCTACCCACTACATAGTCACTTTGTACTCCCCCAGCCCCCAGCAGCTGCCAAGATTTCTTTGTCTATTGTTTTACCTGTTCAGGATGTCTGCTTCCTCTAAGTGTAAATACACAAGATTGTGACCTTTTGAGTCCAGTGTTTGAGGATGTAAAGCATCCTAAATGATATAAAGCACGGCATTAAGTCCAGTAGAGTTGAGAATCACAGGTCCTGAGCTGTAGACCAGCCATCTGCATCCGTGGGAACGAGGTGACATTGACACTGAAGAGCTGGCCAGGCTCTGACAAAGCTCTGTCACTTCTGTTCCTACAGCCTGAAGGGGGCAGGTGTGGTGCCTTGAAACTGTTCTGTACAGAGTCACACGTGATAACATTCATGGTAAAGATCCGGATGATGCAGAAAGGGACATATGTACTTTCTGTTCAGATGAGGGAATGTTCTCGGGTACCAGATGTATATCTTCTACTGAATCCTCAAGAACAATCTCCCCACTAGCAGAGAGAGCGTCACCACTAATAATGAAGCAGCAGAGAATTTTGAGAGGGTTGGCCTCCTTAGATTTTACTTGCAGCAGTAGATTAGAAACGGGGAAAGGCAGAGCTGCCTGTAAAATAGTTGATGAAGACACTACTTAAAATAGCATCCTACCCACAAAATTCATGACAGTGGCTGCCTCCGGGGTGTGGGAGAGAAAAACTCTATCAAAAAAAATAATAATAATTCACTTTCCCCATAATGTTTTATTTCTCTCATTTAAAAACCTTCCATAAAATAGATTAGCTGGTTGATGCGTAAATGCTAGGGAACGGTGGCTGTGGGTATTGACTATATAGTCTCTGTAAATTTCCAGGGCTTTTTTTTAAATTAAATATATGCGTATGCAGGCTGGAGAGATGGTTCAGTGGTTAAGAGCACTGGCTGCTCTTCCAAAGGTCATGAGTTCAATTCCCAGCAACCACAGGGCAGCTGACAGTCGCCTGTGACTCCGCATCCAGGGAAGGCAATGCCTCCATCTGGCCACCGCGGAGACCAAGCACGCACGTGGTGCACAGATATACACGAGAGCAAAACACCCACACACATAAACATTTTTTAAATCTCAAAAATTAAAATTTAAATATGTTTGTAGACTCTTCAAATAATGTAGAAGGGCAGAGAGTGAGCATTCTTGTTGCTCTCTTTATCTTTAAGCCAAATGTGACTCATCCTGTCCAAGATAATAGAAATCACAAGGAAGAGATGACATGAGAGCTGGATGAGGGGATAGGATGGGAAGATGGGTGGGGACAGCAATGAGAGGACCAGGTCAGAGCACTTTTCTGTGGCGTCTTCCTGAGTTTGAAGAAAGATTCCAGTAGTTCACCCCCATACAGATGACAGGCATTATTAATACCAGGGCCACATGCAAGTTAATTGTAGTTTATTGTTTTATGTTTATAGCTTTATGGGTATTTAAATTGTAGCTTTACATTCTCTACCTGTGTTGGTGAAGCCATTTCAGTTAATCTTTTATACTCTCTGGATGGCGCTCAGAGCTAAAGGAGAGACACCAAGCGCTGGTCTTCGGAGGCCAGGGGGGAACCTACAGAGACTCCTGCTAAAAACCACAAGCCAAGAAAGACACGAAAGACACCTGAACTAGACTAAAAGTGACCACCAAAAAAGTCTTTGCTTCTTTTCCCATCAAAGCGATGAAGTGTATTTTCCATTCTCTGGACCTGAGCCGGCCGTGACTAGAATTATATTGCTTGACCAACTGTAACAGTGGGGGTTCTAGCACTTCCAGAAAAAGGCCATAGAAGCTTACAGCTTCCACCGTGACTCGCAGAGGGAGCTCAAGCTACATAAGCAAATACACGGTGGTAGGGTTGTGACAACCAGCCCCCAAGGCTCCAGCCATTACAACTTGGACACCAGAACAGAAATGAGGAAGCTATGTCGCCCATTTCAACCCCAGCAGAAGCAAACATGACATTAAACAAGGAAAAAGAAAGGAAGGAGGGAAAGAAGGAAGGAAGGAAGGAAGGAAGGAAGGAAGGAAGGAAGGAAGGAAGGAAGGAAGGAAGGAAGGAAGGAAGGAAGCCTAAGAAACCCATGTCAAATTCACGGCCTCAGATACATGCTCCCCACTGAACTATCCCAGCTATGTCCAGCCAAGTGAGCCCTCCCTATAATTTCAGGACAGAAATAAACCATTCCCAGTGAGCCTCACCCAAATTCTTGACCCACGAAATCCTGGGTATAATAATGTTGAACACCACCAGGTTTAGTACTCGGACAATCTGTCCCCCGGCTGGACAGTAGCTGAGATCTGATTGCCACCAGGAGCTGAAGAGATGATTCACGGGTTAAGAGCAGTCGCTGTTCTAGTGGATCCAGATTCAGCACCCAGGACTCACATGGTGGCTCCCAGCCATGATAATTTCAGCTCCAGGGGACCCGGCTGGCCCCTTCTTCTGACCTCCAAGGCACCCAGTGTGCATACAAATGGAATAAATAAATCTTTTTAACGTTTTTTAATTGCTGTTAGGTGGAGAGATAATTTCAGTTAAGAGTACCTGCTGCTCTTACAGAAAACCCAGCTTCAGCTACCCGCCCCCTGTAGCTGTAATTGCAGATAATCCAACACCTCTTCTGGCCTCTGTGGCTACTGCACAAGTGTGATTCATAGATACACATGTAGACAAAACACCAGACTCATAAAACACATCTCTCGTGGCTTTTTAGAATAATTTGGCCCTTTATTCTGAGGATCATGTGCCTGGAAAAACTCTGCAGTCCTCTCCCTTGACCCCGATAGAATGGCCTTTGTATGCCACCCGAGAAGCATCCGAGTTGCTGGGTACAGTGGCACACGCCTGTAATCCCAGTGCTCAGGGAGGCGGAGGCAGGCAGATTGTTGTGAGTTTGAGGACAGCCTGGTCTACAAAACGAGTCCAGGACAGCCAAGGCTACACAGAGAAACCCTGTCTCAAAACAAAACAAAACAAACAAACAAACAGTGTTTAGTCATGCCCATGTCTGCTGGCCAAGTGCCCAGGAGTGCCTGTGCCTAATCCAAGCACTTCTTCCCCTGGTTTGAGCCATCAAAACCACTTCCTAGAGCCATGGTGGCAATTCAGCCATCCTCAAGACAGTCCTCCAGAGGCCAAGGCTCACACGGTCCCTGCGGTCACATCCAAGCTGTGCTCAGCCTGGTCTAAACAAGCCAGAGCTCCTCAGGGGCTTCAGAGAAGTAAATCCGCACTTGCCGTTTCCCACTTTGACCATCCGTCCTAGGTCACAAGTGAGCACTCGGCCATTTTGTTTTAATGTTTCCCATGCCAAGGGTTAGTATGAGAAGAAGTGTCCCTGCTCCTACCGTCCTTGACTCGATCAATTGGACAGTTTCATGTAATTTAGGTTTGGTTTGTCGGTTTGTTTGTTTGTTTGTTTGTTTGTTTGTTTTTTCATCATTCAAACTAGTCCTATGTCTCATCTGGCACCCACTCACTCCCCAGTGAAGAGCTCTGGCTCTCGGGGTACAATTTTACCTTAGTGTCTTTTTAATCTTCCACTGAAACTAGAAATGATCCTACTGAGACTTAATCCCAGCACCTAGAAGAGCTGTAGGCTAGCTGCTTCATCCTCATCTCAACTCATCTTCTTCACATTTTGGGGAAGAAGCAGGAGAAAGGAGAAAAGATTAACACAAGTCCATGGCAGCTAAGTTCACCCTACAAATTACTGCATCTGTCAGTTCCGGAAACCCACTCTGTAGGTTCTTCTTACATTTCATTGGCCAAGACTGGGTCACTTAAGTCCCAAACCTTCAAAAATGGACCCACACAGGAAGGGAGACATTTTTAACTATACACACATGGTAACTGTAAACAAAATAGAGCCACTCCATTAGCCTAGAGGCTACGTGCTAGACCAGCAGCGATGGCTGAAAGGCTGGGCCTGTTTTCATCGTCGGGAAAGAAACAAAGAACTAAAAATATGTGTCTGGACATGTTTGCCCACAAGTGAAGATAAGACTTCACTTTTTTAATGTAAGATTCTACTGCAAAATGCATGCTCAGCTGACCATTGAAAGTATCCAGTTATTGTAAAGGGTGGCTTCTTTTTTTTTTTTTGTAAGTCACTCTGCTGTCAGAAATTGTGCACAGCCCTTCATCGTCTGGGCTCCTTCATGAACGCCAGACCACATCCCTTCCCTTTTGTTTGCCTGTGTTGTGTTGCAAATTAAGTTTTAAAAGACATTATTGTTTTTTCCCCCAAAAAAAGAAAATTTAAAGACTAGAGCACCCCACATCTACCACCCAGGATAATCAACTATAGCTGCTGTCATCCCAAGAGGCCTTAATGACAGTGTTCAATGTGTGTGTGGACAGCTGAAGCTTCCTTCAAAGTTGTCCCTGTGAATGGGCCTCAAGATGTTTTGACTATTATCTGTTACAAAGAAATGCTCTATTAATTGCATATTGTCATAGCTCTTAGTCCAATGTAACTGTTAGCCCAACAAAGCATTCTCTGCTTGGGAGAAGGGGATGGGAACACAGCCTAATTTTTTTTTTCGATTGGATAAGTGCTCTCTTTAAAAGTCCAGCTCAGTTCCAGTCCTAAAGTTTTCTTGCAGAAAATCACGTGGAGGGATGAGGCCATTCTCCATGTGTGATGTCAGCTCTCTTTCAGGAGGGAGTGAGGACAGAGCTCTCACTCCAACACCCAGAAGTGCCCTGAAATGGCTAGCCATGCGACATCTCTCCACAAGGATTACTGGGCACAGTGGAGACCCTCTCCCTATATGACTCAGGTTCATGACCACTCTGGACTCTCCCAGATGTCCCTGCCTCTGGCTGTGATCACCCGTTTACTTACAATAAGCTTTCTCCTCTACCTCTAGGAGCAGTCATGCCCTTTCCTCTTTCATATCTTTTTTTTTTCCTTCAATATTAGCTGTTATTTAACTCCAGGGACAAGGCTGTAGTATGATTATTATGCTATGTTTAAGAATTTTACTCCATCTTGGATAAATGCGGGGCACTGAATGCACTCTTCCCCTGGTCCATTCTCCACCCCAAAGATGCATCATTTTAAACACAGATCAGTCACATCCTCCTCTTCCATTTCCAAAGCCTGCCGTTGCCTACAAGGTAAAGCCTATGATGCCCACCTGGCATTCGGATTCTTCACAACAGTTCCTACTTGTCTCCCAGCTACCGCCCTCCCCTCTCACCCTCCTGCACTTGATCTACAACGGGTAACTCTCTGTTACCCAGCCCAGTGTACTTTATGCCTTAACACTCTGGCTTTCCAGGCCCCATTTTCCGAAATAGCCATTTCTTCTTTCTTAACTAATAAATAGATGATTGTTCATCCTTCAGGACCCAATTCAACTGTCAGGCCTTATGTATTTCTTCTGGCAGAATGCATCCTGCCTTCCCCTGGGCTCCACGCCCTTTGCTCCTACCTGAGTTGTAGCCTTGATCACAGCAAACCGACCACATTTCTATGTCTACTCTGAAGCTGTGATGCTCTCTTCAGGAATTGTCTCTCACTGGCTGCAATGGCTTCAGCAACCAGCCCAGGTAGAAGAAAAATGGACAGTTGGGCTAGTGACACATTCCTACAACCCTAGCCCTCAGATGTTGAATCTAGCCTGAGCTATACAGTGAAACCCTATCTACAGAGAGAAGGAGGTGGGTTAAAGTAGAGTATGTTGGAGGATGGGAAAGAATGCATAGATTGAAGGAGACAAGTAAAGATAGATAGATAGATAGATAGATAGATAGATAGATAGATAGATAGA
>NW_026595755.1:0-61924 GCF_907164565.1 Psammomys obesus
AGCCACTGCTCTTAACCTCTGAGCCATCTTTCTAGTCCCCCCCCCCCCGGGAGTGATTTTTATATCAAGGAAATCATGTTTTTCTCCAAGAATTAAGACCCTCATCTTTTCGTGAACCTGTCTAGTCATCGACACAGTCTCATGGATGCCCTTCTACCGTGGTCGTTTTACTTTGTTAAAAAAGGCCAAACATGCAGCGATCCACTACCTCCCCCTCCCCCAAAATCGTAACCTTGGAAGAGGTGGTGAAGCATGTGTGGCTTGTTAGCAAGCTTCTTAGCCATGCTAGCCATCGCTGCCTCTCATGGAAGGTGGGTCAGAGCGCACCGTTCTGAGTCACTCTCCTGTCGCTGACACCACGGAGGGTAAGTCATGCAGAACCCTAACTGGAGTCCCGGAGGAGTGGAGCGACAGGGGTGTCTGCAGCTTCAGGTAAGCCGATAAGCATCGGAAGCATCAGAGGGCCTTCGTCATAACACCCATAGGCATCCCGAGGATTCCTAAACCTTCCTTCCCAATGCCGAGTTCAGCTGCAGAAAGCCCTGGCAAATCAACCTGCCGCCTGCTCTGGCACATGCTCCTTCAGGGGTCGGGGGGGGGAGGAAGCAGGATTCTAGCCTACAAAAGGCAAAGCAGAGAGGAGGGGGAGGGGATGAGGCAGCAAACCTAGGAAATGGAAAGCGATGAAGCAGATCTCGGTTATACAAAGGGGGAAAAAAACAAACCCAAAACCAAAAAAAAAAAAAAAAAAAAAAAAAAAGACAGATACATATATATACCTCAGTTGCTCTATTCACCACCATCTAGGTTAACACATTGGGAGGCAAAGAGGAGGAAAAAATGAACGGTTAGTTCACTCGGTGACATGGACGGCGGGAAGCTCATGACGGCTACGGGATGAAGATGAAAGCTAGGATGGAAAGGGAATCGGGTGCAGGGAGAAAGCTAGACTCCACAAAGGACGGCTGGTTACACAGAGACCTGCTCCGTTGCCCCATTGCCCCCACATAGACTTCCAAGCAAGACAATAGCAGTCTTCGGCTGTGGCTCTTTTTCTGCGGCATGCTTTCCACAGCTCCGCTGCCCCGGCAGCGCTGCCTACCGCTGTAGAGGTCAAACCCTTGAAAGTTCGTGCTCACTATCACTAGCGTTTTTTGTAACTTGGCCCGGATGCTTGAGCTGCGCGGTTCAATACATTCCTTTTGTGATATGGAAAGGAAGGAGACTGTAAGTGCGTGGAAGTCCTTTTTCTTTGGAGGTGACCTCCCTGTTAGCATGCATAAGGCGACATGGACAGCATTCTCTGGCTTCTCAGGTTGAGGCAGGGAGTGACTGCATTGGCTGGCATAGACACACACTCTCATTCCTTTTACTGAAGTCCTATTTTTGGCACAAGCCTGCCGGGAGGGAGCCGGGGTGTCCCTGAAGGTTGCCCGCCTGACCTAAGGCAGGGATGGGAAAGGCTGGGGTGCTCTGGGCCCTACCTTGGACTCCACGTCAGCGTTGTTGTCATTTTGCAGGAGCAGAGCCGCCGCCTTCGTGTCATCTTTCCGGGCTGCAATGTGGAGGGCTGGGAGTCGCACTTTTCCCTTCGTGTCATTTTCCAGCAGGAGTGACACAACTTGGTCATGACCTTGTTGCAGAGCTACAGCCAATGGTGTGAAGCCGTCCTGCAAACGGAAGAACAGGTCAAGCTTGGTCAAGCGGGTACCTTCTTATCAAGTCACGACGCAATGGGATGGCCACGTTATTGTTTAGGGTTTTCGATGCTGACAGCAGATTTAAAAGCACATAAGCATATACCCGTTACTTATATACTTTTATAATTACACATGTATATGTACTCAAAGAAGAAGAAATTTTTTTGGTTTTTGTTTTTTTTTCTCAAAGGCTATTAATCATAGATGAATTGAAAAAAAAATTGGGATGATGTCCAAATGTCAGTATATATAAAACTATCTTTATGAGACAGTATCTAAGTTAAATCTAGGCAGGGTTTTCCAAGGAGATTTTTAAATGAGTTGTAAACTTTCTCATTGATTCTTTAAAGATGGGGTAAGTATTCATTACAAACTAGTCTATGTTTGGAGGAAAGCGATGAGTAGAACTTGGCCATTACCACTTCAAGAAAGGTCTATGGGATAGGCTCTTGGCTTCTTTAGCCAGTGAGAGGAAATAAGCAGCCATCATGCAGTACCTGACTTTAATAATTTGTTATCATAACTGCATGTATTTATAGGGACAATATGATGTTACAATTTATGAATACAGTGGAATAATGAATTTAAGTTAGTAAGCATATGTATCACCTCAAATGCCTTTTGTTGTTTTTGCTATTTGAGACTGGTTCTCTTTGTGTAATAGCCCTGGCTGTCCTGGACTTGCTTTGTAGACCTGGCTGGCCTCAAATTCACAGAGATCTGCCTGCCTCGGCCTCCTGAGTGCTGGGATTAAAGGTATGTGCCACCACGCTCAGTGTCAAATGACTAAGATTTTTATGGTGAGAGCTTTAGAAATTTGTTCTGCCAGCCACTCTGATCTACCCAACATGCTCTAACTACAATCACCATGCCATGCAGCAGATCCCCACAGGCCTTAATCCTTCTGTATGGCACTTTGGCTTTTTGCCCAATACGTCCCAGTGTTCCTCACTGCTGAGCTGAGGGGGGCCTCTGCTTCCGGGAGTTCAGTGAAATGGAATGTCAGACTATATCTGCATATTCATGGACATTCTGCACACTTTGTGTCTACCCTTGGAACACGACAAAGAGGAGACAGCTACAGATTCCACGGAGGTTCAGTAAATCATGGAGTAGTGCTGCTGATTGGAGTGTGAACACATAGGACAAAACACCCTTTGAATGGCTCACGTGGCACTTCCACCATGATTTCATCTCTGTATACCGGAAGGAACACTAAAAATGACTTTTACTAGGGAAAGAGATGATGTTCTCCATTTCCCATCATTTTTACTGTGGTTGCCGTTATTTCTGTAGTCCTCTGGCACAAATATGTCAATAAAGCATCAGTGGGGCAGAGGAGGGAACTATGCGTATGAATGCTAAGGGCTTGTTGGTACTCCAAAGACTTCCATCATTCACTCCTTTGCTAGAAAATTGATAAATGCCTCCTCCATCCTTGCTGGACTGAATACAAACCACCACATTCATATTCAAGAATGTCGGAAATATCAGACAAAGCCTGTAAGGGACGATTCTGCTCAGTTTGTTCCTATATGGATACCATCCATGAGTTTCCCCGCTAACTGTGGGTGTGTGCAGCATTTCCTACTAGGTACCTCCATTCCTGAGATGACCTCTCCCTCCTCTCTGTATTCAGTTCCCACCTCTATGCACTTTTCTACAGGACCTGGCTACCTGTTTCTCTCAACTCTACTATCCAAGAAAATAAGAAAGAAAAGGACACTTCTATCATTTTCAGTGAGGCAGGACAGAAGCAGGAGGTGAGCAAGATGGAATCACAGCTTCCCCCTTCTGCATGCGAAGTATAGACTGCATCATAACATAATTCAAAAAGATTGCTTCTTATATACGTGAGTGGCCTCCAACATTCATTTTCATAAAGATAAACATCCAAGTGTACTCATCGGTACAAAGGTATGATGAATGAACCATGCATTATCTCTAGAGAGATAACAGAAAAACCCTCTGAAGAGTCAACTCTGCACCTCACTTAAAAAAAAAAACCCTGAAGCAGGATAAGAGTAGGACTGACAGCCTAGGTCTGTTTGAGTCATAATGAACAGCTCTGTCTTCACTAGTGCAAACTGTAAAGCTTTAGAGCCCATGCATCAGGAAATACTTTGCATTAGAAACACACAGCAGATAATGAGATCAGCACCAATTAGAACCTGCTTCTAGCAGAAGCCAGTGACGGACCCAGTGACCCCCACTCTTGAGATGTTAATTGCTAAACTCAGCAGCTCTGGTTTTGGTTCTATTTGGTCTGTTCGAGTAGAGGGCCCAGCCTCTTGCGGGCAGATGGGTTGTATAAGCAAGCTAGCTGAGCAAGCCCTGGGGAGCAAGCCAGTTATCAGCTTTTCTCTGTGGCCTTTGATTCCACTCCGATCTTCAAGTTCCTGCCCTGACTTTCTCCATGATGGACTTATAACCTGTGCAGAGGAACAAACCCTTTCCTCCCTAGTTTGCTTTCGGCTATGGTCTTCATCGCAGAAAGGAGAACAAAACAAAACAAAGGCAAAGTTAAACTAGTAAAATAAAATACTTACTACTCCCTTATTTTTTAAAGATATATTTACTTTATGTGTATTGCCTGCTTTGTTTGCACATAGATAGAATGAAACGTTATGCATGCAGAGCCCAGACAGGCCAGCAAAGAGCATCCGATCCTTTGAAACTGGAGTCAGAGATATCTGTGAGTCACCCACAGTGGCCAGTGGCATTGAACCCTCAGCCACCTCTTCAGTTCCCAGTAACTATGTCTTAACTGGATTTAAGAATATTCTCAGATACTATATTCATTCTCAGGATGAATGCCCAACAGCATGGAAGGGTATAAAGTGAGAAGTGAGGCAGCAGTAAAAAGGTGCTTTGGGCGTATTGCTCTTTCAGGACGTGTGGTATTGCTCGTTTTCAATAATGCTGGGTAGCGTACTATCAGATAGGCATACCGATATTTACCGCTGGCTGCTCCATCAGTACATATTTAGGCACTGTTCAGTTTTTGGAAACTGTTAATATTAATTACACCAACAGTCCCGCATGCTATTTTTAAATCTTCTCTAATGTATCTGTAGCATCCAGTCTTGCCGGCAAATGACATAAGCATTAACTTTTGGGAAGGCCCTGGCTGCTCAGCACAAGTGTTGCACCGCTTCTCAATGTCAACAACAAAATAATTTATTAATATTTATATTTAATAATAAAACATAATAAACAAATAATTAAATAACATTTATTATTCAGTACTAATAAAATTCTGGTGCCCTCCCCATAATGTTTTCCCCTTTAAACTCAAGGTCTAAAGAGTGGATTTTCTTCTTCACCTGATTAGAGTTCACGTCCCATTGGTCATTGTCTGTCTTTCTTTAGGAACTGTCTCGTCATTCATTTGCTGGTTTTTCAGGAAGGAATGATCTCAAAAGCTCGGTAAGGAAATATCTAGTCTCTTGTCATTTCTTCCTGTTCCCCTTAGCAGCCACACCGGCCTCCTGGCCAGAGTGGTGGCTTTGTGGTGAGCTAGACACTATCCCCTAGCATTCATCATTGAAATTAAAAATGAAGAATGTGCAAGTATCAGTTCTTTACTACGAGAAAGAGATTGAGTGACACACTTAATCAGTGATGACAGTGCCCGTAGACAGACTAAAAACTTACATTTCCTAAAACAGTACCAAAGGCTTAAATCACCTTTTATTTTTTTAAAGTAATTCTTCTATTCAAGACTGTAGAAGATAGTCTCCTCACCCCCACACAAATACTGCTGTTATTTGGTAGCTAAACATGTGTAATAGTTTTATTTGGAAATATAAAGTATTAAATATAATTAGTTAACTTTATATATATGTATATTCATTCAATTATCATAATTAGCCTAACACTAATCTGAAAAAAACTACACATTTACAGTTAATATTCATTAAAATGATATTTCAAAACAATGGTTTCCTTGGAGGCAAGATTATTAAGAAACAAAAATTATTATTAATAAGACATGTTAAAAATTAAAATGGTAGCTTAATCATAGGGTAGACCGGGCACTTGAGCAGATAAAGAATATCTGTGCGATGAGAGAATTCTTAAAGATTAAAAATAGAGTTTCTAGGGCATCTTATAAAAGAGCTAACACGTTAAGCACTCAACAGCAACAGCCACTGAAATCCTAGTGAGAAAGTTCTCAACTCTAGGCTTACCAAAAGCCCTTTGACCACATGAACGAAACTATGGAAGAACGGATAGTGCTCACCTCTGTGGCCAGGCTCTGGCTGGCACCATTGTCCAGAAGAAACCTGACGACCTCCAGGTGGTTCTCCTGGGCCGCCATGTACAACGGCGTGAAGCCATTCTGCAAAAGAAGAAGCAAGAACCGTGTGGGCCGCTTTGCCAAGCTAGTACTGAGCATGTTTGTTCCAAGCAGCGCTCACATAAAATGACTTCTAGAATCCTCCCTTCGTTGTAAGCATTCATAGTCATCAGGGAACGGAGCGTGGCAGCCTATACCATGCTCATGATTTAAATGTGATTCGTGATCATAATCACAGTTAGACTGCTCATCACATAAGGATATAGAGTATTCATAGTCAGTAGTCTTAAAAAAAACTTATAGCAATTTACGCACCGTAGGCAAACAAGCATATACATGTATCATGAACCGTGTTGCGGTATTACCATGAATAAAATATTTTACTAGCTGTTACAAGGATACAGAAGAGAATGTATTCAGCTGTTATCTTCCAAGCATCAATCATCTCTTGCAAATAAAGATGTACTATTTTCATATAAAAGTAGGCATTTCAAACAGTTCCAGCTTGGGAAGGAAATTATTTTAACCTCAAATTACTTCAAATACATGCCAGATGTGATTTCACAGATCAAAGAAAGGAAAGCTCATATGCGAAATAGCATGGCTGAGTATAACTGCTTCCTACCACAGCTGTCCCACTTCCTTTTCTTGGAGACAAGGTCTCATGTACCCTAGGTTGGCGTAGAATCTACTAAATAGATGAGGCTAGCCTTGAACTACCCATTTTCTACCTCCTGGGTGTTGGGGTCACGTACACGCCATCCCACTGTGCCTGGCTACCTCTTTTGTTGTGGGCTTGCCTTTCTGGCACTAGTACCTGAGGAACCGGTCTTTTTCAAAAGTCACATTCCTGTTCGCTTTTTGATTCCTAAAAATACTTGCTTATTGACACTTGATTCTTATTGTATAAAGCTCATTCTTATACAGTTTAGTAGGGACTGTGTACTCACAGAACTGGGACAATAGCAGCCCCACTAAGCCCTCATCCTGCACCTGTTGGTACCAGCATCTGCCTTTTTCTGTAACCTTGGCAACCGTCCACCTCTGCTCTGTTTCTATGGCTATGTTTACTTTGGACATTTCATATAAATGAGATCACACAGTATGTAGCCCTAAGGGTATTAATGCTCTTTTTGCTATCCATGCTGATAAAATGTTTTTGTGCTTCTCTCTCTCTTTGTCTCTCTCTCTCAAGAATGTTACAGTTTTAATATCAAATGTCCCCTCAGGGGTTATGGTGGAAGAGTTGGTTCCTATTTAAATGTTTGGAGGGTTCCGAGAAGTGATTGGATCATAAGAGCTCTTATGTAATCAACTGATGAACTCATTAGAGATTTGTTTTGATGGCGTTCTTGGGAGGTGGTGGGAAGTCTCGGGGTAGGGGCTGGTGAGAGGAAGAGGAAGCAGGTCATCAGAAGGGGTTCCTTCGCCTCTTTCTCATTTCCTTCTGCTTTATAGCCACCTTGAGGTGAGCAGCTGGGTTCAGTCACAGGTGGTCTGGCATGAAGTTTTGCCTAGTTTCAGCGTCCCTAAACAATACTCTAGCAATTATGAGCCCAGCTAAACTTCTATTTATTTTTCACGTACGACATCGTGGTATAATGAAAACTATCTCACCCAATGTACCTTCTGATTTTAAAGTAAGCATTTGATATGCGCATTTTAGTTTGCCTTAGTGATGGTCAATCGCACTCATCCATTTCTCCCTTGGCTGACAATGTCTTGTTTATCTTGTCTTGATGAATTTCTCTTCCCTGCTCTGTAGGCAGGACTTATGTTGGCTGGACACTGAGATAGATGGGCCTGTTCCTTCCTTCCTAATGATGGTATAGACCAGTGCCTTTTAATCTTCTCTCCTGAACTGTGTCCTCACCAGTCCCCATTCCCAACCTCCAGGGATGGAATCAAAAGGCTCTTTACTTTTGGACTCTGGCAGGGTTCTCCTGCCCTCCACTGTTTATTTTCCAGAACTTTCTGTCTCCTCGTTAGCCTTCTGCTCTCAGCCCCAATACAAAGCCAATAAAGTCTTTGGAAATTTCTTATGCTGAAGTTCATTTTTGCTCCTTTAATTCAAATATCTTCAATTCCTATGTATTATTTTATATTTTAATATATTAAATCATAATTATTATATATTTCTATATATTATATCATAATATGTTATATCTTGATATATTGTTATATGTAATCATATATAATAGGATAAAAGACAATATAATATATTTATATATTAATTAATAATGAACTTATAAATATCTTTTGAAGAGACTGACTAAAAATTGTGCCACTAGATTCAAGCCTAGAGACATATGGCACTTCTCATAATTCACTGCATCACCCTGGGGTAGCCTACAGCTCCCACACTTGTTGGTGAAAAGACGCTTAGACTCAGGGGATGACCAGATTTCCTTCTCTATTTTCATATTTGTTTCAAAATTAGAAAAGGTTCAAAACAAACCTGGTAAAAACAAGAACATACTGGAGCTCAATTCACATTTTCTTCTCTGTGTCAACAATAGATGTAAGTCCCCAGGGGACAAGCTACTTAAGGTGCAGTCACTGTGCTATTTAAAGTCTGATTTTCTCTTTTATCTCCAAAACCTTCTGCCCTTAGTGTTTACACTGGGGCTATTATACGCACGCAAATCTGCAGACTAACAATTTTGCAGAGAGCATGAAAGCATTCTCCCTCACACCCAACCTGGTGAAGTGAAAGAAAAAAAAATACCCCGTATCTGAGGAATATTTCTTTCCCTGATGGAAAGTTTCTATACATTGTGACCAGCTATTACATACTGTAAAGTATTTTGCTGAATCCTGTATGACACTAAGTTCTGTGAAAGTCAGATTAAAGGTCAAAAGTCAGGGGTCATTTAGACCAGACAGCTACCTGTTTGACTGTGAGACTCTTGTCTCCTTTAATGCTGGGGATATCTGGATGTGGGGTAAAGAAACCCTCAAGGGTATCCAAGAATATGTCTGACTTGAGGTATTTTGCCTTTGTTAGCACAAGTAAGAAAACTTGTTCATTCAAAATATAACCATAGCCAAAATACTACCGGAGACAGAGCCTGCCCAGACAAGCACAGTCAGCTATTCCTCTGGAGGCAGACGAGGATGAGAGAGAAGAGGAAAGCCAACTATTTTACTGTGCAGTTTCTTTGTCTGGAGCGGTTAGAACTATGCGTTAGTGTTGTATTGAGTACAAAATACCAAGGAGTTAAAAAGGAATGAGTTCTTTTTAAGTACAATTCAGTTAGCCAATGGGGTGTGTGTGTGTGTGTGTGTGTGTGTGTGTGTGTGTGTGTGTGTGTGTCTAGGCTACTCTAGTTAGCCAGCTTGCTCTGGGTATTCAATGCTACCCGTCCTATGTGCTGGGGTTCCAGGTAGACTATCATGCTCACCCGGCTTTTATGGGAGTGCTGAGAATCCCAACTCTTTTCCTGCTGAGCCTTCTCCCCAGCCAAATTTTTTTCTAAGGTAGAGCAAAGAGGTCATGGGAATGTAAAGCCATTCAAGGAAGAGTAAGTAACCGTTAAGACATGAGATCAAGGCAACGACCAAAACTCATTTAAAGTAAAAACCTAGGGTGGGAGAGAGATCTCAGCCAGGAAAAGCTAGGCTCACAACCAAAATAGAGTTAAAGATAAAAACAAAACAAACAAACAAACAAACACAAAAACCAGGCCTATACTTGTAGTTATAGTGTCCAAATACACAAGAACAGAATTCCAATACTGGGCTATGTCATTTTTATTAAGATTGATGGAGGGGAAGGAATTCTCAATTATTTCATTTTAAAGAGTTTAAAGAAAGATGTGGTTATTGTTATTATTACATTACTATTGTTATTAGTATTGTTGTGTGTGCGCGCATATTGTCATGATCAGAGGATAACTTGTGAGAGTCAAGCCCTCTCCTTCCACCATGAGGGTGGAAGTGGTCATTTAACTATTTCTTACATCTTGAGAAACAATTTAAAGCTGAACTTTCACTTCGAGACCTACCACCCTCCCTCCCTTCCCCTCTTCCTCCTCAATCTAGAATCCGCCTGCTCAGTCTCCCAAGTACTGAGATTATGGCTATGTTCCTACGTTCCTGGCCTGTCTTTCTTGAATGTGAATATTTCCATGGTTCTTGTGTTAGTACGTGAATAAAATCTGTTTAAAGAAATGTTTTGTTTGTCTGTTTGTTTGTTTGTTTTAAAGAAACAGTCTTAGGTAGTCTGGCCTTGTGCTTGCTCTGTAGCCAAAAGTGACCTTGAAGTTCTGATCCTTCTGCCTCCACTTCCCAAATGCTGGGATTAGAAACCACGAACCACCATGCACAGTTTGTGTGATGCCATCATGGAGCCCAGGGATGCTCCATGCATGCTAAGAGTACACTCTGCTCACTGAGCCACAGTTTCAGCTTGAATTTAATCTTCTTTCATGCCCTTGTTACCCTGTGGTCTTTGCAAAGTCCCTGCTACAGGGAACTGTCAAACAAAATTCTGGTTCCCGAGCACGGTCACCTCACCGCTCCTTGAAGTCACAGCATGGTAAAGCTCAGAAGGCACATGGGGACAGGTTTTCAGAGGGAGGACAAGCGCTGTGCTGTGCAGTGTGAGACGGGGCATTCCTGAGCACAGCTGCAAGAGAGGGAACTCACAGGCCTCATTCTCTCTCTCACTGCCTCATCCGTGTGGAACGTGTATAAATTCAAATTAGAACGGATTTGGGCTTCATTCATCTCAACCACAGCTCTTCCACTTCGTGCGGGCAGGTTTATAGCTGCGGCGGCCCTTGGACATAATCAGGAATGTGTGCAAGATTTGAAGGAGATGTTCCAATTAGAAACAGTAAAAACTTCCCCTGTTACCTCACAGCTCACTGCTTTCTGCTAGCTACTTTTCAGCAGACAAAAATTATAGTGATATTTCTTGGGTGTGAAAAAAAAAAAAAACCAGCTTGAAAGCATGATGCAGACCACTGAGATGGCTCAGCAGGTAAAAGTGCTTGCTGTCAGTCCTGATGACCTGAGTTGGATCCCTGGAACTGGCGTGGCGGTAGGAAAGAAGAGACTTTGCAAGTTGCCATCTGACTTCCACATGCGTGCCCTAGCTCACACACATGCACCCTCCTCCACAAAAATAAATGTAACTAAAAATATCTTAAAGCACACATTTTTCTTTTCCTTTCATAGCTGACTAGTTACCATTTGCTGAACTTTAACTTTACATCCTTCCTTTCTGGAAAAGCATTACTATTCAAAGTGAACTCTCACAGACAATATGACAAAAGTCTAAACGGGTATGATAAATTTGTTTGGTTTTGTTTATTTGTTTGTTTTTCAGGGCACAGTTCCTCCGTGTAGTGCTCGATGTCCTGGAATTTTCTCTGTAGACCAGGCTGGCTTTGAACTCACAGAGATCCACCTGCCTCTGGCCCCTGAGTGCTGGGATTAAAGGTTTGTGCCTCCACCGCCTGGCTATAAATTTGTTTTTTCAAATGTGTTGAGACTTTTCCTCAAAGGTCAAAGACAGATTTGTAAATGTGAGCTCATATGAATTGTCTAGCAAGTGGTAACAATAATCATGAGGCAGTTTTTCAAAATGAAAAAGGACTAAATGAAAGGGTGGGGCAGTTGCCCATCAGCACGGCACTTGCCTGGCATATACAGGGCTTTGGGTTTAATCCCAAAAGACTAAATGAAATGTGATTTTGTGGGGGGAAAAGTGACAAAGTTGATCTTTCCTAATAAAATGATGACTCCTTCGTTTCCTCATTACTTTCTATGTTACACAGCATGAATCTTGCAAGAGACCCTTAAGCACTCAAATCGCATTTTTTTTTTTTTGTCACTTAATCTTTTGATTTTCAGTTTATTCTCACATCAAACACCCACCAGGAACCCAACCTAATTCTTCCCAGGCTTCTCATCCCAAGGCTGCTGGGAAATCTGATCCTCACAATGTAACCAGTGGTCCCCAAATCCTCTAACATCAACTTCCCCACTTCACTCAATCCTGGATCAATGCCCTTCAGCCCGGTGGAGTCACTGACAAGGGACAGATGCTGCAAAAGAAATAGGGCAAAAGAGGCTGTTCTCTGTCCGACGCTGCTGTCTTACAATATGTTTGCTTTGCTACATGACTTGTGATGGAAACTGCAAGAAAGCCAAGGATTGGACAATGAGTACCTGCTGTTTTAAACCAGTAAAGTAGAAGAGCTAGTTCTGTTAGATTCAAAGACTAAGATTAAGATGGTAAGTAGTCTATGGTGCTCTTTCTAGGACCTCATATGAGTGTCTACGGAAATGACAAGGGGACTTATATTCAGCAGAAATAGTTTCCACATTTTAAAGTTTGGGGACTTTCTGAGTTTTTGGTTTTGTTCTGTATTTTATCTGTTTCAGAACTTGACAAGGCTGCCTTTCTTAGTAAAGAGGGATTAAGCAGGGCCCAACTAATCAAGTACCATGTACTCTGAAAAGTCACTAGCTTTTTCTTGCTTATGTGTGTCCTCATCTCCCATGTAAACTAGCAGCACTGAGACTGGACCCTCAGGATCATATGGCATCATAAACAGTGTAAAAGACCCCATTTCAAACAGCTGATGCACTTTCGTGCGTGACTGCCAGCCACAGCCTTTCACAGGTGGACCATGGTTGAAAATTCTACCTCTCAAAACACGAACTGTAAATGAAGATACATAGAAACCCAATGAACACCAATAACTACGTGAAAAAAAAAATAAACTTGCAAGTGATGTGCCCTTGGCTGACCTGTAATTCAAGCAAATTCTTAGTCCAGAAGTCTTATTGGTAAGTGACGGTCAAAGTCCTTTGCAATACAGCTGTGTGAGCTCACCTGAGATTGTGCATTGACATTCGCTCCATTCGTAACCAAGACCTTGACCACTTCCGCTTGCCCAGCCAGAGATGCGATGTGTAAGGCTGTGTTTCCTTTCTGTGAAACGAGAGGCAAGATCTATGAGCTCACAGCCTGCTCAGTGCCTCTGTGGCGCAGAGGTGATGGGGCTGATGACCAGCGTGAGAATGGTACCCTTCTTACTGGGGGTTGACCCTTTACAGAACTAGGCAGGTAGCAGCCAGAACATTGAGCCCACGACACTGACCTTTGTGGCTGCATCGACGTTGGCTTCCCTCCGTAGCAGCTCAGAGACCACGTCCACGTGGCCTTCTTTGGAAGCAAGATGGAGTGCATTCAACCCGTTCTGATGGGAAGTGAAAAGAAAGCAAATTGAAAACAATGTTCTCCACAGTCCACAGCCCCCCCCCCCCCAGGCTCCTCAGATATGAAAACTGGGGAGGGCGGCCCATTATTTACTAAGTATTGGGAGCCAACAGCCACTATATTCCTGCAGTCCCTGGCATCCCTTTGACAGAGACTAATACGATAAGACTGGGCTGACGCAATGTAATGACAACAAAAACCAACCTCCCGACAAATTGAGAAAAACCTCGCTAATATTTAACAAACGCTTTCAAGGGATCTGAGAGCTCTAAGGAAAGCACCCAGCAACTACGAACCACAGCTGACCTGGTTGCAGATGTTGATGTCCACTCCATTTTTGATGTAGTCAAGGGCCTTTTCCAGGTGCCCTGCCCGAGCTGCTCTCAAGTAACTTGCGTTGGCATCAGACTATAAAAAAAAAAGAAGAAGAAAAAGCACTGTGATGACAAAGATTGCCAAGATACCTGGTACAGCTACATGACCAATGATACAAAGCAAGGGGAAAAGCTACCAGACTGTTTTAATGCTGGTATGGAAAACACTAATAACATTTTCTAACAAGTCAAGAGGAATAGGGCAAACTCTTTGGCCCAGAGGTTAAGAACACTGGCTGCTCTTGCAGAGGATCCAGGTTCAAGTCCCGGCCCCCATATGGTAGCCCACAACCATTTTTAACTCTGGATTCAGAAGATCCGATGCTCTCATCTGGCCTCTGGGCACCAGGCACACATACTGAGCACATACTGACATGCAGGCAAACACACATCAATAATAATAATAAAAAAAGTTCAAAGCACAGAGATTTATCCCTTTTGAGATATCCTAAATTATGCTGAATTGAGATGAATAATTTCTCATGAAATGTGGCCACCTTAAATCAATACACAGTCTCCAAGGAAAACCCTACAGTGTCCTGGGCAGCACATTAGGAGGAGCCAGCTGCTCTCTCTCTACCAAAGTCCACCACTGATTCCATTTTCCCGTGTTTATCAGAGCCAATACCTCGCTTGATAGCTTCCCAATGCATGGGGCACATTTTCTGTTTCCACACTTCCTCAGTGGGCTGCTAAGTTTTCAGTTACTGACTTCCCATGCTTAAGGTACACCCTAACTTGTGCTAAGAGCATGCTTTTCTCCATGAGAACCATGCAGCAAAGACACAAAGTTTCTAAGTGTTCTCAAGCTAGTTGAGGCCGTAGCCTGGAGAACTCTCTCAGGAATAGTATACGTAAATATAACAGAATAAGATGGCGCTTCACTCTCTGAAAATTTGTGTCTGTGAAAACTACCTGTTTCTAATGCCAACGAAGGCCGGGAAAGCTACCTGCAGTGAAAGAGGAGAATGGGACGGTGGAAAGAAACCGTTGCAAAGACAGGCCTGCAACACGCAGGAAGGAGCCTGTTGGGTGCAAGTCAACCAAAGGCAGGTTCGCCTGAAACTGGATTTAGAACTATCTCCCAGCCACTTTGAAATGCAATCCAGAGGGAATGGCTTCTAGGGGGAGTACGTCTTCTCAACAAACAATGACCACCTCCTTCAAAGGCCCTCGTCGAACACCTCTCTATCAGTGGAGCCTGGTCAAGAAGCTTGGGGCCCCCAACAAACACATGCATTCCACCTAGTGCTGGACACTCACTACACAAATGCATAGCTTTAAAAATAACCGTCCTTCCTCCAGATGGAACCGTAAGCCCATTCAGAACAAGTAGGGGAATATTAGGAGGCAGGTGCTTGGAAAGCTACCAGGATGGCAGTCTTTGAGAAGCATCTGTATATGCCCGGCATTGGAGCCAAGATGAAGAAAGTTGTGACCTGCCAAAGGGGTTTGGTTCTATGGTATGAATAAGGGAACACTGACTTGCTAGCGCCCTCCCAAGAGAGGCCACTGGTCCCAGGGTCGTGATCACCCTCATCTGTGTCACAGTAAGCCTCACTCTGGGGGGATATCCCTTATTCGTCACTTCTATTAGCATTTTGATTTGAGTGGCCCTTCTGTCCGGCCCACTCTGATTACCGTCCAAGGCATACCCACTTCTGTGCCCTATGCCACTAACACCCCTTTGTGATGATGTTCTCAGAATTGGTCCAGAGGGCCAAAATTCTCAGAAAAAGCAGCAGGCAATTAATACAATGTTTTACTTTAAGACTAACCCTAAGGAGGTGTCCATCTTGGGCCCTTCTGGGTTGCCATATGCGGGAAGACACCCCTGTGGGGGACACCTATCTCTCTATTTCCTTTTAGCTAGCAGCAACCTGGACATACAAATTCCTGTAAAGGTTTTTTGACTGTATCAATTAATACACACATTGTATAGAAGTAACTAACAATTAAATTTATTTTTAGAACAATAAAAGAGGCTTCTGTGGCTGTAACAGCTGCAGCCATACAATTTGGCTTGGGAGTCTCCTATGACACCAAGATGGATACCAGAAATCAAACACAGTGTGACAAAGCTAGGGTGTTCTGAAAACACTATGCTAATATCAGAGGGTTGGTGTCTTCAGCGATGAGTGGAAGTTAATGAATTAATTTTCTTCTTTTCACTATCACACACTGTATTGGCTAGTCTTATATCAACTTTATACACAAAACAGAGTTATCTGAAAGGATGGAACCTTAATTGAGAAAACGCCTCCATAAGATCTGGTTATAGATGGGGGAGGGCCCAGTGCATTGTGGGTGGGGCCATCCCTGGGCTGGTGGTCCTGGGTTCTGTAAGAAAGCAGGCTGAGCAAGACATGGGAAGCAAGCCAGTACGTAGCATCCTTCCACGGCCTCTCCATCAGCTCCTGCCTCCAGGTTTCAGCCCTGCTTGAGCTCCTGTCCAATGAAGGACTACGACCTGGAAGCCAAATAAACCCTTTCCTCCCTAATTTGCTTTCAATCATGGTATTTCATCGCAGCAATAGAAGCCATAACTAAGACACACCGATAGTCAACCCTGTTTATCCCAAGATATATGGATCTATTCTGTTTATTCACATATATGGACTCACGTACCTGGGGATCAAGAATAATTTTTAAAAATGAGGGGCCTGAATAGGTATACAAGGGTGGGTTCACATTTATTTTGTGACTTTTCTTTATTCTTAGATAGTACTATATAACAACCACTTTCATAGCATTAACTTGATACTACTTTATTACTAAAATCAAATCTGATGCAAGCCATTTACACAGGGTAGTTAATGAGCGAGCAAGTGAGCAAGAGAGAGAGAGAGAAAGAATGAATATTGTTAGAGTTCAGATCAGTTGAACAGTTCACAGGAATTCAAGGAAAAACTGCAGTGTGTAAGGAGATCTTCTACTGTGGGCAGGTGGGCTTTTACAGTTCAGACAGAGCCAGCTGTGCAAGGCTGGCTCACTGTACAATAACCTCTGACCCCTGCGCCTGCGTGATGGCTTATCAGTTCATGCACATGGAAAGGCTGTGCTTCTGTACTGGGGATGGAATGCCTGCACAGCTCAGCTGCCAGAGGCAGGAACTGGGAGCTACGCATACGGATTCTAACTCGGGTACCTAAAAACTGCAGCTAAGGAGGCTAAAAGGAGGTGTGATAATTCAAGGAAAAGAGCCTCTGAACTGATTCCAGATTTTAAAAAGAGCTGGCATTTCTGTACTTGGCCCATTTTCCTAAAAAAAAAAAAAAAAAAAAAAAAAAAAAAGGCTTACCCAAGATTCTAGAGCAAAACACATACACAACTAGTTTGATACAACTCTTCTAAGCCTTTTTTTTTTTTTTTTCAGTTAACCTATCTGAGGCATGAGTTCTTGTGAGAGTAGTAAAAGTTACCGACTGTTTTCCTTCAAATACTGCACACAGTCAACCTTTATCCTAGGGGTTTCGGTACCATTTGAAACTGTGTATGCTGAATAGATATAGTGTTTGTGGGGTTTTTTTTTTTGCATATGTTTTTGCATATAGGATTTTCTAATATAAAAGTTATTTACACAGCATTTATGTGACATTAGGTAAGAGTAGTCTACCTAGAGCATGTGGATGCTTCACACGGGTTCTATGCAAATAGTATGACACTTATGTAAGGGACTTGAGTACCCATGGAGCTCAGGATGGGAAGGGGTTGGGTATCTTGGAAACAATCCCCTTTAGGCACCATGAGCGGGCTGTCCATGCTGCATATGGATGTATCTCAGGAGGCTAGGGTTTTGTTTTCGATTTAAAAACTCATGTTATATTGATGACATACTCATTAGTACGGCTAGTGAGACAGCTCAGTGGGTAAAGGGAACTTTGCAACCAAGCCCGACAACATAAGTTCAATGCCAACTTCCTGGGGTTGTCCTCTGACCTCCCACACATACACAGTGGCGTGTGTGACCCCACCCCAAACAAACAAAATGAATCTAAGACAAAACGTTTCTTCCAAACATGTCTTTCAGCGAGAGACCCTGGTAACTGAGTGGTTCTTTGAGGCAGTTTATTCACAGCCTCGGACTGTCAGGAAGAGACAAGAGCTATCTTCACTGTTCCCAGCTCTTGGTCACACACAGCACCCTCACCACTGTCACAGGAGAGCAATCAGCTTCTATATATTCGAACATGGAGGGGATGAGTAATGAGGGAAGAAACCAGAGAACAGGAACAAAGACAGCCCTGAAGAAAAGTTATAAAACCCAGGGCCCGGGAGTTTCTCATTTTTCCCCCTTAGCCATCTGAAAGCAACTCAGTACATCATCCTGCCTCACATAGGTAGTGAGCACTGATTGTGAGCGAGCTGCCTGCCACACCACTACCTGGGATGTACAAAGGAGGGCAATTTACCTTCATCTCAGCATCTTTTGCTCTCTTCCAAGTCATCTTGTATGGGCAGCAGAGTACAACAGCTGACCCTGAACTTGATGCCACAGCCTGATAAGCCCATCATAAGCTAAAAATATTGCCACTTGGAAATGATATATGTAATCTACCATACATCCTGGGTTTAGCAGCATGGTGTCCTAGCAACACAGTTTCTTAGCAACACAGTGTCCTGGGGAATACCCAGTGGATTACCCTGGTGAATCAAGTGGCTGAGTGGAAGCTGTGGTTCATTGCCGTTGTGTTTTAAGAAAGTGCTATCAGGCAAGCAGCTAGCCCAGAAAAAGACCCAAATTCAATGCTGTAACTTTCATCTCTGCTGATTGTATATAGCTTTTTGCATCCTCATAGACTTGAAAAATGGTGTTAGGTATGTGATCCTTTGTCACACCTATATATTATTGCTTTCTTAACATGAAGAAACTCCATAACACTCTATAATAGGCTTACTATCCCCTGTAAACTCTTACCTCCTCAGATAACTAGGCTTAACCTTAACATAAGCTATAGGCTCTTTCCTTCTTCCTTCCCTCCCCCATCCCTGCTCCTTCCTTCCCTTCTTTCTTCCTCCCTTCCTTCCTTTCTTTCTCTGTCTGTCCATCTGTCCACCTATCCATCTGTCCTTCCTTCCTTCCTTCCTTCCTTCCTTCCTTCCTTCCTTCCTTCCTTCCTTCCTTCCTTCCTTCCCTTCCTTCTCTTGGTTACTCTATCTGAACAATGCTCCTTTACATGTTATATTTAAATAGACATCTAAAAATGGCAGCTGACAATGTTCATGGAGGGAAGTGAGGTAGAAAGAGAAACTCAAGTCTCCTGAACAGCTAGCTACACAGAGGAGAACACTGCTCATAAAGACAGGAATCAGAGATGACTATAAACAGGCAGGCAGCACTGGCTTTTCCTCAACCACCAAAATCTAAGGGACAATGTGAAGCTGAAAATCTCTCTTGACATAGTTTAACATTTTGGTTCCTTGGCCATCGTTTAGGACAGGAAAGGAAGAGGAATCATGTGTCTTTTGTCAAGGAAACAGCTTCAGGGACAGAAACACCTGGTGTTCCGATAGTTGGGTCTAGGCTGTGGATCACCACCCTAAGAATGGGCTTCATCTCGCCTAGCTAATTATGAGCTAAGTAATTATATCAGGTGTGTGTGGTGCTTTGTGCCCATGATCTCAGCACTTGGGAGTTTGAGATAGGAATATATATATATATATATATATATATATATATATATATATATATATAGAGAGAGAGAGAGAGAGAGAGAGAGAGAGAGATAGGAGGAATGCTCTGAGGTTGAGTCAAGCCAACCCTACAGCATGAGATCTCATCTCAAAAAAAAAAAACCAAAATCAAACCAAACCAACAACAAAAAGCCTCAACAAAACAAAATTAAAGAAACAAAGCAAATGCACCAATGTAACAGTTTACATTTCTGTGATTTGGAATTGCTGATTGTGAACCCATTTTCTTTAGGAATGGCTTTGCTAAGGCTGCCATAGCTCAAGAGGAACCTGAGCTTATTTCTGCTAGAAATAAGCCAAGAATAGTTAGAAAACAAATGCTTGCCCTGAGGGTTGTTTGTCTTATGGACTACAGAGGTGAATTTTTATGTCAAACTGATAACAATGTGAGAGACTCCTGAGGGTTACAATCCTCAGGGGAGAAGTTTCTTTTCCTTTTGGCTTGTACAAAATGGAGTCAGGCTTGCCCTTCTATTTTCTCTTTGACCCGTTTATCTTCTGTCCACCTTGTCATTGCTGTTCAGTATAAGTACTCAATAGAGCAGGAGCCTAGCACATATCCTAGACTTTGTCCCTTCCTAGTGTCCATGTAACTATGTGGTTCTTGCTTCCATGCAATGTTTGATCTTTGTAGTTCCTTTGCCTCAAAAGGCTGATTTTTTTTTTTGTCGTTTCTCCCAACATCTGAGCTTTCTCTACATCTGAAACTACACTCAACGACTTTCAGTCCTCCATTTACCTATCCTACTCCTTGGCTAGTCAGGCCATTGGCATAGGACAACCAGATCACAAACAACAACAACCAAACTGCCAACAAAACACTAGGTGTCAATAATTTGTCAGCAATGTGGAACAATCTTCACACATTCCCAGGACGTCACTTCTAGTTCTCAGCAAGTCATAACAAAGGCAATAGCCGCAACTGACCGAGGGCCTTCTGGGACAGGGACATAAAGAACCACTTTATATCTATGCTAATGATGCGTTATGAATTAATATATTTTCGCAGTTACCAGTCATTTCTGCTTTAACTTTTAAAGTATTTATTTATTTAGTGTGTGTTTGTATGATGTGTGTGGGGGGGTGCGTCACAGGGTCAGAAGTGTGGGGGAAAGGTCAGAGGACAAGTTTGTAGAGTGGGTTCTCTCCTTCCAGTTTTACATAGTTTCTGGGAATTGACTTCAGGTCATCACTAAGCCACCTTGCTGACCTGCCAGTCATTTCTTACCTATTAACCAAGAAAGGAATCTTAGCCAGGTAATCGTGGTGCACACCTTTAACCGCAGAGGCAGGGGGATCTCTGGGAATTGGAGGCCAGCCTTGTCTACAGAGTGAGTTCTGGGACAGCCAGGGCCTCACAGAGAAACCCTGTTTTGAAAAAAAAAAGAAGCAATATTTTTCTAAAAAGGCAAAAGTATTACAACTTGAGTGTCTTGACTAAGAAAACCTAGCCAATAAACAATCGGCAAGAACTGAAACGCCGGATCACAAGCCCACACTGTCTACATCAATGGCTTTCAAACTGGGATCTCGTGGCTCTGGGTCTGTGCCTTGGTGGTCGGTGGGGTAGGGGTGGGGATCAAAGTTCAGTAAGCCATTCTACAAACCCATCTTCAGTTTTCCAAGGGTATGTGCTTTTATCTGCTTCAACATCGGTGTTGAATAAATTTCCTTTGAAAAAGGTCTCTGTGTCTAACTTAGCGCCTTCTAGCCATTCAGTGAAATAATTTCAAAGGTCCTCAAAAACAGGCCCCAAACACATGCTTCCAATCTGATAAGACAGGGACACTTTTCTTGAAGGCAATCTAGAGAACTTATCATTCATGAACCAGCCCTCGAAGTTCCCTAACACTGCGGCCTCACCTAGAATCACCGCTCTGCTAACAGTGCCCATGGGTCCCCTGCACACCTCCTCCACAGAAGACCCTCCAACAGACTCACAAATGAAAGCCTAGGTCCAGCTCAGAGACGCCACAATTGTTACTTCAGATAAACGTTAGACTAGACTCTTGCTTTTTCTGGACCCGTGCAGTATTTTCTCTGGTCTGCTTAAGTACTAGCAGCTGTCCCATTGGGAGAGAGTGGAATCTTGTTGAAGGCTGCCCCTGCCTGCTAGCTTGAGGGTATAGTCACACAGACAATGAGAACTCACAGGTGAACCTGCAGTGGTAAATCAAAAAATTTCATCAGGAAGAGCTGTTTCCACAACTTAGATGTAAAGCTGGGGAAATCAGAAAAAGAAAGACTTCAGAGTGATGCTTGGTTGGAGGAGAGAGAAAAGAAAGGAAGATTATGTAGGATCCAGAATCTCTCTGGAAAAGAAGAAATGCCCAAAGGGATGAAAAGCAAAGCAAGCTGCAGGGAAGAGCTTCAATACACAGTACAGTAGACAGACTTTATCTCAAAGCTAGGAAGCTGTGAGGGGCGCTGAGGAGAGTCAGCATATAACCCATGCGTTATTCAAATAATCAGCAGTGAGAACAACAGAGGTCAAGCCGTCAACCTTCCATGCCTCAAGGTCCCCCCTGTCCTTCACCACAGAGTTCCCACCCCAGAGATGGAAACTCCATTTTTCTTAGATGAAGGCGGCTTAGTTGAGTCTGATGTGCATCCTAGGACAAGGGACTGGGAATCAGGTTATCATTCAGATACTGCTTTGTCAGTATTCACAGTAGCCAGAAAATAATATCAACCAGAGTGCCCATCAGTGAAGAAACAGATGAAAGAAACATGGTGTGAACACACAAAGGAATCCTCCTCAGCCATCAAAAATGCAGTGTAGACACATGGATGAATCCGAGAGACGTTAAATGAAATATGACAAAGACATATGCTACATGACCTCACTCACATGTACATTTATTCGAAGCTGGTCTAAAGTAAAGTGCCGGTTAGGAGAAGGTAGGGATGAATGCAGACGGAGAGACTAATTAGCAGGGCTCTGCAGCACGTAGAAGGAGTACATTCTGCTGAGCTACTGCGCAGGCAGGTGACTGCAGCTAACTGCACTGTGTGTCTCAAGAGACTGAAGGAGAGAGCAGGATGCGCTGTCACCACAGAAGTAATAAATAGTTAAGATGGCATCTACGACAGTGACCTTGACGTATCACTGAACAATGAACACATACACACAGACCTTACACAAATGTGTAAAACTATTGCCTTACCAAAAATTAAATAAGCATATGGTTATTAAGTAGGCTATGGATAACATGAGCTAGGGAGCTTTGAGAAGGCACCTGAATGGAAAAGCAAGGAGTGTGAAAAGTGTTTTGAAGGTGTTATTAATTTATATAAAAGAATATTAAGGTCTTTTCTAGGTGTGGTGCATACATTTCTAATCTTAGTGCTCAGGCTCTAGCTCAAAGCATACACATAGAGAGAGACAGAGACAGAGACAAAGACATACACACAGAGGGAGAGAGACAGAGACATAGAGAGACAGAGTGACAGAGATAGAAGAAGGAGGGATTAAATCTTAAGGCCAAAATTAAAGATTTAGCTTTCAAAAATATTTCAGTTTTTTTGTAGCCCCACTTTCCTCCATTCTTTTATTTGCCACTTTCCAAAGACAAAATTTACAACGAGGCAGTAAGGATATGAGCCTTTCTTATAGTGCCAAACTTTATTGATGAATAAAATAGCAGGTGTATAAATTATTCTCATCCAAGAAAAGGCTTACAGAGTAGGGCAGCCTACTTATCAAAACTTCCAATGTCATTGACAGCTTTGAAACATAACCTGGAGCAACTTTGCAGAAAATTTCAAGAACCAAGACTAATGCTTCCTTAGAATGTGATGCTCTTCACGGAAAATAAGTTGATCGCCTTGAGACTCTGTCCTTCTGTGATGGAGGCCTTGGGGTCAGGTGTGGATCAGCATCCCTTGCCAAACACATAAAACAAAGAATGTTGCATATACTTTTCCATGACACAACCTATAACCCTATATAACCCTAGCATGTGGGAGACTGAAGCATGATGGGATTTCAAGACTAGCTTGGGCTAAATGGTGAGGTCAAAGACTCAAAAACAAAACAAACAAACAAACAAAACCACCAAAATTAAATGATTATTTTTTCCCCCTACAGGGGAAATCACACACTGGAACCCAACCAGACACAGCGACCATTCAGAGTCTCCAGAGGTCTGAGAGTAAAACACTGCATGGTATTTTCCAGATATGTCTCCCAGTAGTCTAACTGCCCATCAAGTTCAAAAGATGGCCAACGATTGCACAGTCTCAAACAAATGTGACATTCATGCTACAATATGTCATCTATCAATAAAGCCCCCTCCTCCAGTGCTTCACTGGCCTTTCTAGTTGTTTGCCCAAGTCAAGGGGCCCTTACTTATATGTAGGCCAATTCTTCGTAAGGCATGTGTTTGGAAGTGGGGAGGGATGGAAGTCTTTGATACAAGAGAACTTTCTAAGCAACTTCACATGGCAAGGGCTTGATGGAAACTTGAGTGATCAGAGATGCTTTCTCTTTTTCAGTTTAATTGCTATCTAGTCACTGGAATCAAGCCAGCATTTTCTACCCATCAATCAGCCAGATGAGGAAGGGAAGGAAGTGGGTAGGAACTTAATGAGTCCGGGCAATGAGACTGAAGGCTATCTACGTAAGTAATCATCATTGTCAAGCCAGCTCAAATTCAAAGCAGCTCCCATGTATTTGCCCTGACATCCACACCGTTGCCTGTCTGCTTGGATTCTGCCTGGAAGTAACCTCAGTTCTTCCCTAAAACGAGGCCACTGGCTAGTAACACATGCTAGGCATGGGTAGTTTCTTTGAACTGGGACTTCTGCCAGGCTGGCCCTGCTGTTGTACATTTCAAACATGCTGGGCATCTGTGCTGAGTACCTCCTCTCACACTGAATGCAGAACATCTCACCGTTATCTTTAAACCCAAGAGGCAGGGGTGGAAAGCGACTCAGAAGCACACAAGCTACTTGATGGCCTTGGGTTTTTGAAAAGGTGGGCGTTTTAGAGATTGCCCTGACTGTATTCTATTAAACCACACTGTTCTCTGACTACCATGATCTAGTTCACCTCAGAGGGAGGGAAGACCCAGAATCTCAGCCCCACACGGTTCTTACCTCACTCAGTGTGCTGACTCTGTGCTTTTAACTGGAGCCAGATTGGCAATAAAAATATAGACAACACAATTTTTATTTTTCTATCATGGGGGTGTTGGTGGGGGTGGGTAGGTACAGGATGAGTTACCTCTAAGGTTTTCCAACATAAAATTAATACTGTTTATGAACAGGATGCCAGCTGATCTTACATTTTCTGAAGCAATAGGAGCCAGTTTTAGCCTGAGCAGGAAGGCTCACTCCTGTTATCTCAGCTCTTGGGAGACTGAAGCAGGAGGATCATGCTAAGGTTAAGGTCAAGACTACATTGTGAGAACTTGTCTCAAAACAACAAATAACATTACATTAAAAAAAGGCCTTTTTTTTTTCATTTTAGGGAATAGAAAATACTAAAGTAGAAGAGTTGTAACGTCTTAATCGTCTTAATTCTATGACAGTAGCATCTTGTCTTGATTTATGCTGGTGGAATTTCAAAGCATTTTGCCTTAAAACTATTGTCTCATAGCATAGAGGTTATAAGATGCTGCAGTGACCTTGGGCACAGTGGTCTTTATGTTACCAGGACACTTAAGTAACATTTAGGAACTGGTAAAATGATATGATTAGATGACCAGACCACCTCCGGGATGCAGGCACCACTCTTGGGACTATCAGTGAGCTCTGATTTTTCCCAATTTATCAAAGACCTTAACCATGTTAATTAAAGTTCAGTTTGGCTAGGACAGCCAACCTACATGAAAATGGGTAGCTAAGGTATTTGTGAACTTTTGTAAACAAGATTAGCCATTTACTTTTTTCCACTTAAGAGTATTTTTATACAGGACAAGTTCATCTGTACCTGTCTAAGGGTGAAGCCATACAAAAGGGATACAGTAATCTTAAGTCTTACACTTAATCTTTGGTCATTCTGATATGTAACCAGTTGTGTCAATAGCCTGAAAAATAATCATAGGCATAGAAATTATTGTTGAGAAGTATTATTTGGCCGACATATTTATTAAGAGAGTTGTTTGAAATGTCTGCTGTGTTTGGGTACGTTTTACCTCCGGGAACAAGAAGACACAAGAGAACACACGGTAATGAAACAAACAGATCTGGCATAAACTTGTTACAGTTCAGCAACCCAGACCTGTGACAGTGCTGGCACATTAGTTACCTTCCTGTAGCTGTGATAAGATACCCCTATAAAACTTACAGGAGAAAGGATTTACGTTGGCTTACAGTTTGAAGGTACAGCCCATCATGGTGGGTGTCCCGGTTAACTCTGCCTACTTAATACAAATTAGAATTACCTGAGAAGAAACACTCAGAGAACTGCCTCACTCCCATTCGCTTGTGGGTTAGATCAGTCTGTGAGGGATCGTCTTGATTGTGAATGGAGGTCGGAGGGTCCACCGTGGGTGGCATGAGCCCTAGGCAAGGGGTGCTGAACTGTAAAAAAAGCTAGATGAGAATAAAACAGCCTGTCAGCTAGCAGGCAGCAACCTCCATGGTTTCTGCTTTGCTGGCTTGCTGTGAGTTCCTCCATCAGAGGGCTGTGCCCAGGTCCCTGCCTTGATTTCCCTCAATGATGAACAGTAACCTGGAATTTTAAGCTGGATAAACCCTTTTCTCTCTTAAGTTTTTTTTCTTTGTTTGTTTTGTTTTTGCTTTGTGTGTGTGTGTGTGTGTGTGTGTGTGTGTGTGTGTGTGTGTGTGTGTGTGTGTTTGGTATGAAACTAGAACCCTGGGGAAGCCCTGAACTTGAGGCAGCTTGACACACTGCTTCCACTATCAGAAAGCAGAGGGAGATGAGTCCTTTTTACTTAGTCCAGGACCACAGTCTGTGGGGTGTGCCCACCACAATTAAGGTGGCTCTTTCCATCTCAAAGAGCCTGATCTAGATAATCCTTCGTAGACACGCCCAGACGCTTGTCTCCTGGCTGATTCTAGATCCTTCCAGTTGATAATCTGTTAGGGGTCACAGATGGAGAATTTTCTTATCTAAACACACACACTAAGGAAAATTCAGTTCTTTTGAAAGTTATGACTGCATTTATTTCAGGAAATTTCTCTTCCCAAATAAGAGCACAATGGAAGTTAGAAAAGACAGAAACTGACATAGCCTCTACATGTGATGAATGGTGGATGTCACCAAAATTAACATAAGACCCACATCCTTTCTTGTCTGTGGGGAAGAATGTGGACGCACAATGAAACAGCAGAGAAATGGGACCTTAACCTTCCTCTGGTTGGTCTTTCCCTGCTTGCCATGCTAATCTGGTTCCCGTGTCTCTGAATTTTGCCATAAGAACATGTCCTATTCTTCTGTGACTTAGAGGAGACCTGAGGAGTATTTGATACACAATCCATCTTTTCTTGGTTATCAGGAAATGTGGCTGTCTGGAGCCACCAGGCCCTGCCATCCCTGGAAAGAACATTTGGTGCAGCTCACGAAGCCTTTATTTACAATGTGGTTAGTGTACCAGGTGGTTATGTACCTGCCCTGCCCTGCCTCGCCTTAAGTAGTCTCAGAGTGCAGTAAAAGCAGTAGATTCAATACACTATTGATTCAGTGTCAGCCAATAGCTTGCCATTACAGAACCAAAATACACAACTCTATTTTTTTTTTTAATACGTTTTATTTCTTGAGGTAAACAAGAGTCACTGTGTCTTGTCTTTTGTATGGACAGAAAACTGAAGGAAAGAAGAGTCACTCAAAACAGCACCTGGGTTCCATGGTGCTGGGATTTGAATATGAAATGTGCCCTCCAGGCTCAACTTAGCCCCCTATCCCCCCTGTTTTGGAAGATCAGGAAACTTTTAGGAGGTGGATTTTCACTGTAGGAAGCGGCTTTCTTCCTGAAGGGCTGGCCTCCCTTCTCCCTATAGCTTCTGGATTTGCAGACACAGCTCTATGCCTCCACCTCAGACTCATGCGCTGCTTGCCTTTCCCACCCAGTTACTTCTTGTCAGAGGAAAGTAACTAGTAAACACAGATTTAATGCTTTTCTCCATCCCTCACGCTAGAAGAAGACACCGGTATAGAGTAAATCAGTAGAATGATCTGGCCGAACATTTTTTACACGAAGGCCTATAATTTGGATGGGCTTTCCAAATTCCACTGATCCAACCTCCCTTTCACCCACGGGGCCACCCATGTCATTTCATGCAGCCCACAGAACACACTCACTTATCTAAATATGATCTGCTCCTAAGAGGACAATGGCAGACAGACCTGTCTTTTAAAGAGAAATGGAAATGGGATAGTATTATGTAATCAAAACTTCAAAGTCTTTGCTAACAAAACAAATATGAATTTATTTCGTGGATTCGCTAAACAACAACCCAGGCTTCAGAAATACCCCTTATGCCACTGGACACTGCAGGTACTTAGAGCTGCATGGAAGCAAGTTCTGGCGACCTGCGTGGGGGTTACATAACTACGTCCACTGCTCCGGACTTTTCCATTTATTTAGCATATTGTGAATCAAACCCAGGATGAAAAGCTAGAGCCTCAGGATTCTTATTATGTGGGAGGTTTTGGCACACATCCTACAATATTTGATCCAGGGAACAATTTACATTTTAAATGTAGCAACTCAAAACAGTGATAAGCTAAAATTGGGCTAGGTAGAAGGAGAAGAAAAACCATTTACTTGAGTAGATGAACATTTTTTTGAGTTCTTTTTAATTTTTTTTTTTTTTTTTAGATCAGGGAATAACTTTGTTTCTGAGTGTGGACAGCCTTAATATTGTGAACGAAAGTACTGTCTTGCGTTCCACCAATAATACTCTTTGTGGTAAGATCAGCCAGGAAATGACAGTATACTGGACTTAGATTCCTAGTTAGATAATTAAAGGCCTGGAAACCAAAGGCCGGGAGGAATTGAAGGGTGAGACACACAGCATCAGAGGGAGGGGAGGCGTGAGCCGGCAAGATGAAGGCTTCATGAATTGACGGAGCTCAACTGTGTACACCAGCTGGTGCGGCTGGAGTCTCACTGAGCTGTTGGTAAACGAAACCATCCACCTTTCCCAAGTCCACGGAGAGGAACCCCCAAATGCCATTGTTCTTCTCGTTGGAATTTTAATAATCCAAGTTTATCACGCTAACTCAACAGTGTCAAATGATCAAATCAGGACATCCCTAAGACTTTTCATTTCTATATGAGCCCATGGTCAATGAGAGGATTTCAACAGCTCGTGCTAATGACACAGTGAAATAAGTGGGGTTTTGTTGTTGTTCTGGTGGTGACGGGACTAGAACTCAGGACCTCTTCCATTCTAGAAAGGCACTTGACTCCTGGGTTACATCTGCAACCCAGGATGTAACCTGGGTTACATGAATTCCTATCGGATGAGAACTACCGATAAGAACGTCTTCTAAAAAGCGGTAAGTGGATTCAGACAAGAAGAGTCTGACAGAAAGGTGGAATGGTTTGGGTATCTTAACTCATCTTCAAATGACATCCACACTTTCCACGGTTAGAATTTGAAAAGGAAAAGTTACCAGTTTTACACTGGAAACAATAAAAAATAAAAATAAAAAAATAAAGAAAATGAGCGTATATATGGATGATCAACCACTTTTTTAAGTCCGAGGAAAATATGTAGTAAAGATAGCTTAGTGTTTTTTTGTTTGTTTGTTTGTTTGTTTGTTTGTTTGTTTGTTTGCTATACAAAGTAAAACATTTGAGAGCAGATGTCATTCCATCCTCAAGGGGGTTTACCCTAGTTGGTGGAAAGGTTCCTGGAGTCTATAGGTATGAACAGTTAGTTACAAGATGGCAGATGAATTTTGGGTGAGCATTGTTTCAACAGGTAAAAATATGGTACAAAAGGACCTGGAAGCAAAGACTAGCATTCAGGAGCTGCACTTGAATACAAAGACAAATGAGCTAGTTCACATACTATCGTGTCTGGTAAATGCCTGCTTCACCTGTCACTTGCTCACCCAGCCATTTCAGACGTTAGGCTCTGTACCCATGATGCCTCAGTTCGAACCTGGCTCTGCAACTCACAAACTATGTGATCTTAAAAGACTGGGGATTCAAACAATAACAGATCCTCACTGTAGAAGGAAAACAGCTGTAAGATTCAACGCACAGGACCGCTAACATCAAAAGGCTAATAGGCGTGAAACAGAGAGAAAGCACGCCATCATCGTGAACCATTCATTATCATTTTAAAGTTTCCTCTTACAGTTAGTATTCTAAGTTGTTTGGTTGGGACCATTAAAGTCAGTGGATATCACTGTGCACGCAGAGATTGAATCCATGAACTTGACCTAATTTGTTTTTTTTTTTTAAATTAAAATTTCATTTTTTCTATATTAGTTACAGTTTATTTACTTTGTATCCCAGCTGTAGCCCCTCCCTCATACCTTCCCAACCCCACTCTCCCTCCCTCATCTCCTTCCTGCTCCTCTTTAAGTCCACTGATGGGGGGACCTCCTCCCCTTCCATCTGACCCTTGCTTATCAGGTCTCTTCAGGACTGGCTGCAATGTCCTACTCTGTGACCTAGCAAGACTGCGCCTCCCTCGGGGGGGGAGGGGAGTGAAAGAGTCAGCCATTGAGTTCATGTCAGAAACAGTCCCTGTTCTCCTTCCTAGGGTACCCACTTGGAGACTGAGCTGCCATGGGCTGACATCTGAGCAGGGGTTCTAGGTTATAGCCATACATGGTCCTTGGTTGGAGAAACAGTCTCAGAAAAGACCCCTGTGCCCAGATATATTTGGTCCTTGTGGAGATCCTGTCCTCTCCAGGTCATACTAACTCCCCCTTCTTTCATATGATTCCCTGCACTCTCCCCAAGGTTTGGTTATGAGTTTCATCATTTGTTTTGATACATTGCTAAATACAGTCTTTCAGAGGCCCTTAGTCCTGTTGCTTGTTTTCTCCTACTGCCAATGTCCATCCAATTTGTCTTTCTAAGTGAGGATTGATCATCTTACCCCGGGTCCTCTTTCTTGTTTATCTTGTTTAGGTGTACAGATTTTAGTATGTTTATCCTATCTTATAGGTCTAGTATCCACTTATAAGTGAGTATATACTGCGTTAGTCTTTCTGCTTCTGGGATACCTCACTCAGGATGATCTTTTCTCGATCCCACCATTTGCCTGCAAATTTCATGAGAACTTGACCTAATTTAAATAATGCTTTTTAGCAACTAAGCTGATCATAAAACTAGCCAATGCTGACCAGGCATGTCTTTACAATCACACTTCTTGAGTTTACTCATCTCAGGGGCTCAGTTTCTTCTTAACCATTATTCATGATACCCAGGAAAATAAAATTTGAAAAGTATTAAATTAACTTTAAAATTTATTTTCAAATAACAAAAGCAACTTTATTCCATGGAACCCTAAGATGGATGCTATGGGAAAAGAAAAATTATATTTTTCTTCTGAAATAAAGTGGGTAAGAAGACTGCCATTATTTTAGGGGTTTGTAAATGTCTTAATGTCTTACAGGAGATAGCAGGTGGATCATTCTACATGCCTTTACATTCAGTACTCTATGGTGTACTGATTTGACAGAAGTATGAGAAGAGCGCAGACCTCAAGCTGTTAATTCAGGTAGGAGGGGAGGGCCTTCCTCTTGAAGGGTCTTTGGGTCATCCATGGGTTCCAGGACCATATTTGGAAAGTGATGGAACCACAGCACTGTTTCTCTACGACTGACATTGTGATATCAGTAGAACACCTCGTAAGAGAGCAGCTGTATGGCAACAGCCACGGGCAAGCAGGGAATTGAAGCTTAACCAGGCTCACCCTCGCTGCACAGTACAGACCGTTACCTTAATTTTTGCTCAAGCTGGGTTTGTCTCTCTCCCTGACAGTCCATCCCTGCTCACATACTACCAACACCTGCCCACTTCCCCGTGAAAAACACTGTCTTCAGAAGGGTGACTCGAAAGTTCCTGGAAATGATATGGGAATAACATACAACTTTCACTTCATGGGAGCTGCCTCCGCAGACAAATGCATGAGAGTCCCTCATGAACAGTACTATACGGAAATGCTGCAGAGACACAACCATGTCACTAATCCCCCAGTTGGAAACTTCCAGACTGGAACTAACAAGCTGCCTTTGGTCACTGAGGCGGATTATTATCTAGCATATTTTCCTCCTTAAATCATTTAAAGCTATTTAAAAGTCTAATCCCTTGCACCTTGAAATTATGAGAGTGTGTACTCTTAAAAGATGAGGACGTGTCCAAATCTCCACAAGCATTTCCTGAGAACTCAATAGGAGCCTGCAGTGGAGATCAAGAGATGACCAAGCTAAAGTCTATGTTTAACAATAATTTATCTGAATAATCTATCCAAGTGTTCTCAAAACATGCCAGCATTATAGAAACGTGCAAACCCATAAGGTATCAGAATAATGAGTTCAAAATTCAAAGCAACCTAGAATTCTAACCTGGATTTGAAAGCACATCAAAGTGACTTTAACTACCAACTGGCAGTTTTCAGAGGTTACCACCACACACATATCCCTTGGCTAAAGGAAAAACACAATAAAACAAAATGGTCACAGGACCAACAACCCAAGATTATCCTTGCAAAACGAATGTCACCGCAAGTCCTTATTTCACACCAGAGTAAAGAGTTCTCTACAAATGTGTATGTTTCATTAGTAGCTGTATATATTTGCTTGATAAACACTGAGATTGGTGTTACATAATCTCCTGACATCTGCTTATCCACAGTCTAATTAGATGACACAGTTTAATGTTGATTTCCAGCTCTTGCTGGTAAGAAGAAAATATAAACACAAATATTTTGCATTTGAATAAAAAGCTTAAAAGAGTATCTTTTGCTTTGCCACCAAAGTTTCTTTTTTTTAAAAAAAAATTGCACAGAGAGGGTTCAAAAACATGCTATTTCAGGTTCTCTTTTGATTTTCAAATATTAGTTTAACTTCATTACATTATTAAGCAAATCTATAGCCCTATCACACTGTCATAAAATAAACTTATTTGATAATAAATAAATGTTGGCTCTCCAGTGTAACTAAGTGCTTCCATCTCAAAACAACAAACTCTGATGTGAGCAACAAAAGACAAGTTTTAGGGACCTTCCTTGAGGCAGATCAAGGAAGGTCCTTTAAGATCTTATATGAGTACATACATGATCCTACTAGTCTCTGTTTTCCTGAACATTAGTAAGAATAAAATGAGGGATCCCTCCCAAGCTGAACATGCATTCATTAGTCTATGGATGATTGAGAACCAGACACAAAAACAGAACTCAGAGCTGAAAGACATAAAACCAAATAATCCTAAAAATTTCCATTTGCTACTATGGGTTTTGAAAGAATTCCTGAAAGGATTTTACCAGCAGCTGCTTCGAAAGTCCACACTACAAGTGATTCACACTTGGGATCCCTTTTATTGCAGTTGCGTTTATTCTTGAGCATTATTCAAGGGCTCATGTTTAAGACTTAACTTTCCAGCAGTCTTTGACATCAAAGCTAATTCCTCCACCCGGACTTGATTAAAAGCAAGCCGGGAGAGGTTGTCTTTAAAGTTAGCAAAGATGCACACATCTATGCCTGTGCTGCAAATGTCTCAACAAACAGGTTATGAAATATGCTCAGTATTTCCCCAACATGAACTCCCATACTGCTGTAGAAAACCCTCTCTCCACTGCAGTGGAGGTCAATACACTGAACAGAATCAGCGGCCAGCACGGCAGCAAACACTTAACGGAGTTTAATTATCTACTATACCCTCTTAGCAAGGACCTTCTCCATAGCTCAGCTCTCGCAGACAAGCTGTTCACACTTCCATTCCCAGCAGACAGGAAGCAGGGAAAAGAGAGGATTCCTTCTCATTTCGCAGCGGAGCCGGGTCCGGCATCATCCGTGTTCTGTTGTGACAGGGCTCCTCTGTGATCTGTGTCAGGTCAGTACCCTTCCAGAGACACCGCTCAGGGCATGGTAACTTCAAATTCAGCCTGTCATTTTATTACACATTTTAAAAACAGCCTGCCTACCGAAACAGAAAACTGCACATATGGGCTGGGGTCGAATGCTTTCACCACCGAGTTGATATATTCTGACTCAAAGCAGAACGCATATGCTCCACTTTGACCTGGCGTTCCTCTTGGGTCTCAGATCCTTCTAATTTTAAGCTCATTAATTCATAAAAGAGCAGAGTTTTTCAGGCCCTTCTTTAACAGTTGTTACATTCCTGCATTGTTACGTTGTTACATTGTGACATTTCCGAGCATTTAGTGTTTCTCACAGGTGATGCTGAGTAACTTCTGATGGTATTCGAAGCTTTTGCTCCATAAGCCACACAGCAGAATACACACCTGAATTTAATGATATAGCTCATATATATATATATATATATATATATATATATATATATTTTTTTTTTTTTTTTGGTAAGTCGATTACTTTTAGAGTGACAGGGTCTTTTAGAATTCTTGTCAGTATGTTCCTGCTCCTAGTACATTACAATGCGCACAGCTGTATTTCAAATTTCAAAGCTTCATTTGAAAAGGCCTTTGTCTGAGGCACACGGAATTTTAACCTCAGAGGGCCTTCGCCAACATTCCATCTATTAGCTGTAATGTAGTTACACTTCCCAAAGGTCACCGTGGGTTAATACTGAGGCAAAGAGAACTCCATCTTTGAGCGTACCAAGATGACACCTGAATCCACTTAAAACCATGGCAGCGCTCTCTAGGTTGCTTTTCTGAAACTTCAAAATGACAGCTCCTCTCTCAACACCGTCAGCATGCCTGAATGAATAGCAATGTTCTCGTTTTTATAATGTTTCTGTTACCCTTGTTACAACTGGCGTGTTCCTTCTGTGCCCAGGATTTGATGCGTTCGTAATAAAGCACATCCCCTCTACTCAGCGTTCCTGTGTTCTTGAGAAAACTATTATGACTGAAGGGCACAGGTAGACACAGGATAGCACACACACAATCCTTAGTGGCATTGCCATCTTAGCAATACTGTAAATCCCTCAGAAGTGAAACACCTCAAAGTTTTATTCACATGAACCAAGTATCCACTCCCCTCTCCCTTCTTAGCACCCTGTTAGGAGAAAATGGCTTATTAAGGCTATTCTTGAAAGCCAGTCAGCAACAGGACCTACACATATCTAGGTATTTGTCAACTGGATTAGGGGTAAAATACATTTCCAGTCTTCAATGACAACTTCCCTCTGCGTTCATTTGAGCTCCAAACCTAAACATTTATTCTCCAACATTCCCTTCCCCGACTGTGAAGTTTTACAGTTCCTCTTATTGTCATGTCACAGAAGCTGCATTCAAATGCTTTTAGCTTTATTTTGAGAGAAATGTGACTTGAGGAGTCTTCTCACACTTCTGCCTTCCCCAGCTTTCCCCCTGTCCCCCAACCACCCATCATCTTCTTACATCTTATTTACCATCCTCTTAAGTCGGGTCTTTCCAGGACACACTCCAAATTCCATCACAGGCAAAACATACCTCAGGTCCAGATCCCAGCAACACAGAACGGACATCTTTCCCATCCTGAGCTCATGGCTTGTAGTAACAGGCCCATTTCTCTCCTCCCATACATGTATTTTTTAAGGACTTGATCATTTAGAGCAAAGCAACAATTCCAACAATTCCATAAGAGGAGGGGGGAACCCGTTAATTTAGAAGCAGTTAAACGCTTACTTCTCCTGAGAAGTCCTCTGGCTCTTCCACTGCCATTCTCTGAGGCCAAACGCGAAACCCGATAACTCAATTAGTTAACACTTCGGGCAGAACACCCCATCTAAAAATATCTGCCTTGGGGAAATGTAAAGATGTCTCCCAACCTCCTAGTAAGGAAACAGGAGCTGGCCAGAAGCGGCTATTTAAACGGAGGGGTGGGGTCAGACAAGAGCCGGGAGCCTTGCAAGCCGTGTAGTATTTTCCAGAATTCACTGAGGACTTGCCATATCTGTGGCCTGCAGCCAGGCCCTGAGTACTTAGCCCTGATATGTGGAATTCTGAAAATAGCAGGGTCATCAGCGGGGTACGGTGCCCTGGCAGCCTGGAGTCACCCGGGGAGCTAGCTTCCATTGCCTGCTTATCTACAGCTAATCGCTACACTCAGGCAGCTCTGAGGTCCCTTTCCAAAGACACAGTCACCAGGTTCTGTGGCTCTGGCATCCCATTAGTCTGCATTTCACTGCGGGCCTTTTTGAACTTCTGTTTTCTTTTCCTACATTAGCTGTAATGATGTATGTGTGTATGTATGTATGTGTGTGTGTATATGAATATGTATATAAAGGGCAACAAATATTGACTCACTGCTCTGATTATTTGAGGATAAAGACTTTGTAAATTATTTTATTCAGATTTTTAGGTTTTAGGGACACAATACATGAGCAACGTTGTACTATCTGTGCACTTCAGTTCAATAGGGCTCAAAGGACTATTGTTATACAGAGGGGCATTTTTGTTTTATTTAGTTCTAATTTGTTCCCCTTCTGCCATCTTTGAGGCATGAAGGAAAATGTCTGGTGCGTTACAATTCTGAGAATGCCCAGGGGAAGTCTACTTATGTGAAACATTCTTACAAAGGGCCTACTAAGTGCCAGCTAGACACTATTCTAATCTAAAAGGTGGTTTGATTAGATAGAGAGAGAATATCAGGAGACAAAGGAAAGTAAAATCCACCTTGACAAAGCTCGCATATGAGCTGAGGCAGCAGACAGGATGATAATCATGTACACTTGATAAATCAGTGGGTATGTTCAGGGGGATATGATATGTGCTATGCCAAAAAAAAAGGATCAGGGAAGGAGTCCACAGTGTGCGTTTAGGAGGAGGGTTAACAGGCATGAATATTAATAGTACTTCTAATAACCTTACCAATATTCATTAATATTAATATTAATTGCTAATTGTTAGTGAACAAGGTAGACAAAATAGGATTTCATATTAAATATATGTTAACTGATGGAAAACTGGCATTTCATCTTTTGTTTTTTGAAGACAGGGTCTAGCTATACAGTCCAGTTTGGCCTAAAACCTACTCTCTTCCTACCTCAGCTTTCGAGGTCAATTCCGCTATAAGGTCACAGGTCAATTCCACTCTGTCCAGTATGCTTCACTTTGGTTGTTGTTGTTTTGTTTTTTGAGACAGGGTTTCTCTATGTAGCCTTGGCTGTCCTGGACTTGCTTTGTAGACCAGGCTGGCCTCGAACTCAGAGAACAGCCTGTGCACTACTGCGCCCAGTGTGTTTTATATTTTTATAGGCTCAAACCAGGGCCTATATTCTAGCAACTTTATATAGTTCAACAGAACCACAGCTATTAATTACCAAGATTCACCAAGCGTGCAGAGCACTATATTAATTTCTTAAGTTAAATTAAAAAAACCATTAAATAAAAAACCCTTTACTTATTTACTAATGTGAGGAAGAGGGGCACAGGTGCCAAGGCACACATTTGGAGGTCAGAGGACAACCTACAGGAGTCAGTTCTCTCTTTTCCATCACTGGGTCCTAGGGATCAAAGCCAGTTCATCAGTCTTGGCTTAAGTGCCTTCACCCCTGATCCTCATTAGTCCTTTCTTACTTTCTTTATATGTTATGCTTTAATCTTTTAAAGAAATTCTAAGAAGAGATCTTCTATATATTTGCAGGTAAAACCAGAGAAGAGATAAGTTAAATAATGCTTAAAGTTAGGACTTGAGTTAGAACTTGAATCTACATGATTCTAAAGGTTTGGCATTGACACATACTCACTAACTTTTTTTTCTTTTCTCTCTCTCTCTCTCTTCCTTTTTTTTTTTTTTTTGGTGGGGTTGCATCAAGAGGCTTAAGTGTCATGAGCAAAGCTGAAGTCATAACAGTACTTGACTTCACAAGTTGTTACAAAGCCACAATTCTCAAAACAGTATGACACCTGCCTAAAAATAGACTTGGAGACAAACAGCAAAACAGAAGGCCCCAAACAAAACTTCTTATCTACAGGTAATTGATTTGACACAAGAGGAAAGTGTCCCCAGTGAATAATCTTGACAGAGGTGAATATCCACACAAAGCTGGCTCTGGGTATCCATACATGAAAACCTCTTCAAAAGAAGCCCAAGTCTATAAAAGGGATGGAAAACAACCCAAAGTTCAAATACAGATATCACTAGATAATGGGACCACCTCAAAGTAAACAGCTTCTACATGGTAAAGGAAACAATCAGTACAATTCACTGGCAGTCCATACAGCACAAAAAATGTTTTCAAGTTATACAGCTATTAAAGAGCAAACATCCCAAGTATGTAAGAAATCCCTTTAGTTGAATAGTAGAAAACAAAACAATTCACCTAAAAATGGGCAAAGGATCAGAACGGTAATTCTCAAAAGAAGATATGCAAATGGTCAACACCAGTACTGAAAGGTTCTGGCTATCACTAGTCATTTGGAGGATGGAAATCAAGGCATAAGGTCCCTCACATCTGTTAGTGGCCTTCATCAAAAGCACAAAAGGTGACAGCATTGGTGAAGACACAGAGGAATAAGAAAGAGAGAACCCTGGTGTAACACTGGCAGAAATGTAGAGCCATCTCTGAGTAATCGTGTAGCCGTTCTGCAGATAATTAAAAAGAGGCGGATCTTATGATCCAGCCTGCCAGAGTAATGAAATTCCTGTCTGGATGATGTGTGAACACTCCTGCTCAATTAAGCTCTCTTCAAAATGGCCATGTTATGGAGACGACTGGAGGCTTTGTGGACAGACGAACGGATAAATAAAAGGTGGTATACAAACTCAGGAGGCACGGCATTCTCCCATTTTGACAAGACACAAAGTAAAAAGACAAACACCGCATCTATCATTCCTAGGTGAAGTTTACAGTGCTAAACTCACAGAAATAAAAGCGCAGTATGCAGGAACAGAGGGGGCTCCAGAGAGAAGTGCTCAAACGGGACAAAGCATCAGAAAAACAAAATGAGGATCTGATATTCAGAAAACACACACACACACACACACACACACACACACACATATACAAGCACAGCTTATTCTGTAATTGAACTGTGCCAAGAATGTCAGTGTGAAGGGCTCTTACTGTGTGTACACACAAGGACAAGAAAATGACTGCTAATAAAAGGTGGTGGCTATATAATTTATCTAGGCCGAGATGATCATTTTCCCAATGCATACACAGGATAAGCATTAAATATCTAGCTTGTAAATACATACAAATGTATTTGTCCAATTATATCTCATTACAGTTGGAGACTATTTTAATTAGTTGCCAACGAGTGGGAATCGGGAGGTGTCACCCACTCCACAGTTCCAGTTCCAGATTCCTGTACATTGCCTCTTTTCCTGTCCCACTCATTCGTTCATAAAACCGCTACACTAAGGTGAGCACACCACGTGACAGAAAGTGTGTCATAACAACAACAGTGGGAATACACCGTCCTGTTTGCTCTGAGTCTGCTTGAGAACCGGTACCCAGTGATGAGAAGCCAGCATCCTCCTGTGGGATACAGGAAACCTGACCTGCCTTCAGCTGGGGTGAAGACAGTGGTGAGCTCAAAGTGGCTGGCAGAGTCCTCTAGGGATGCTCAGGGAAGCTGAGTCTGGCCCAAAACTCCTCTCTGTCCCCAGGCTGAGCTCCTTCAATTGAGGGTGGACTTCTTGAAAGTCTTTTTTCATCAAATTCCAAGACACACCCCCAAGCCCTGAGTTCCACTGCCACAGCTGACTTTGTTCGAAGTTTTGCTGTAGGGTTCCGTGTCCTTCACAGCTGTCCTTCATCTTTGTTCTAACTACCTGTTTTATCTAAAAGTGGAGAGTAGTGGGGGATGATGCTGGGAACCCAGGCCTGTAAATCTGTCCTGTGGATCTTATAAACAGTCTTTAATGCCTGCAGTGGAAGTCTCCTAGCCAGAGGAGTGACATCCAAGCCCTATCCACAGCCTGTTTCCTGGGGAACTCCCTCTGGAGGCCAGCGACGTGCTTTGCAGCAGCAGCATGCCTCTTAGCAGGGCAGTGTTCTGTGTTTCTCAGAACTCGCCTACCAGTGTGTTCATCTTCCCTCGTTAGTGGAAGAAAAGAGACAGGTTTTCATCTCTTAAACACTCAATATGATTGTCCTCCCTCCCACCCCCTGTAATCTCCCACCCTCTCCTCCAGGCTTCTCCTCTCCAGGATAAATAACTTCAGCGGATTTAACCTTTCTCTGGAGCTCTACAGAGAGAAGTACTCTGTAATTATACTAAATAAGAGGAATAATAATTCCTATAATTGTGTCTTTCACACACACACACACCCCCCGGCTGGGACATTTTTGTCTCCTAAACTAGTGGTATATCTCGTAGCTCTTGCAGCTGGAGAGTATGAGCATAGGCAGAAGTGAATGTCCTTGCATGGTAGAGGTTCAGGTGAACATTGGGTTTCCAGTGGAGACACTGAGCAACTCATCATGGGGTTTAATGGTGACTTTCATACCTCATTTTATGAGAATAAGTATTTCCTGCCTGAGGAAGAAATCCAAGATGTAAAGTATTAATAAAGAAGAGAAACACAACTTCATCTTCCTACAATGCAATCTATCATTATGTCATTAAACCCCATCATTTTAATGATAAAGAAATAGAAGCCCAGAACATTTCCATGATCATGAACTTGTGCTACTCCTGTGCCCAGAATGCAAAGGAAGGCATTTAGTAAGTGCAAGGAAACAAAGCAAACTACAAAGAGATGGACTCTTCAAAATGAGATCCCTGTGTGATATTCAAAGTTCACCTAGGGTGTTCAACAATGGGACACACTACTGATGAAGAACGAGGGCACTATGGAAACCGTGTGCTGTCCTGAGTCACTCGAGCTTGGAAAGGGCAGGGGCATCATCCAATCAAGCAGAGGATGAGGTGTAGGTGGTGCTGAGGGCTGGCGCTGGGGATATAGCAAACTGTCTCCCCTAAAACACCTGCCAGTCCTGAGCATGGTCTTACACTCTTGTGTGTGCTGACAGGCTTTGAGCACGCAGGAGCTGCCCTTGAGTTCTTAACCCAGGGCACTGGATGCTATACACTCCATAAATGTTTGAGGAAGAGGAGAGGTAACAGGGAAGTTGGGAAGAGAGTTCCATAGACCAAATGGCTCCCTGGGTGTTCTCCAATGCCAGACGTCACTTTAAGGGAGGAGAAGTGTGTTCCTTCTGTTGCTCCCAAATCACAAATCCATTAAGACTCAGCAGACAAACATCTAGAGCCCTGCTCATGTTGCTGTCCTGTCTAGGAGGCCCTCTATATAACCTTTAGCAACTGGAGGCTCCCTATTCTCAGGATGTCTGTTAGTACCCAGCTCAAGGGGCAGCCCCCTGTGCCTGACGGAACCACACATTTACTAGTTTTATTCTGTGTTTCTGGGTCTCACATGGTCTACTTGTTATGTAGTTCAGATAACCTTTTAACTGCTGGTTCTCCTGCCTCTACTTTCCAAGATCTGGGATTTTATGCAATGTGCCACCATGCCAGTTTTGGATTTTACATTTTTTAATTAGTTGGGGGGAAAATACATCACAAAGGAACAGTGTTGTGGCACCTGGACATGTATAGTCCTTAAATGGCAGAGGTCACAAGTAGACTTTGACTGAATACAACTTTGGTCCTACATCCTGGAATTGTCTGTGGCTGCCTTCAGGCAATATGGCAGTCGGTGCTTGGGAGGGATCATATGACCGAAAGCATGCAGATCATGTTTCCCTCTTCAAAGGGAACTACCTGGAGGTGGCCACGGTGTATTCAGGGGACACACTTTTAAATGAAAGGCTGTGGATTCCCGATAATTTCAATACTGAAGACAAATGGCAGAGATCCCACGTCTCCCTGCCCAGGATCGGCCTATCTATGTGCCTTATGTGACCAAAAATCAATAAAAATAAAGTAAAAGTTTAAAAGTCACTGTCTTCCCACAGAATCATGTAAAAATATTAATCTATTCTTTATCATCTCAAAGTACTGTCACAAGCCAGACTCTTTGCACAGGGGCCTGGATTCCACACAATTTTCTTTGTTCATCATTAGGGCAAAATATGACATGTTTTTCTTAAAGTAGGGTTTAAAATTTCAGCCGCACTGGCCTCCCTGATGTGCCAACCGAAAACGCCAGCAACAGAGTGTATTATTTTCTGTGTTTTCTTCCTCATTTCAGTGAGGGGCTGTGGCTCGGACATTACTCACAGGAACACATGGAAAAAATCAGCTCACTGAACTTCAAGTGGGCAGATGATCACCAGCTACAAGAGGGCTTTTTAAACAGCGCTCAAAGCCAGATTGGCTGTCCTCAGATTGCCCCACAAGAGTCCTTCCAGTATGTTCTAGTCTCCTCTATCCACAGAAATAACAGGCAAGGTCAAGAATAAAATCAAACTCCAGAGACCAAGACTGACAGGAGACTCCAGATTCCAGAGGGTTACAAATGTCACCTGTGGGAATGACAAGGTCAGAGTGAGGGGAGAAGAGGAGGCTGTTCCCAGATTTTCTGTCTAGTTCTCTGTGTCCTCAGCCTGTTGATACCCTACCTGTTCATGAGCGGATGGCAGCTACCTTCGGTCATTTTTCCTAATCTAATAAAGAACTGCTTCTTCTAGCCCCGAAGGTAGAATGGCCCTCTAGAGGCCTGGATTACCACTCACAGCGTGGAGCTGAATGATGGCAGGAGTGTCTTGGGGACCTGCTCTCAGTCCTAACCATCCTGCTCCCAGGCTCTGCTACTGTGCTCTCTCTCTCTCTCTCTCTTTCTATTTAAAGATTTTGAATTTTATTTTTGCTCATGTGTCTCTGTGTGGATATACACATGTATACAGAAGAGGAGATTAGACGTCCTGGAGCTGAAGTTACAGATGCTTGTGAGCTGCCCTGTACAGATGCTGAGAACCTATCTCAGGGCCTGAAGAGTGGCTAATGCTCTCAAGCACTGAGTTCTCCAGCCTCTACCGCATTCTTCCAAGACCTTGTGTTCCAGGAGAGTTCAAATAGGTAGACTCAACACACCATGCTTTTCTGACTGTCATAAGCCACATGTGAATGGGCTGACAAAGAAGACAACACAAAAGAACAAATGGCCGGAAGAGAGCATCTGCACGTCTTCAAACGTGTGTGCCTTATCAGCAACTGCGCCTGTATTTTCACAGCTAACAAAAAACATCAGAGGGATGTCCCACAAAGTATGAAGGGACATGCCTTTTTATTAGCAGAGACAGGCACTGGGAGAGCCAGGCAGGCCACTCATTCTGGAGCTGTTCGGGCTCTGTCAAGATGGAATGTCAGGCAGCTTCTTCCTTATTTCACAGGCATGATTCACAGGTGTTACAAGATGATCACTTCTCTCCTTCCCAGAGGGTCTCCACCGAATGACAAGCTTCTTAGCTCACTGTCATTGGCTATGTTTCTGCCTGTCGGGCCTAGCCAGGGCTGGAGAATTTTGAGAAGGTAATGCTTGGTGGACTTTGATTGGGCTCGCCACGTGCTTTTAAAGACGACAAGCTGAGCTCACAACTGTGCATCTTACATCGACATGTGACTCCAGGAGCACCCCCCCCCAAAAAAAAAACATCACCACACAGCCCCGAAGGTGAAGGAAGGCTGCAAAGACTTGCGCTGGACAGCCCTGCCCACACTCTGAGCGCTCACACTGTGCTGGAGAGTTACAGGAAAGGGAAATCCGCTGAGGATTCAATACCAGCATCTCTCAAAACTTTCTCTGCACTTGTGGCATCAGAAAGGAAGAAGCCAGAGGGGAGGAAAGGAGGAGGGGAATGGAAGCAGAAGAGAAGAGAAGAGAAGATACCTGCAACTTTCTTTTAAAAACAATAACAATTCATTGTCAAAATCCATAAGTATAGAAGATTCATCAAAATCCAAACTTCTGCTTATTAAAACAAACCAACAAACCAACAGATGCCTCAGGTAAAACAAGCCCCTCATTTCCATTTAGCAGCATGAAGCTGCAGCTGAGCCAAAGCAGTGACCATGAGCTTCTCATGACCTTTCTCCTCTGCTCAGTTATCCAGCCTACCCTTCATCATCACAGCTTCCCCCTTCATCATCATGAAAAGGTCTGACTGGTCAGGTGGGTTCTCCTCAGGGCAGGTCAGATGGGGAGGGCCAAGGTCAAGTTGGAGAGATCACTCAGGTAACTATGTCCCACACTCCTTGGTACCTTTTTCACTCATCAGGACACATGAGAGACGTCTGTCCAAATGAGCAGACAGACGAAGACAGAGTGTATCTTGTCTCTGCTTCCAAGATATAATGGCCCTTGCTTCCAGGATACAGGCAACATCACCAATGCTTCCATCAGGATCAAACCTTCACTTGAGGACATACCCTCAAGAGACTGGAGGGTCTGAGTCACAGTTACAGGAAGCCAGTGACTCCTGAGTAACATGAGTCACAGGAAGAAGGGTAAGCATGGCCAGTTAGCAGAGAAAACTACTGAGCCCCCTGTTGGTCAGCTGGAGAACTGTGTGGAGTAAGGAGCAAATGCTGACTTGGCTTTATCAGTCTGTCTTCACTGCAGGGGAGCAGAGCCTGAGCAGGAAGATAGCTTATCTCTGCCTGCTCTCAGCTCCATTCATTTCCCCCTGAATGCGGCCATCCATCACTAGGCTTCCTGCAGCCTTCAGGTTTTCTGACCTTGAGTCTTCTCCAATAACAAGCACTTTCAGAAATCATCCCTTCTTCCAGTTCAGAACCAGCGCCCTGATGTGTTTGCTTGCTTATGGGAAGGATTCCGCAAAGAGAAGTCTCAGATGAGACCAAAGAATAAATAATGTAACAGGTGACACTGGAAAAAATAATTATAAATCATCTTTGATTGATCAGAGCCTCTCGAATGTCACTCTGAGTTCTCTCTCTCTCTCTCTCTCTCTCTCTCTCTCTCTCTCTGTGTGTGTGTGTGTGTGTGGAGAAGGAGAGGGAATGGAAGAAACTGAGACTAGAGCTTCTAGGAGGATAAACCCTTATATCAGCCTCTGACTCTCTTTCCCCTTTCTGCAGTATCTTTCTACCTGAAGTGATATATATATCTCAGTTATCTTAGTGTCTGTCTGCCTGCTCTAATTGAGTTCCTCTCAAGTCAGCTTCCTGTTAGTTATGGGAGTGTCCTTATTATCTAGAATGGTGTTCAATATGCTGTGAATATCTTTCCAGTGACTGAATAAACAGCACCTACTACAGCTGATCCTACTTAGGATGCTTTCAGAGAACCAAGTTTAAAAGCATTACATTTTAAATGAGCTACCTTCCACCGATTGGTACCTACTTACCACGTTCAATATAAACAGAATTTTTATAACATTGGTGATATTAACTGGATACTGATAATATGCTATAGTCTCTAGGATAAGCATATTACATTCTTCTCTCCAGGCGGTATTCCTAATACTGTTAAGAGTTTACTGTTTCTCATTTTACAAGCAAACTGCCCAAGGTCTTGTTAAGACCCCATTATCCTTTCCTAAGATAACCTACCAAACACTAGCCCTAACAGAAGTTGACCAACTTTCCCCTCAAAGTGGCAATTATTGTATTATGTAAATAGAGCTAGGTCTAGTCCAGGCAGGAAATGCAGATGAGGGCACACTGTTGAGACTATGCATCCTTGAGTAAGCTATCAGTCCCTGGGAAAAGAAAAAGTATGTTCCCACGGAACCATCACATGGATACAAAAATCATACAAGTTCCTCTGGACTCAAAATCCCCCTCTGGGGCCCGAGAGACCTGTATAGGAAGTGTGGACATGCCTGATGAAGATTCAGGCGGAGTCTGAAGGGACCAGGGTGACAGGCACAAGAAGGTAGATCTCCCTTCAGGAGGGGTATAATATCTCTCTCCATTAAAAAAACAAATTAAAAAAGTGTTGCTAATATTAGAAAACTGCCAGTGTTCTAGGAAGAACAGGCCTGAGGAGAAGACAGGGGGCTTTCACCCAGAGGCTGGGGCCAGACTCAACATGACTTGAAATCTAAAGGTCTGGGGCTAGACTTTCTCAGTCACAGTACAGACGCAGAGGCAAGGACAGAATTCACCTTTTTTGAATTAGCGAAGAGCTTTCTGGTTATCAATAGCCACTTTTAAAAGCTCCCTTTAGTTCCTCAAATGGCCAGCCTGCTACAGGATTGGGGGAAGATTTCAGAATCCCCCAGGTTGGGGTGGGGTGAGGTACAAGGTGAGCACACAAAAAGATTAACAGCAGTGAGGAGATATTTATTTATTTATTATCATTACTATTTTTTGTTGAGATGGGCTTACCATGTAGCCATATGTAGACAGAGATAACCTTGAATTGATAGTAATTCTCCTGCCTCTGCCTAAGTCTGGAGGGTTTTTTGTTTGTTTGTTTGTTTGTTTTTTATCTGACAGAGTAGAATCCCAACCTAACATTTTTTGTTTTGGGTTCATTTTGAGACAGGATCTTTTTGTTTATTCCAGGTTAACCTCAAACCTACAATTCCCCCTACCTAAGCTTCTCAAATGCTTACCACCTACAGGTGGCAGCAGCTTTGACATTGTAATTTCCTGTTTATGTCTTTATTTAAATTTTCCTTGAAACTGTTTTTATGTCTTTATGTTTTAAAAATCTATAATTTATGTTTAAGGTATTAAAATGAAATGTAGACTCATATTTAATTCTGGGAGTTTTAGCATCCTTCCAGGAACCTAAAGAAAGGCCAGGAAACCAATTCTCTTAGAGTGACTGGGTTTGTAATGATCCCAAGCATGTATCAAACAAGAAGTAAAATGAGGTTCGGTTGTGATATGGCTAAAATCATGGTTACAAGTGAAAACCGTATTTATTTAAAAATGTAACTCCCAATAACTCAAATGTAAATCCCCAGAAAATAGTCTAATCTTTCCTTCAGTCACACTGAAGAAAACATCTGGAAAATTTAATTTGGAGATTCTGTTGCTTTTGTTTAATTATTTCCCACAGGGTTTGGGAAGGTTTAAGAGTAAAAACTACAAATTCCTGCTCTCTCCACATCACCTTCTGAGGTTTCAGCTATACATAGATGTTTTTCTGGGTGTGGGGGGCGCTGGCCCCTTTTCCACCAATCTCACCCTAGCAGGGTAAGGATTTGATCCTGTGATAGTGTTGACTGTAAACTTGGCAGACTCTAGAATCACGTGGGACATGCCTGTGAGGGATTATCTAGGCTAATGTTAGCCTCTGGGAATGCCTGTGAGGGATTATCTTGATTACATTGAGTACTGTGGACGGGAGATCCCAGATGGTAGAGAACACAGTAAGAGTAAGCAATGCATGAGTGCCTCAGTGTCTGCTTCCAGACTGCTGATGTGAAGTGACCCCACCCCTTGCTTTAAGTTCCTGCAGCTTTGACTTCTAAACTCTGATGGACCAGATTCCTGTTCTGTGAGCCACAGCAAACTCTTTATCCCTCAAATTGCTTTTGTCAGAAGAGTCTATCGATTGGAGCAACAGGAAAAGAAACAAAGACAGAGAATTACAGTGTCATTCCACTAGTGGCCCCAGTGAGTGACGGATAATGCAGAACACGCTGGGGTGTGTGAAATCCCCCCAGGGCTCTCTGTGCACAAGGGTGGCTAATTCCAAAGAGGTCATTCAAGACTTGCTTTTTGATTTCCCAGTTTATTTAAGTCACCTCGGCAGAGACTGAGTCCAGACCTTGAGCTGGCTCAGCTCCACGTCTTCTGAATTTGAATAACCTCCAGGTCACAGCTTCCTTACAAAGACAAGGAAGACCAGACAACTGCACTCAACAAGGTGAGCCTTTGGGGACATGCTGACAAAAATGATCTCTCATGAACAAGCAGAAACAGAGCCGGAAAATCTGGGGGAATAAAGGGTCCTTTAGCAAATCAAATGCCATGGTAGTGACACAGATGGCAGGAACATGCACGTTCAGTGTGTTGGAAAGAAAGTGGGGTCCGACTACTTGGGTTGAAGTCAGCTGTTTCTTCTCCTTGTTGGTGCTTTTAATCTCGGGCAAGTGACTCTACTGCCCATCCTCAGTTTCCTCATATTTAGGAGGAGGATAATCATTTTACTTCAAAGAATTTTTATAAGGAATCAACTAATATAAAATAAAAAAGTGTATGTTCATAAACAGTGATGTAACTACATGTGAATTAGGCATTCTGCAAACACTATTGTTACATGAAAGAAAAAAAAAAATATGGGCCTGAAGAGATGGTTCAGTGGGTACGAGCACTTGCTGATCATACAGAGGACCTAGGTTCAGCTCCCAGCACCTTTGTTGGATGCCTCACAGCTATTATTCCAGTATCAAGGGGTCTGACAGCCTTACCTGTCTTCTGTGCATACCTGGTGCACATACTAACAAGCAGGCACACAGACATAAACATTATTAAGAATTATTTTTTTAAATTTCTTTATTCCTTATTTGTGTGAGTGCTTGTCTGCATGTATGTGTGTGCACCACACATATGCCTGATGCCCTTGGAGGCCAGAAGAGGGCACTGCATCCCCTGGAGCTGGAGTTACAGAGAGTCATGAGCCACCATGTGGGTGCTAGGAATAGAGTCTGGGTCTTCAACAAGAGCAACAAATGAACAGACCCCATTCACCAGGCTCTGAAACTTCTGACATGAACAAAGCTGAGCTGGTTTTTCATTTCTTTCCTTGTCTGCCTCAGATATATTGTCATAGTGTCAGAAAGATGATTAATATAAAACAGGTTTTATAAATCCTTCTGTCAAATGAGTAAAGGGGAACCAGAAAAATTGTATGAAACATCACCAGCCACATGGTAACTCAAGACCACAAAACACACCACAAATGCTTCCATGTGCTGTTTACCTGAATATTTGTACTCACTTTACACTTTTAAAAACCATTTTTTTCAGGTTTTGTATTGAATACACAGTTTTTTAAGGCATCCATAAAGCACCTTTAAGTTCACATTGTATTTTTCTTAGATTACATATAGGCTCTGCAGTATTTCTTCAGAAATATTTGACAGCTTAATGAACGTTCTGCATAGGTCCAAGCCGCCAACCAATGACTAGGTATAAGACTGACTTTGTTTCCTGAGCTAAGAGGGACACACCTTTTCTGAGGTAAGAGGGAGTACTTTGGGCAAAACAACACACAAACCAACTCAAAGAAAAACCCTCCAAAATATACCTGAGCAAGAATTCTCCACAGCTAGGTCTTCATGTGTCTCTGAACTCAGGACAAGGGATTTGAATTATTATGTTTGTGCATGGCAGCATGAGATACAGAAGCAGGGTTTACCACTCCAAACATTAAGAACACCAAGAAGGTCACTCTTAGATCAGATATTTAAATGTACAGTTTCGAAGATTACCAAATATCACAGTAGGTTGAAAAAAATAATGCCTACCAACCTAAGAAACCCCACTGATTAACCCCTAGGTCTGTGGCATTTAAGGTCAGTTTGATTCTGGGTAGGTAGCCACGTAATGTCACTATATCCTGAAGAATACTCCACTAAAGCAGTCTGGTCTGAGGATCCTGTGTCCCAGGCAATCAGGGCTTCTCCCTGTGTTCACAGAGGACAGGCAGGTTGGGGACCTAGTATTTTTAGTACAAATGACTGACAGTGGCTGTGGATTATCACTAGACTGTGTAATCCATTCCTTTCTTTCTCAAACACTGCACAGATTTTTACAATGGGCAGATTGTCTGCAAGAGGGGTGGTTGTGGTTTCTAGGGCCTTGTAGCTTTGTTTATTACTCAATTTAACCATTAAAGAATTTGTACACACTGTTCAAACAGGAAGGTGTTTGCAAAAAGATGGGCACAGTTTCTGAGGCTGTCTTGCTTTGCTTATTTCATTTGACCACCAGAACATTATCATTACTCCTGTCTGGAATGTACCTGTTCTGTGCATGCTGTCATGTTCCTTTAATGGATCAATAACCCGAGTTCAGAGAGAATGAAGGTCTTTCCCCAATCAGTGGACAAGAGCAACAAAGATGCTTGATCTGAGGAAAATTACACTCTATGTTCTCTGTCATTTTACATTCTGGTCCAACATCCCTAACACTTTCATCATTAACCAGGAATTTATTCGCGCATCATACAGCTCTTAGTGAATGTTCCTCGAGAGTCTACTGTATGTATCCCAGAGCACCTAGTAAGGATAAATTTGTCAACAGGCAATATTTCTCTGTGCCCACTGCTCTCTTCTCCTACCTAGAAGTGCACACAACAGGAACTTCACACATATTCATCATATTCTAAAAGGAGGCTCTTCCCAGAGCCCCTCAGGCCTGATGGGGGGTTTTGCTGTTACAGGCAGAACCTCCTAGGCTTCTCCACACACAGTACCCCAATTTGCTTTTAGTTTAACACTGGTCCAGCACAAGAGTAGGCATTTGAACCTAAGTGGACCAATCATACACACACACACACACACACACACACACACACACACACACACTCCCGTGTGTTGAAATGGGAAGACAGGGGTGGGTGGATATTCTGTATGTTGTCTGTCTTCATCTCCTCCAGCACAAATGCCTAGAGGAGACCAAGACCATCCGTAAAGACTCTCTTCCGAGATACATCACTTACGAATGCTCACCCACTCGCCATCCACCCCCCCTTTCTGTCCCAGTGGGAAGATTAGATATCCCTATGGCTAAAGGATGACAAATGAACAATGTTAGCCAGTGAGTCAAAAATAGCTGAAAAATGCTACTTCTCAGGTCGGAGCATTTGCTTTTTGGTGTACGACCCTGCAAGGTGTGCCCAGCCGGTGGCACTGGGTATCACATGGCTTCCTGTAGCTGAGGATAGCTATGAATACAGACCAACATAAAATCATAAGTTACTAAAAACATGAGCTCTGTTTCCTAAGTCAACTGCAGCTCTTGACTTTGAGCTTTTTAGGCGACATCGGTTGAGTCACAATGTCAGAAGGCGGTGCACGCCTACAAGTCCAGGGCTTTCCTGTCCTACTCAATGGCCACAACGCTGAGATTGAGCTACGAGCTTTGTGTTTCCATACACCCCATCTATGACAAGCCTATAAGCAATACATACTTTTACACACTCTCTGCCGCCTTCCAACCCTCATTTTCCTGTTTCCTTTTACAAGTTTCCTGCTGTGTCATTTAGTTAGTTTGCTTAAGAAAGTGGATGTTGGTGTGACCTTGGAACACAAAAGATCAGCAATAAATTTCTAAATATCTGCCTTAAAATGATGCTGGCAGAAGCCACTTTTTAACTTTGAGTGTGTGTATGTGTGTGTGCTCTGACGTTGATGTCTATTCTCATTCTATCCTCCTCTCTACAGCCAAGTATTCAGACTTTGAGATATACACATCGCGGATTCAGGCATCTCACACCTCCTCTCCTTTGGGTGGCTCACAAGTTTGCCTGGGACATGTTCTCTGAGTACCACACCAGCAGCACCAGGCCATGACAGAGCCACATTTCCTCCTCCTCCTATTGTCCAGCTACTTGGGATGCTAGGTACATATGGACTGCTGGACTCTTCTCCTTTTGGAGGGTAGCTTTACAAGGCAGAGGACAGCTGTACTTTTATTTTCATCTGAGCTTGTAGCTTTGTGTCCAATATTCAAGGTGGAGGGGGCAATGAGGAGGAGGCGGTGGATCTATTCAGTGACAGCGTTGATTGAGAGAGGGGTGAAATGCAATCACTCTGTCTCCTATGTGTATGCTTCAGAGGGTTCTAGAACTGCCCAAACTCAGGCCATATCGAGGGAGGAAGCAAACAGAATTTTGTGCTTTGTTAAGATAGCAGGCTTGGCTTTTGTTTGTCTTCTAAGAAGACAGATACAATACGTATTAGTGTGTAAATTTAGAACAAGATGATGTTGCTAAATACTGCCTTATGCAAGCTTTCTATCCTTCTGCACTGACTCCCACATTCTATTAATTTTTCCTTTTCCTTACGCCAAAGCAAAATAGTTCATAACAATGACATCACCTTCTAGATCCAAAGCCTCTCATTATCTCCTTTGATGATCTGTGAAAGACTGAGGGTGGGTGTGTGGGGCAGTGCTGTGGGGGATGGTTGAACTCCAAGAAAAGTTCAAGTGTTGTGTGGCTTGAACTAGTAAGAGTCCACTAGCCCCTCCAGACCCTCCCAGCATCACAGGATAAAAGCTAAGAGACACACTAAGCTCTTGCTCCCTGACTGAAGGATCATGGGAGTCAACCAGACAGAGGAAAAACCCACTAGCTTTCCAGGAGCAGCCCTTGAGGATTCTACTTACTGGGTCTGCTAAAGTGTCATACTGCAAGCAGGGCTAGCCTCCAACTCACTAAGTAGCCCATCCTGGACTCAAACTCACGCAGCTCCTACTGTATGAGCACCCTGAGGGCTGGGATGACAGGTATGAATACTGTGTCTGGCTGGGTGGGTGTGAACCACCGTGTCTGGCTGTTGCTTTTGAGACAGGGTCTTATCATGTATCCTGGGTTGGCTTTATAGCTTCTATGTGGAAAAGAATCACCCAGGAAATCATGATCCTCTTACCCCAACCTACCCAATGCAAAGATTATAGTTGCTTACCATCATGCTTGACTCATTTGAAGGCATTTTCCAGGTAATCTGGACTCTTAGCCAGGTTGGTAAATAACAAATAGATTCTAATTTTCAGAAATGTGTGTATAAACTGAAATCTGGTGAATTTGGGTACTTTTCAAACATGGATTGATTCTCTTCTAGGTTTGTTTGCTATTGCTGTTAACGAAGTACCACGGCAAAAGCAACTTAGGGGACAAAAAGGTTTACTCAGCTCACAGTACCGGGTCACCATCTTTGGGGAGAAGTCAAGGCAGAAGAAACTTGAAGCAACGAGTCACACCATCAAGAGCAAAGACAGAATGCTTGCATGCATGCTTTGTGCTCAGCTCACTTTCTTTCTCCTTTGTAGCCAGTCCAGGACCCCCGCAAGCTTAGGGAATGGTATCACCCATAGTGGGCAAATCTTCCCACTTCAGTTAAAGTAACCAAGATAATTCCACACAGACATACCCGCAGGCCAATCGGATCTAGATAATCCCTTCCTGAGATTCTCTTCCTAGGTGATTCTTTATAGTGTCAAGTTGACAAAGCCAAACAGTGCAACCACCAATCAACGTCTTCACTGGATCTTTGCCATGGAGGAATCCTTCCTAAAAGGACCGAAAATCATCTCCAAATATGTCTTGTTCTACATATTCAAATATGAGGTTGAGTCACCCCCCAAGACACAAGGACCTAGAACCTATTAGTAGTGACTGTTTGGAGAGGAAACTGAAAAACTAAGCTCAAATCTTTTTGTGTGGTTGAGTGTGGGTGTGCCTGAGTGTGTCTTTGTATACTATGTGCCTGCAGTGCTGTGTAGGCCAGATGAGGGCATCCAGATCCCGCAGAACTGGAATTACAGACAGTGGTGAGCTTTCATGTGGATACTGGGACCCAACCCAGGGTCTTGTACAAGAGCAGCAAGTACTCTTAACAACATTTCTCCAGCCCCTTATCTTTTATACAGTGATGCTGATATGATAGGATGAATCAAAGTTGGTGCCACAGGTGCTGTTGCTAAAGAAATGTTATATGTGGACCAAGATTACCAGTGAACGCTCACTGCATTTTCTTTCTCTCTCTCTCTCTCTTTTTTTTTTTTTGAGAAGCAATTGGAGCCAATGATAGAAGAATATAGGATAAAAGCAGTCCTTCCCCAAGGTAGAATTTCCTGCTGGCATTATGTCAATATTTATTAAAAAGCATGGCATGTTCTCACAAAATGCTTAAATGCAATGTTAAGTAAAAAAGAAACTCTGGAATTAATTTTATAATTATATTTCATATATTTATTAATATAAAAAGTTATATAATATCACATATAATGTAACAATTAATATATCATGCATTCATTATTAATATATTACTTATATAACATAATAAATCTATATAATACAAATATATAATAAAATAGTATGTATTTTATTAATATATAATAGATTTGATGCATCATATTAATAACATGATTATAGTATTAATATGCTATATTATATATTAACAATATGAATATAACTTTATAATCTATATGTTCAAGTATTATTCACCGAAAAGAAAAGATTAGATAGCAAATAGAAATCTGCTTTTTTCTCTCTGATTGGCAGATCATTCATGTGTGCTGTGTGTGTGTGTGTGTGTGTGTGTGTGTGTGTGTGTGTGTGCGCGCGCGCGCGCTCGCGTGCGCACTCAAATATGTGTGCTCTTGTGCCTCTGCTTGTGTTCGGAAGCCAGAGGTTGATGTAAAATGTCTTCCCCTATCACTCTACATTTTTGCTTTTGAGCCTTTCCTCACCGAACCCTTTGAGTACTGATTTGGCAAGATTCACCAGCCAGCAGGCCTCAAGGCTCTGCCAGCCCCCAACGCCAGGCGGAGGACTAAGGGTGTACATCTACATGTGGGAGGTAGGGGTCCAAACTCACTCCTCACGCTTGCACGTCAAGCCCTTGACTGCATGAACCCTCTCCCCAGCCCCAGGTCATTTCATTGATTTTAAAATTTTCTCCATGAGATCTACTAGTTTTACATTTTTAAAAGTTAAGGAGGAACTAATGAGGAAGAAAACTCTACAAAATTAGACCACATTCATGAAAAAATACACAGGAGCAGGGCTTTTGTGGCCAGTGGCTCAGAATCTACGCTCTGCCCGTCCCCTCTCACTGGACACCCAAAAGATCCGTCCCCACTCCCCGACCCCCACCAATGCACTGGCCTCTCTCCTTCTGCTAAAATCTGGCAGCAAACCTCGCTAATTTTTCCAGATTTGAAAATATGAAGAACTCATATTTCAAACCAAGAAACATAATTTACACCGGGTTAGCAATCTGACAGGACCAAGGACCTAGCTTCTTCATTCACAAAGGAGTATTAGGCCTCACCGCTTCAGAGAAACCATGTGAAAGCTCAAAAACACAGTCTCCATTTTCCTTTCTGGAAGGTAGGGTCACTGATGTTGTTGTTTTTAATTTAATCAGACATAATATACTTCCGTGTATGTGTGCCACTGCACACGGAGGCCAGAGGTCAAGGAAGGCTAGGTTGACTGAGCAGCCAGCCCTAAGGATCCACCTCTCTCACCTCCAGGGACTCACAGAGTGAGGAGATGTACCCACAGGGAGTGGAGGGGGCACTCAATTTCTTTTGTTCCACTTTGAGGTTGTTTTGCATTGTGCTGAGCTCAGCACCCAGGAACAGCAGTGATTTACCATTCTCCTCCTGATGAAAACCAATTAAGACAGCCCCCATTACTAGCGCACGCAAATGAGCACATTTCCTTAATGTGCCGTTTTTAAATTGGGAAGGGTAGAAAGAAGCCATTCCAGGCTTTATTCAGAACGGTATTTCCTGTTGAAAACATATGCAGCTTATTTACATGCAAAATGTTTGAATCCAATATACAGAGAAAAAGCGGGACCAGACGTTGAAGTTCACGCTCACCCAGTGTGCAGTGTGTGCTTAGCCAGGGCTGAGCTCGGAGGTGTTGACTCCCTTGGTCTCACGTCAGCATCAATCACACAGTTTTCCTTTTTCAGGATTTCTTAATATCTGGTAGTCGTAACCTTTTGAAGTCGCCCCACAGTTGGCCCAGTTTGGGGACACATGGAGGGGACAGCCGGGGCTGCTTCAGCATGGCAACTGTCAATATTACTACACATTTGCCTGGCAATAGCTACTGAAATAGCGAGAAAATAGAACAAAGGCAGACGTGGAGCGGGGCCCAAGATAAACACCAGTGCTAGCACTGGGCTCTGTGGCCCAAGCCCTATGGAAACAAAGACTCTGGAATAGTTTGATAACAGTCTGCAGTGGACGCTCAGGGACACCTCTGGGATTTCTACGACTGGGGTCATTTTGACCATTCAAAGAATCAAACCTTTAAGACAGGATCAGAGAGCCTCTGAACTGCGGATTGTGGCTGTGCCGAGAGGGAAAGGCTGGGAGGGTCACTCAAGAAAGGAGTGTGCTATCACATTGTTACAAACTAAGCGTCCTCCAGGCAGGAAGAAGGGGGTATGAACAAGGCCCACTTCAGGATACAAAGCATCCTGGATACAAAGTGTCAGGACATAACGTAAGGCTTTGTTTTATTTTGAGACAGAATCTCACGTATCCCAGGCTGGCCCCGAACATCCCATCCCTTTGCCTCTACCTCCAGGGTTCTACACAAATTTATACAGTGCAGAAGACTGACCCTGGGGCTTCGAGCATGGGTAGTAAGCGCTCTACCTGCTCAGCTACATTTCTACCCCGAACTTCATGGGTTTTAAAATAAGGCTCCTTGAAACTTTTACATTCTGATCAAGAACGTCAATGGGATATACGGATATGTATCTGAGATTCCCACATTTCCATAGCGATTTTAGAGTAAAATTTTCTTTTCTACAAAAGTGATAGCCAAACCACACATGATGCCATCTTTGGAAGAGGGCACTGATATTATTCTCTCTCTATCTCTCAGCTGTCCTCAAAGGACACACACTTCTTAATCACGCTTTTTATTTTTCCCTGCTACGTGCTCACAGGCTTTTCATTCAGGAGAAATTAACATTAAGGAATAAAAGTTTTTAAAAAAGAGCAGGTAATAGCAACTCAAGAAATTCCAGTTAGTGTTTGTGGCTCATATGCTGTGTTGGACGCTAATTACCTTAGGTTTGTTCAACTGATAATTTTTTTTTTTTTATAAAACCTTCAGGGCAATCCTCCTGCCTCAGCCTTCCAAGTTCTGAGATTACAGGTTGAAAGCCACCACATCTGGCTTCTGGATTGTTATTATAGAGTCCTGGAGCTCAGCCACCTGTGAAAGTATATGCCACTTGGAAAAATGGGACTTTGGGTGAAGCATATTGCCTATTGTTAAGAGAGCACGGCCTGGGGCACAGTCTCTCTCGCTAAAGGACTGTGTGGGTGTGTCCGGGTGGCTAGGAATGAGTTTCTATAGGGAGGCTTACAAATAGGCTTTTAAAGGCAAACTCAGATACTTTCAATTCATCCTCTCAGAAGTCAGAAAATGGTTTGTTGTTTCAAAGAATTAATGGCACTCCAAGACACACACACACACACACACACACACACACACACACACACGATGTTTGGCAGCATGAAGAAAGCTCACGAACTTCTATTTCAGCTACGGCATATAACTACAGTACAGCAAAGAAGTGCAAAGTATCAGACTTCGAACAAAGGTGTTTCTTAAACGTTGGAATTTTGAGCCACCGAAGCGAGAGTTAACAGATCAGACTTTTAATGAGCGTATCCAACACCTCACAGAAAGAGTGTGACACTGCCTCCAGCTGCTTGAGCGGTGAAGAGAGAATGTCAACCCAGCTTGGGTCACAGGAGCCACAGGATTAGAATTCTCTTTTTTGTTAAAGACCATTAATAACCATTAACGGCCAATGACCACAAAAAAGCCCAGTAAACAAAACAGAACAACAACAACAAAAACACCCCAAACAACGACCAGAGTAGAACTGTCGGGTTTTGAAGTTTTGTGGTTGTTACTGAAAACCCTTTAAACCCAGTTATGGGAGAGGGGGACCCCATAGACTGAGCAAGCAGAAGTCTTCCTGGGGCAGGTTAAATTTAATTAAGGTGTGTGTGTGTGTGTGTGTGTGTGTGTGTGTGTGTGTGTGTGTGTGCGTGCACATGTGGAGGTCAGGGACAATCCTGGGGAGTTCTCTCCTTCCACCTTCCACATGTGTTCCACGGATGGCACATATGTTGCCAGCCTTACACAGCCAGTGTTTACGGGCCAGCCGAGCTGTCTCAGAATCCTAAGGTCTTCTGGCAAAGAGCGCAAAAGCAGAGCAGCCTCCGGTGGGAAGCCTGGGCCACGGAGGCAGTATTGACGCTGGCTGAGAAACCAGTATGCTTGCAGCAAAATGTGAAAATCTTGGGAAGAGCAAAGTTAAAGAAAGAAGCGTGAGACTGATGAGGATCAGGCGCCCTACACTCTCGATGCCTCCGTTCACTCAACAAATCACAGGTCTCCGTTGCTCCAGGGTGCATGTGTGCGTGCGTGCGTGCGTGCGTGCGTGCGTGCGTGTACACGTGCGTGTGTGGTGGGGTATAAACTCTAAGGCCACCTTGCCAGTCCTCCAAAACAATGATGAAGGAATCTGTCTCCTGGGAGGGCTACATAAGGACGTCTTAATTCATGATGTCCCGATTGTAACAGAGGTTCCAGAACATCCTACTGCCTAGTGACGTCCCGGCATTGTGGCTCACACATTTCTGCGGCGTTCTCTTGATGACCTCACCTCCCCGTGGCTTTTTAAGAACCTGTCCCCAGTGTTCCTGACTCCTGAGGATGTCCACACACTGGAAAGGAAACTGGTGATAAGATTTATTCCTAGTTGGGTTGAACGTGGAGAGACTTCTCAGGTTGCCTATTTTATTTTGATGGCTTCTATTTTTCGAAGGGTTTTTCGAAGAGAAAAAGCAGCATGGCTAATTAGTGAAGTTAAAAATGTGTTTCACTTAATGAATGGCTGTGTGTTTATAGACAGCGGGCTATGCCTTTTGAACCCAGAGCTCATGCCCACACTGAAAACAGGGCCTTATGCTGCAAAGAGAAGGCCCCTTCCTGGGACCATTCTGCTGTATACTATCAGCTCTTTTCCTGGTCAGGTGGGTGAGTGCTGGGCACTGCATGACCAGCTGGCTCACGAGGCCCCTGACCTCTTGCTCTTTGGGATGTGGACAGAACTGGTGCCCGGCGTCTGCTATCAGGAGGAAGCCTGCAGACCCAATGACAGAGGACAGATAGTATGGCCAAGAACCAAAATATGCAGGAGGCGCCCTCAGAGAAGGATGGTGGTGCTTTTGAAGATACAAAGCTAGCTGTTGTGGTCGGAACTTCCCTTTGATGATAGCGTGATAAGACAACAATAGGCCTGAAAGCCCTCCAGCCCAACTGATCAAATCAAATATTAAATGCTGCCCCCCCCATCCCATGCTTTTTATGTTTTCTCCCAGCCCCCAGCATTCTTTCACTCAGTCTTTGTTCACCCCGTCTCAATTCTCCATTCTTGTTGACCCTTACAATTGATGCTCTTCTCTTTCATACACAACCCTTTTTGTTTTCTTCCAAGCACCCATCCCTATTCCCACCATTTCCTTTCTTCCTTCAGCCCCAATATTTTCTCTTATCAGGCTCCCACTGAATGTTTTCCTTCCCAAATCCTGGACTTCCCTCCAACCCCACATTCTCCTTGGCTTTTCCTGAGTTGGTCCTCTCTGCTTAGCTCCCTTTACTCTTGGGGATAGCCCTGTTATCTTTTAAGAAGCAAGCTGACATTTACCCCCCCCAAACCAGAAAAGTTGTGCTGATACTCTGAAGGGTGAGCCAAAGCATTCCAAAAGTGGAAGAAGCTTGGATTCTCTGCAGTCACGGGGCTATGAGTGCAAGCCAGTATATGATCTTGGGCATCATGGTAAGGCACAATGCAGAAGTCTTTATCTTGGACTAGTGCATTACAAGTGGATTATGGCCTTGGTGTCTCCCATCATTTGATTTTTACATTTGACTTTCCAATGATATTTTGTCCTATTTTTTTACTACATCCCTTTAGTTAACACACACACACACACATGTATACATATACATATATATATGTATATGTATATACATATACATATATATGTATAAATAGGAACCTGGGTTCCTATTTCTTGCTTTACCTTTGATTTCACTCTGCATCTTGGGTCCCATTTCACCGTACACAGAGGTTCAGCATGGCAGGAACTGAAGCATGGGGTGACTGAGAGTGAGATAGGGGAACATCAGGGAGGGCAAACAGTAGACTAGAAAGAGCCTCTGTCAGCAAGGACACAAAACTGTTCAGGGTTGATTGGATAGCCAGGCTGGCTCCTAGACTAGTTGTCAATAAAGGTCAGTAGGAATCAATGACAGGGCTTGTCCCATCCACAGGTTGCTGGGCTCCACCTGCAGAGGTGGGTGTGACTTGGGGACACAGCACACACCACTCTAAGGAAGACTCAGAAGTTGACATTCTCCCCAAGGATCTCAGTTAGAGAATGGCTGTAGACAGTTGTGTAATACAAGGGTTCATGTCTCAGGCCCAAGTTCTAACCAGGCAAGACCCTGCTTAGCTTTCAACATCAGATGTTCAGTGTGGCATGGCCACAGACAAAAGCTCATTTTTCCAGATGGACATAATATAGACTCTCAAGTGGGTACACCAGTGCCTGCCTGTGATCACACATAATAGTAATAAAAAAAAAATAGAATCCCTCTCTCACCACCTTTCTTCACAAGAGTCTCTTTATGTAGCCCTGGATGGCCTGAAACCCACTAAGGAGGCCAGGCTTTCTGCAGACCCACAAAGATCTACATGCCCCTGTCTCCTAAGTACTGGGATTAAAGACATATGCTACCAAGCCTGGTTAGAATGTCTTGATAGTTATTATTTTATAATGTCTCCACATCACCAGGGCGCATTCACTATATATCATCATGGGCCAAGGAAAAAGAAGGCAACCAGGTTTGTAACAGTTATGGCCAAGTGTGGTGACCGAGGAACTCCCACTAGCTAGCATGTGCAGTTAAGGCTCATAAGATATCCCTGCATTCCTAAGAGAAGGCTGTCTGTCCTAGACACAGCAGAAAACTTTTATTTCCTTGAAGGTTTTGCTTCATTGTTTTGTCTTCTGCCCAGCAAATGGGAGCCACATTTTTTGACTCAAGAAGTCATCAAGGGCAGAGAAAGCCCTTATAGATATTTGGTGAAGGTCCAAAGGCAGGATCAGAATATACTCCAGGAGCAGAGTAAAGCAGAATGGACGCTTGCTGATTACTTCCTTAGTCCAAAAATAGATCCGTGTTTGCTTTAAAAAAAAAAAAAGTTCTAGCATGATTCAAAGGCTCAGACACTAAGTGATACATTCTCAGAGCGCTGTATAGCTCCATGGCTTCCATTAACATCTGTGGGAGTTTAACCCTTCACACTGTTAGGAAAATGCAATCTGCTAAGAGACCAAGAATATTTTGGCACTGTGGAATGAAACCAAAACAGCAGTGGAGACAAACAGCTTAGACTCTCCTCTGAGGAGGAAAGAAACAGCTTGTCATCTCTACCGATAAATGCTAATGGGAATTTCTCAGTGGCCCCGGGTACTCACGAACACGCCATTAACAGTAACACCTGCCCCCACCCCCCAATGTGGCCTGTGAGTCCTACCTGCCACTTAAAACAATCATGGGCCTTTTTGTCTGGTGAACGGTACATATTGATTTTAAGACAAATCAGATCACTGGGTGTGGCCAAGGATGCCTGTCACCACAGTGCTGTGTGGGGCAGAGCCCTGAGAGCTGAGGGGTCTTTCTGACCACCAGCCTTACTCTTGGTTCAGCGAGAGAGAACCCGATCAAAAGAATAAGATGCAGAGAGATAAATTAGCAGACACCCCCCTCTGACACACCTGCATACACACACGTACATATGCTATACACACCCCATTCACGCAATCCGGTCCACCTATCTGTCATCTATCTGTCTCTATGTCGATATTCACAATCTATCACTCAGGCCAGGTGTCCAGTCTTTTCTTTCCCCGATACAGAGCGCAGTATCTATCTTATGCCATTTCTGAAAATGTCAAATAAAATAATAGCAGATTGGGTCTCCTGACTTGGACAAAGAGCTCTTACCCTGCGGTGCTGGACTGAGGTCTTTAGGTACAGGGAAGAAAACTATCAGAGGCGAGAGCCCAGGGGGCTCAGAAGGTGTCATAGGAATGTGAAAGTGCTACTTACTGCTGAGGTGATTACAGTAGTTTAGAGCGCGTTGACAGCAGATATGATGACTAAAACCCCCAAGCAACTGTTTCTCATGGCAACAACTGGAGAAGAGCTGATATCCACCCAGAAACGTCCAAAAGTTTAAGTAATAACTACTACAGCCTCTTAACATGCTTTATTTCATTTAATTCTTACAGGAAAAAAAAAAGCCAGCAGAAGTATTGTTTTTCCTTTTACGGATGAGAGGAAAGGCTGTGGACACCAATTCTAAACAGCCAGGCCACACGGCCTATAAGCCTTTCTCCACGGACTTCTTGTGCACAATTTCACTTATCTTCATGATCTTGCAAAATCTACAACAGTCTCCCTTTGGCTGGTAAGAACACTTAAGGTTACAGAGACGAGGAAACACATCCACGTTTTAGTCAGCATGAGTACACCAGACCTGAAACTTCTATGCAGGGCTATTTGGCTAGAAAGCAGAAGACCTGACCTCTTATGCTGCATTATCTGCCTCTCATCCCTTGAGTTTCATTCCGTTGCTCAGACAAACACCACGACTCTGAGCAACTTAGATGAGCAAAGTATTTATTTGGCTTAGGCTTCCAGGTGGCAGTCCATCATTGAAGGCAGAGCAAGAACTTGAAGCTGACACCGTGGAGAATGTTAACTGCTGGCTCACGTAGTGAGAATTTTGGAATTTTGGTTTCTTTAAACACACACACACACACACACACACACACACACACACACACACACACA
>NW_026595756.1:0-5440 GCF_907164565.1 Psammomys obesus
CTTCTCATATCTGGTGGTAGGGTGTTGAAAGGGAAGAAGAAAAGAGGTAGAAAAGGGTAGAAGAAATAAGAACCTACAAAGTAGCGAATGCCAGTTACAGGGTCACTATTAGGACCATGCTGAGCCTTCTTAAATAGCCCAAGACCATGTGCCTAAGAATGGTGCTACTACGGTGGGCTGAAGTACATCATTTAACAATTAAGACAATCCCTTACAGACATGCCCACAGGCCAATCTGATTTAGAAAAGTCCTTAAGTGAGGCTTCTTCTCTCAAGTGACTTTATCAAATTGACAGTGAAGACTAACCAGGACATGGACCTACGCATCCACATCACCAGAACTCTTCCTTAGACACCAGTGCTGCAGCTGACAACTGTGACCTTTTCTTTCTCTTTAGCCTCAACATGGCTCTACATCCCGTCACTGGCATCTGGGACATTTCTCTTTCTTGACAAAGTCTAAGACACCAGGGATGCCACTAGGAAGGTTTCTAGAAATGACAATATAATTATCTGGTGATACTCACATTTTTTTCTGTGACGATGCATATATCTCTTGCTTATAACTTTTGCATCTTTTAATATAATATGAATACTTTTACTCATGTCTAGCTTCATGCTCAGAACTTCAATTCACATTCACAATTAGCAGGCATGAGTAGATACTATGAGAGAAGGTTTCATTTAAATAATCTAAATATCATTTTTTTCTTTTGTTTAAGATTTATTTATTTATTATTTATTCAGTATTCTGTCTGCATGTGTGCCTGCAGGCAAGAAGAGGACACCAGATCACATCATAGATGGCTGTGAGCCACCACATGGTTGCTGGGAATCGAACTCAGAACCTTAGGAGGAACAGTCAGTGCTCTTAACCTCTGAGCCATCTCTCCAGCTCCCTTGTTTTGTTTCTTGAGATAGGGTTTCTCTATGTAGCCCTGGCTATCCTACAACCCACTCTGCAGACCTCGACACACAGAAGTCCATCCGCCTCTGCCTCCCAAGTGCCCGGATTAAAAGATGTGTGCCACCACAGCCTGGCTCTAAATATCATTATTTTTATTTAGAGGATTCCAAAATAATTATATTCTTACATCTGTAATGGACACGATCTTCTTGGTACCTTGTACACGGCACACTACCAGCATATTGCATTCTCCCAAAGAATGAGCGTTCAAGGGATGGTCATGTCTTATTCCTTCCTATGCTTTCTGAGCATCACAAGTAGACAAGGGTGTGCCTGGATGTGGGGGTGGGGTGGGTGGACACATTCTGAGTGTGCACAGTGGTAAGACTCCTGCAAACCTCCTCTCTTCACTATCCCCCAGAATTGGGTTTATAGGCACACAGTGTGGCTGCAGCCAGGTTTTTACATAGGTGCTCAGGTTTGCACAGCAGTCCTGGCAGCCAAGCCATCTTTCCCACCCCTGGTTGGATTTTTTAGTGAATGATTACACAAAAATATGAGGTGCTAATTCTATGTAATGTTATGTCTGGATAGGTTTAGGTATCTCAGGGGTGGGATCTATCTGCACGAGACACGGGTTTCACTTCAATGTCAGGTTCTTGGTGTGGTGGTCATTCTTATAAATGAGAGCATCTCAGAGATGGTTCATGTGGGAATGGCATTGGGAAAGATAAGTGTAGACCTGTTTCCTTGGAGTTGACAAATTAAAACTTCCTCAGAAAAGGGCAGCAGGGCAGGAACAGACCCACATTATTTAGAATGAAAGGAAGGTAATTTTCTCTTGGTCAAAATTAGCGAATAAATATCTTTGTTAATTATCTGCTCTCTGTTCGTGTACAGTGCCTGGTACGTTCTGCGCTAGGCTGCAATATGGCACTTCATTCTCAAGAATGCAGTGTTTGGGCTGGACGTAGCTCAGGGGCGAAGCATGTGCCAGCACGTGTGAGGCCCTGAGTTCAGTCTCTAATACTGCCAAAGAAGTGGGGATGGGTAGAGCCTAAATGATTCCTAAGAAATAGGAACCAATCTGAAACCAAACATTCTATCAAACTACAGTATTTGAAAGTCAGCTACATCCAAACAGGCTTTTAATTTCAGCAGACACAAATCTGAATGCTAAATCATGAGTCTTAATGATGAGGAATGTATTTCTGGAGTTTTTTTTTTCTCTCATTGTTAAAAGAGTCTGTATATAATATATTTTAATTACTAGATGACAGAATTTTTTTCTGAAAGGAAGAATCTTCAGATATTACATTGGTCAAGGCCATGAAGTCTGAACAGTGACCAGCTGATCTAGGTAACAGGCTATAGGCAGAATGGAGGCAGAATGAGGTCATCCACAACCCTGCGAGCCAGCATTCCCAAGATTATGTTCTGTGTATGTCAAGCTCTGAGAGAGATCTTATGTGAAAGAAGTTTCCTGGCCCAGAACCCCAGAAGACCCTAAGTCCTCATCCTTAAGTTGAAGTACTGTCAGGGTGTGAGCCATCCTGGGGCATCTTAGATTCATTCCAGCAATCCTTGAGCTCACATCACTGCATGACCCTTTAGCATCTACAGAAAAAGTCTTTGAGGAACTTATTATGCAACACTGAGGCTGTGGATCAAGCCCAGGCAAGCAATCACGCATGAGGATAGACATAGGAGTCACCGAAGCACATGCCAGTCATGTCCCTCTTCAGCAGCAGTGGATACTGGTCCAATACGTTAGAGTCTCTGCTCCAACTATAAGAGGCAACATACTGTCAAGTGATTTATTATAGGACAATAACAACACTGACAATCAAAATTTGGGAGAAATAACTGAATATTATCAAAATTCAAAATGCTCAAGGAAACATAATTTATTATGTTTTAAAAAGGTAGAAATAATACTTCTGGTGTGTGTGTATATGTGTGTGTGTTCAAGACTGTTTGACACAGGGTCTTACTATGTAGCCTTGGCTGGCCTGGAACTTACTATGAAGACAAAGAGTTATAGATGGCTGTGAGCACATGTGGGTGCTGGGAATTGAACCTGGGTCTTCTGGAAAGCCAGCTCGTGCTGTTAACCACTGTCTCCAGCTGTCTGCAATATACTTTTATAGTAGAAAAGAGCTACTGATGTAGACAAAGCCAAAGGAAAAAAAAAAAAAAGAACAAAAGTGCTTATTCTGAGTGATAAGAGTTGAGGTTGATCTAGGGGAGCTTGCTTTTCAATCTAAAATTGGGTTTATGCATCATGCAGAGAGGTGGGAGGAGAGAGAGAAAGGGAGAGAGAGACAGACAGACACACACATACAGAGCGCATGCACACATGTGACTGTATCATACAAGCACAAAGGAAGGAGGTGACAGTAAGATGCTCCTGGAACCTGAACTTCTAAATACAAATGATGCTCTTAGTTGATGCTGACACAGATGATCCAAGGACTCCATTTTGAGAAGCCTTATAGTAGTTAGCATTAAACCTGCTCCATGAAAACAGATGCTGCATGGCCATCACTGCCATTCCTACCTAGGACACATGTTTCCAATGTCCAAATTCAATAGGTAACAAGGAGGAAGAAACATTGACAATGGCCTGCGATCTAGGTAGGGGTGTCTAATACGTCTACAGACACCACATTCTGCAAGGAGGCCAAGACAAATGGCACCTACAAAGATATTTTCATTGCTATAAGAAACTGCAAGACTGATTAAGCCAGCTTGTTAAGTACCAGAGACCCAGAGAATACCAAGCATATTATTCTTATCATCATCATCATCATCATCATCATCATCATCATCATCATCATCATCACCATTTTAGACAAGGTCTTTTATATCCCAGGCTGGCTTCAACCTGAGGGTGGCCTTGAGTTTCTGACCCTCTGTTTTATTCTCCCAAGGGCTGGGATTCCAGGCGAGTAGTATCACACTTTACTAACCATACAAACATGCCTTACTCATGTACTCCTAGATTTCAGGTGAGCTAGAGAAACGAAGCTTCACAGCTTAAGGAACCCTGATGACAGCAAAGAGACAAAGATTTCAACAACACATCAGATTCCCATAGTCCACTATAAAGAAGGCCTCCTTCAGAGGATATCAACAACCGCCCTGAATGCATTTTAAACAAAACAGAGAACCTTAAAAGCCTTAAGAAATTCACTCACAAAGGTGGATCTACAAAGTTGTCCCAAGATATCAGTAGGCGATTACAATATTGAAAACGGGGCTCCTAATGAACCGATTTGCTTAGTGCTATAGAGAAATCCATGGCTTTGGATGCTAATTTAATCAATAAAAAAATGCCTCAAAAGAAATTCTCATATTCCCTCTTAGTTTGCTGACATATAAGGACCTACAGACACTTGATTAACTGGAAGGAAGGGAAAGGACTCCAGAAACGGGTCCTGTTTGCTCACAGAGGCTACAACAGAGATGCAGGTGTGGATTTTCTCTTTCTCCAAGGCCAGCAGAACCTCTGAGGCCTTTGAGGTGGTCCTCAACAAAGAAGCCTGCTGATGTCCCTGCTTCGTCCCCTCCCTGCGTGGTGCTCAACATGGCAGCTGACACTGGGATGCCTTCCTACCATCAGGGCTGCTCTGCACATGCCTGCCTCAAGCAAGCATCAAGTTTGATTTATGGTGTGATTAACTTTACTATTGCCGAAGAAGCGGGAAGCTAACATGACCAGCATTTTGAAAAGAGTAAGAATCCATCCATTCCAGTTCAGCTTACCCTTCATGCAATGCATTCTTCTTTGTTTCTCCCCATGAATGTATGGACACGGATGAACACACAATCAGTTGTTGACACAGCATATTAGTAATGTCTATGTTTTCCTTGCAAGTTATTTTCTAGCAATTCATCTTGCGGGTAACCTACTCTTATTTGCTACTGGCATCTTGCTGATTTGCAAGTGCTATAAGAAGAATTTTTATGTACTCCATGTTCCCTCTTTTGATTAGTTCCCTTTGGGTAGAATCTTACGGGTTTATGGGCTGACTCGTAGCACTCATTTCAAAATAGCTGAATTATATACATTTAAGTGTATGACTTCCTTAATTGAATAAAATATATTAGCATTTTATAGAATGAAGTGTCATAATATATGAATTAATTCAATTAATCCATATGCACTAATAATGTCACTTCCCTACGCCCCTATGGAATTGAAACACTTTGTGAATGCATCATTAAAAGCAACAAATCATATATTCAGTGTGAATGTGTGTGTGTGTGTGTGTATATATATATATATATATATATATATATATATATATATATACACTATATTATATATATATATGTGATATACTGTGTTCATATATACATTTGTACTGGGATTTTTTGGGTTTTTTTTTTTTTCTGTTTTGTTTTGAGACAGGGTCTTACTTTGAGCTGGCCTGGAACTCACTCTGCAAACCTAGCTGGCCTCAAAAACACAGAGATTCCTCTGCCCTGCCCTGCCCTGCCCTGCCCTGCCCTGCCCTGCCCTGCCCT
>NW_026595757.1:0-16659 GCF_907164565.1 Psammomys obesus
CTGCCCTGCCCTGCCCTGCCCTGCCCTGCCCTGCCCTGCCCTGCCCTGCCCTGTCCAGAGTGTTGGGATTAAAGGTATAAAGGTATATTCAATCACACAATACCTTGTCTTGGGGAAGGAATCCAGGGCCTTGAGGCTGCTAGCCAAGCACTCTGCCTCTGTGCACTCTCCCAGATAATCTTATATCTAGACAAAGTATCTTTCTCCAAATGAATTTCACTCCTTTCCTTTTGTTCATGGGAAGATGTTTTGAGAAATGTAGCAGCACATGAACTGATCTGCAGGAAATGCCAGGAAGTCTACTCACTAGTTCGGAAATAATTTAAACTGACAAGTTGAGAGTTCAAGAGGTGACAGAACTACCATGTGAAATCAGCCGAAGAACGGACTCATTTACAATGATTGTGTCTGGAACATGGGACTGTGTCTGGCTGCCCGAAAGACAAATAAAGCCAAGGGAGGCTTGGTGGGATAGCCCAGTGGGTATAGTCACTTACACTCCAGTCCTAGAAACCTGAGTTTGATTTCCAGGGTCTGTATAAAAGAGAGAAGGGACTCCGCAAAATTATCACGTAATCTCCAGGTGTGGCATGTGTGTGTGTGTGTGTGTGTGTGTGTACACATTGTACATTCGCACAATAACCCAATTACCTTTTAAAAAGTGAGTACAAAGTAAAACCAGAAAGCAGACACATGAAAACAAGAACAAACATTTTTATAGTTTTTGATTTAAAGACTAGTTTTTTTTTTAAGTAAATTGTTTGTATTTATGTGCATTGTTTTTTTGCCTGCATGTATGTCTTTGTGTGGGAGTTGGATTCAGTAGAACTGGAGCCACAGACAGTGAGAGCAGCCATGTGGGTGCTGGGAATTGAACTTGGGTCCTCTGGAAGAACAACCAGTTCTCTAAAATGCTCAGCCATCTCTCCTGCCCAGAATCAGAGAATTCTAATTAGGGCCTAAATCCAAAGTCCATACAGAATAAAAAGATAGCTTTGTGTATGTAAAAATACAACATTCTCATGTAGCTCATAGAAAAGATTGCGAAAGAACAAAAAAGCAAAAAGGGATACTTGCAACTTGCAAAGAAAAGCTGTAATGTACACGGTACAGTAACTTCTCACAAACAGATCCTTCAGGGAAAAGTAACAGGTGAAAGGTAGAGATGAGTAAAATGTATAAAACTTTTCTTATGTTTGAAGGGGTTATATGCAAAACCTATGAAATATCTTCCCCACTAAACTAGTGGAGGTTAAAATACTGATAATGACCGAGAGAGAGAGAGAGACAGACAGAGAGAGATGACTGTCTTATTATAAGAAATATGAATCTCTCTGATAAGCAGTTTTGACTGATAATTTACAAGCACTGAACTACTCACACTTAGGAAATTTGTACACAAAGACACACACACATACACACACACAGAGTGAGCTCATGATTCTTGCCCTGGGCCAAAGGAACTAACTCTGTCTTACTGATTGTAGATGCTTATTCTCCTGGAAAATGCTGGTGGGTTGAATTACAGAGAATTTATCTCCTGACCCTCAGGGGCCTCACCCTTGACAGTCTCACTTCTCTTGTTTTCTAATAGTTTCATAATAACTGCTCTTCTGAATAACTTGAGACCATCGATTATTCTTTGGTTCCTTCTAATCTGGTGCTCTACGCACAGGAGAAACGTGGCTCCAACGTTTCCTGCTCACTGGCAGGTGCTCAGAGGTCTCACGGATTTCACACAGAGCCACTCGTGGGTTGTTCCGTGGCCATCGCTCTGCACAGAGGGATGCAACACTTAATTTCGTCATCTACCTCCAGGATAGAAGATTGATGTGAATATTTTTCTAAGGAAGTGTCAATTTAGCTGAGATTTTATGAAGATAAATATGAAGGCATGCAGCAGGAAGGATAGTCAACTAAAAACATATTTGCCCACAAAGAGCGTTTTCTACTCTTCGCTTGGTTAACTGTCTTGATTGACTGTGAGCGGTTTTTTTGGGGGGGACCAGATAGCTTGTCTAATTCTTAGAGTTTATCTCAGAAACTTGGGTCAGATCCTAAAAGAGTTAGTTTTTTGTGTTGGTGGTGGTTTATTTGTTTGTTTGCTTGCTTTGTGAACTTGCTACAGCTTGACTCTTCTGATAAGAGGGACTGCCAGTTGAGAAATGCCTCCATCATGCTGCTGGTACGCAAGCCCATTATGAGGGCATTTTCTTAATTAAAGACTGAAGTCAGAGAGCTCATCCCACTGTGGGTGGTGCTATCCCTAGGCAGGTTGGTCCCAATTCATATAAAAAAGCAAGGTGAGCAGGCACGGACAGCAAGCCAGTAATCAGCATTCCTTTATGTCCTCTGCTTCAGTCCTGCCTTGAGATCCAGACTTCTCTCAATGCATTGTGGGCTGTGCTCCGGAGCTGCAAGCCTAATGAAACCATTCTTCCTCAAGTTGCTTTGGTCATAGTGTTTTATTTCGCTAGGTAGACACCCTACCTAGAACAACAAGTATTCACTCTGCAATGTTAAAAAATCAACAACATATTTTTATTTTTTTTTTATCTCTTCCCACACCTATAAATGGACAACAAGGTTATCCTACACAAGTCTGATGATGAGGAGATAAATGAAAGCCATAGCCTTCAGCAAATGCTGAATGAATAGACGATTTATTAAATTTCAGAAAGCCAAGCAGGTCCAAGTATAAACTGGCTGCTTTCGCTTGTCTCTCTCCATCCATCAGTAGCTCCTGAATAAAGATGGCGGTCCCTAGCCCAGTGCCCATCACACTTTCCCACACACTGAAATTGCCTTGATAAAACACTGATTCTTGGGCATTTTTTATTTCCAACTAGTTCCTAAGTGGTGGATACCTGCTGGTCCAGGCACTGTCAAGAGCCACTGTCTTAAACATCTGGAAGGGTTTACCTCCTTCCAACTATGGCTTCTTTTCAAGCAGCACAAGCATGTCAGGTGGGTTTGTTGCTCGTTTGCCCTGCACTAGAAGTGCTGGCTGAGACACAGCAATGTTTTCCACTTGGACTTAGGGGTCAGTATTCTCCCCAGTCTCCCAAGTGAAACACAGCCACGTTTTCCACTTAGACTTAGGGGGCAGCATTCTCCCCAGCCTTCCAAGTATCAGGCTAAAGGCATAGCACAACATCTTGAAGCAGCTGTTGGAGTCTCTTCCATCTTGCTTGCTAGTATTTCCAAGTGAACTCAGAGGTGACTCTCAAGTTGACATTCCATGAAGCACATTAAAAGTCCAGGTACTGGGGAAAAATGAAAACACAAAGGTGTGGAGAAACCCGGGGCCCTGGCTTGCAATTTACTCTTGTAACCTGTTTGATCTATCATCTGAAAGAAAAAATATCCAGATGTAACCTTTAAAAGTCATTCATTTGGGACTGGAGAGATAGCTCATTGGTTAAGAGCACTGGTTGAATTATCAGAGGACCTGGGTTCAATTCCCAACCCCTACAAGGCGGCTCACAACCATCCGTAACTCCAGTTCCAGGGACTCAGGTGTCATCTTCTGGCCTCCATTTGCAACAAGCATACATGTAGTTCACAATCATATACTCAGGCAAGTGACCCATACAAATAATATTTTTTAAAGTCATTAAGTCGACTGGAAGATGGCTTAGTGGGCAGAAGCGCTTGATATACCAGTGTCAGGACCTGAGTATGATCCTAGGAGCTCATAAACAAAGTCAGGACATGTAACAGAGGAGGCTAGAATCTCAGTATCCCTGCAGAAGTGGCAACTGGAGACAGGAGAATCCTTCGACATTTACAGGCCAGCCAGGCCACCGTGCAAAAATGACAGACACCAGAGGTGGAAGGTGACTGCGGAAACATACAATCTCTCTCTCTCAGACACAGGAAAAAAAAATTATTAACTAGCTGTTTCCGAAAGTACTGACATTTGTCAACCAAAGGAGAAAGTGATTAAGGACACGCTGGATTAAGAGAGCCGTGGGTTCGCATTCTAGCTCAGAAACACATTAACAAATTACTCAGGACTAGGGATTTAATGTTTAAGAGCCTCAGGCTTTTCTTTTTAACAGTTGCACATGTTTCTTCCGGTTTGTTCTTTTTTTAACCTTACTTCTCGGTCTGCCATGTAGAAGTGTTACATTTGATGTAAAATAAGAACATGCTACTCACGTCAGAGGGCTGAGTCACTTCCATAGGATGTTATACCGAAGTGCTTCATACAGAATAGAGACCCCTGCATCTGGAAACTTCCAGGCCAACAGCCAAAAGGCAATGGAGTAATTTCTTGTTTTATCCTCATGAGACATTGTATTTTTATTTTATAAAATGTTACATCTAAAAGAAGATATAAAGACTCCGAAAGCCACACAAGAAACTAATTCACATTAAACTCATCCAGGTCAGTCAGGTCCAATGTGCCTGGGATACAGACAGGTAAAGGATGGGGTCTCTCATTCCCAGGAAGGAGAGTAGAAAGCAACATCTTCACTATCTGGTGAAAGATGGCAAATTGGAGGATAGCAGCTTTAAAAGGCAGAGGAGGGCTAGAGAGGTGTCTCAGTAGATAAGAGTATTTGCTGTGCAAGCAAGAGGGCCTCCATTCAAAGTTCCAGCATCTATGACAAAAGCTGGGTGTGGCTGTACATTTGGCAGTGTGGGGTGTCGACTCAGGACCGCTGGGGAGTGCTGGCCAGCCAGCCTAGGCAAAAGACCTGTAAATCTCAGGGTCAGTGAGAAACCAGGTTTTAAAGGAATAAGGCATAAAGTGATTATAAAGCAAGGCACCCACTGTCTCATGACACACGCACCCCCCCCACACACACACAGCAGGCACTGTGCTCATCTCCCCCATAGACTGCCATCTCTTTCCTCTCTGGCACAGCATGAACTTGAACTTGTGGCAGCCATGCTCTATGACAACTGAGCAAGTGGGGATAAGAAGACTCATGAGAGAAGCAGGTGAGAGGGCGAGCAGCAGAGAGTGGCACAACTGCTCCCAGAAGGCAAGAAGATCAGGGCATGAAGGGTATAGACTGTTCACTGTTCCAAGGGGCTTTTCACTTCTACTTGAACTTTACCCTTTCCTCTAGGCCATGATCTCATGAATTCAACCAGGAAAAAAAAAAAAAAAAAAAAAGGAAAAACAGATTGTATTCTGCAAGATGTCTATGTGTTCAGACAGCCTGATCCCGTCAACTTCGGGAGGAGTACAAAGACTTCCAGTGTGGTGACTCTGGCAGGCAACTCAACTGAGTTGTGAGTCCTACTCATGATAGGAAAGAGCAAGGGTTAGTTAGGGAGGGCTGTTTGATATCTTAAAGATAACAGCTCAGGACTTACATCCATGTGGAAGCATCATTTTTTAACCTCTCTCTCTCTTTCGCCCCCACCTCCCCCTCACACATACACACACATCATTCTCATTATACAAAATCTCAGTCCTCAACTCTCAGTGCACCTCCTAAAGACAGACTCAGAATAACTCTGCTCTCTGGATGCCAGTGACTGCTAAAAGCCACCTTAATTCTTTCTAAATACAAAGAAATAGAGAGAGGGCTATAAAGACAGCTGCCGTTTGAGCTGGAGTTGAGGATGAGGGCAGAAGTGAAAGGCTACCACTACTGTTCCCCCTTTGGAAGAGGAAGAGGGGAAGAGGCGTGGCCCAGTCCCTAAGCATCTTCCTAGAAATGAATGGAAGAACACATCACAGTGCTGAGGCTCCACAGCTGACAGCTAAGGGGTTTATTATTTATGTATTTCAAATGCGAGTGGCACCCAAAGGTTGTGGGGCTTACTAGATGCAGAGTACTGTCGTAAGGAGGGTCAAAGGCAGGTTATTCTCTGTCACTGATGGCTAGGGATGGACACGGCAAGAGGGGGACGGCATATATGCGGGCAGCAGGGAGCATGACAAAGTGTGTGCGTATAGGCTGTGAACTCTGGGGCTCCAGGGGTGTCTGGCTGCACACCTGTGAGAAGGGCCTGATTTCCTTCTGATTTTCTTAGCGCAGTGTGCTGGTTCGTCGTCATTTTGGCTCAAGCTGGAGTCACCTGGGAAGAGGGACCTCGACTGAGAGATTGCCTGTGGAAAAGTCTGTGGAGCATTTTCTTGATTAACAGCATCAGTAAGGGTATGCCTCCATGGCGCCTGCTTTAGTGCCTGCTTCTCCGTTCCTGCCCCGCTTGAGCTCCTGCCTGGGCCTCCCTCAGTGATGGACTGTGGTCATTTTCTCCAAATGTTGCTTTTGCTCATGGTCTTTATTGTAGTGATAGGAAGCAAGCCCGGAAGGGCAGCGAGGGGATGTAGGGGCCCAGGAACAACAACCGGGAGGAAATTACAACAACGTGGCCAAGGAGAGCCATGACTTCAAACCAGCGATGTGGTACATACTTCGTGTTCTAAGCAAGGGAGATGGTGTGATTGCGTGTCAGTCTTATCATGATCAAAAGACAAGCACTAGGAAGAGAAACTTTGGTGTGAGTCATCTAGGTGAGGTACAAGCACTGTCTCCAGAGCAGCCATGGCAGACAGGAGGCATGGAGTTCTGCGGTATCTGGGGTATAAGCAGCTCTTTGTGCGCCATCTGGCCAAGGACAAAGATATGATGCTGTGTCCCCCCATCCCCCATTTGGGTTTCCTGTGCCCTTCCATGCTTTACCAGGGCTACTGACCTGGCTGGGTTCCATAAAGAATAATTTAGCTCCAATTACCTAAGCCGCTTTCTGAGTTTTAGAGAGAAAATCCTCGTAGTCACTTGTATAAAACCAGAGAATGCCACACGGAGGGCACAGAGCTTGGCCTCAACCGTTTCCCTGCGAGCAGTTGGAATTTATATAATGGCCAAGGTAGAGCCCACATCTCCCAGTTCAGAAGAAAACCGGGACCCCAAACATTTCAGTCTAAAAGATCCACGGAAGCGCTCAGACTGAGAATGTTGTGCCCTGGGACGATCAATTGTCAGAAAAAGTAACAAGGAGAGGAGTCCTTGGTTCCCCTGCCCTCACCATCCCCCTCCCCCAAATCTGCCAATAACCAGTAAATAACTCCCCAGATGCAGCCCGCTGGCAGCCACCCAGAATGTGCATCTGCTATGTTCATGGGACTCATTTGACATGGGATTGCCAAGGGTAGAATTGTGCACTCTGGTACAGTCATACAGTGAGTGTGTGGGAAGGTCCTCTCTGTGAGGTGCAAAAATGTAACAGCGCTTGTTCGCATATTTGAGTCTGGGTTCTCTTACCAAGACATGTAACTACCACAGGCCAGGTCAAAGTGCTCAGCCCACTTCTAGCTGACCCTCAGAGTCTTGGGCTTCAGGAGGAAACTCTAGGCTGAGATAAGGAAATGGCCGCCCGCCACTGAAGTCCTGAAATAAGATGGACGGGACGCAGGGAACTTAAAAGGGGACTAAGCAGCCACAGCGGGCAGAGAATGAGCGGCTAGGGTACTCAGAGTTCGCAAGATTGTCCTGGAAGTGTGTATGTATATGTGCTGGGAGGTGTCCGGGGGGAGTGTTGGCAGAAAGATGTTTTTCTACCCTCTCAAAATCGGTTTCTGATAAGGGTTACAAAATCAACAACACATTAAAGGTCTTCCAAAATGCACTAAAGATTAAAAGAGTCCCATTTACAGGTAAAATATAGGTACGATGTAGTCATTTATCTCTCCTGCTCAGTTACACTGTAAATTAAAATTAGCAGCAAATTTTACAAAAAGTCTGAAAAAGACATTTCTCATGATAAAGTCCTACCTGAAGGTTTGGTTTTGGAAGGAAGAAAGAAGCGGGGAGGGAGAGATAGAGAGGAGCAGAGACAGCAAAGACAGCAATGGGGAAGGGAGGAATGGAAGGAAAGAGGAAAGGTCAAAGGAGAAAGACAGAGATGATGCATTGAGCTGCACCCCTGGCCTGGCTAGGGAAGAGCTCAAACAGGGGTGCAAGCTTAGGCCAAGCTCTCAGGAAGCCTCGGACTCCGAAGCTCAAGTGAGCGAGCAGCACACTTGACAGCACAATGTGACTCCTTCCACCCTCTGCACGCGCATCCTTCCCCTCCCCATGACATCCCCAAAAGAAGCCCACGTGGGACCTATCAACAAGAAGGAGACGGAAATGAAAAAAAAACATTTGCTTCTCTGTGTCTAGTAAGCTTTCTGAGACCCTAGGACAGCCAGGGCTGTGCTGTTCTATGCGTACATGCATGGTGAGTTAAATCATGCTTTTGGTGGACTAATCCTACTGGATCCTCAGTAGAGAGAGAGAAGGAAAGGAGGAAAGGAGGAAAGAGAAAGAGCCTATGAGCAAATAAGTAAAAAATGGTAGATCCCTGTTTCTGCATCTCTTAGAACATTTGCTTTCAGAAGCTCTGAATCCATTGCACATAATCATTGTTTTTCTCTGGCTTCTCATATTACTTAGTGCTACTTACTCATATGATTTAGGACCTTGTGACAGAGCATCTTCCTGTCATCCCATTTTATCACGTGACTAACCTACACGGAGGCCATCGGGCTGTCTGTGTAGGACTAAGATCTGTGGCCCATTGCCCCAGCCTGGCAGACTGAGAACTAGCCTTATCTCTCAGGGAAGCGGGAGGTCAAGGCGCAGCAGCATCCACTGAGCACAAAGGTCCCATCTCTCCAACCTCTGTACTCATTGTCTCTTAGGGTCCTCTGTACGTAGATGTCAGCCACAGGGCCAGGAGAGCCACGTTAGTAGCCATCCTGAGCTCGGCCAGTGACCAGCACCAAAGAGCTGTGCTTGGCTTCTGTGTCTCCGTGGCCACCTGCAGCCCACGATGTCATGGAGGCAGTGTTGTCTCCATGGAGCACTGACATCACGTGTCAAGATCTCAAACAGCTCTTTTTTTTTTCAGCCCCACCCACTTCCTATGATACAGTCAGCTAGGCGTGGCCCCAGCATGCTTTGTGAATTGTCGATTGTTCCATGACTATGAAAAAACAGGGTCAGGGTTGAAGCTCTTCTCTCTTCCCCCAAGGCAGATGAAGTGCTTGTTGCAAGAAATGAGAGAGAAGATTCGAGAACCCCATAGGGCTGAGGACTTCAGGCCCTGCAGGTAACGTACTTCTAGGTAGCAAATTGTTTTCATCATCACAAAACCCCACCAGCATTATCTCCGAACACAAATGCACCTGGGATTAGATTTATTTGATGAGATTTGATAAGTTCTTAAAAGGAAATAATAACTAGAATCAATATTATTTTCGCACCACTTTCCAAATCTAGCAGAATTAACAACCATAGGCAGGAAAATCTTCGCACCATTTTGCTTGCAAATCCCCCAAATAAAGAACTTAAAATATGCCTTAAAAATAGCCCTTGCCCTAGATTTCCTGGCTCTTGCTTAGACACTGCTTAAGGAAAAGGACTGGCATGCAAGCTGAGTGTCTAATGTTAATTTTTTCTCTCTTATCCTAGCAGAAAAGAGGCCTCTCAGCATCTTCTTTAAAATGTGGTGGTATAAAAAGTAGGAATTTGTGGCCACGTATAATCTTAGTTTGTGGAACTTACATTAAATAAACAAAAACAAAAACATTCCTCCTTTATAGTTACACCTAAGATGTTGATAGCTTTGTGGTTTCTGAAAAAAGACTTCTACCTTCAACTAAGAAAAAAGCCCCAACTCTGCAATTCTTCACAACCTATTCTAGAACAATAGCCTTTTTTTTTTTTGGCTTCATGTAAAAACAGATAACTAATTCTCTTTATAGAATATGCCTTGGTGATTTAAAAATTATATATGGAAAAAAGAATAGTGGTTCCTTTCTGGGAAAACACCAACTGGTTCTGTGGGAGTTGGGGGGCAGGCAGTGGACCAGGAAGACTCAGGGTCTGAACTTTGGAGAATCCGCTGCTTCTGCAGAGGATTCAGCAGCTGTATAAGAGGCCTTGGTCATGGTCAAGGCCATGGACAGGTACGGGCCGTGGGGCTTGTGGAGGTAAAGCCGAAGATAAGGAATGGATCACCATCACCAAGCAGGACCACGTGGTCACGGACATGAAGTTCAAGTCCCTGGCCATGAAGGAATTCTGGATCATTGACTTTTTCCTGGGAACATCCCTAAAGGATGAGATTCTAAAGATCGTGCCAGTGCAGAAGGAGACTCAGGCTGGCTAGAGGACCAGGTTCAAGGCTTTGTCACTATTGGGAACTACAATGGTCCTGTTGGTGTTAGGCGCTCCAAGGAGGTAGTCACTGCCACCGGAGGGGCCATTATCTTGGCCAAGGTTCCCATCATCCCTGTGTGAAAAGGCTACTGGGTGAATAAGACTGGCAATCCCCATGCTGTCCATTGAAAGGTGACAGGCTGCTGTGGCTCTGTGCTCGTGAATCTCATCCCTTTATCTCTGTTCCTGTTCCCAGGAAGCTGTTGCTGATGGCTGGTACTGACGACTGCTATGAATCAGCCAGGGGACTGGACTGCCTCCTTGGGCAACTTTGCCAAGGCCTCCTTTGATGCCATCTCTAATACCCAGGGCTACCTGACCCCTGACCTGTGGAAAAAGATCATATTCACTAAGGCTACTTGTCAGGAATTCACCGACCATCTTGCAAAAACTCTCACCAGATTCTCAGTTTAGAGGACCCAGGCTCAAGCTATGACTACCATGTAAGGGTTTTTTTTTTTACACAAGAAAAATCAATTGATTGGATTTCTTGTATCTCTAGTAATCTTCATAATTCTTAAAGAATTTTAATTCTCAAAAAATTATATACATGAAAACAACTGCCCTCTGCAAGAAGTTCAGTTAAAGCCAGGAAGTCGACATTACTAGTTCTGTCTGCAGTTTGGTGGCAGAAAGCTTTCGTGCAAGTAGACATGCATTTTTATTTGAAAAAAAAATATTTCTTGTTAATTATATGTAAAGGAGCTATGGACGGGTGCCCACACAGGCCAGAAAGGGGTGTCTGATCCCCTGTTTCTTAATTGATGAACTGCCAGGTGGATAGCCCTTGCCTGGTATTCAGAAAAGACACATGGTAAGACTTGAGTCTGGGAGTACCCCAAAGACCTTCCTTTTGATTGTTTTAGTCTCTGGGAGGGATCGGAAGTTGAGGCCCCAGTGGGGAAAAAATAAGGTGGTGGAACTGGAACGTGAGAGGCTGCATCTTCAACACCTCCAAACACCTTCAAGCTTTTGCCTCTAAGGTACAGGTGCAGCGTTCCTCCAAGCATGGACTGCAGGGACACTCTAGACACCCCAGACACCTGCGTCTCCTGGATGTGACTAAACTTAGTACTGCCTTGCTGTCTGGAAGCTTCAAAGAAAGTCCTACATTTTAGATGGAAGCGTTAAAAGAGGACACTATGAGTCTCTTTCCTTCCTTTATTTCTCCCCTTTGTCTTCTCTTCTCATGTCCGTCGTCCTCCTCTCCCACCACCCCCAAAAATGGCATGGGAAGACACAAAACCAAGCATTTCAAGGCACTTTTCAGAATAACTTAAAGTGGACCTTGACACAGGACCCGGATGTAGACCTGCCTTTAAAGATTCTACAACTCAACAACCAGAAATATTGACATAAAAAATTTAAAAAAAAAAAGTGAAACATGCTTGGCTTGGCTGCTAATGGGGAAGTCCATGGTGTGCACTGCCAGAAATGTTAATAAATAAATAACTAGATAGATATACAAACAAACAAACAAACAAACAAATAAAAATAAAACAAAATGGTCCAGATCACAGTCTCTGCTGATCTCTGGGTCATCCGTGGTCTCATACACATCCTAGACAAAATGTTGCCCACCACTGTCCACAGCTCAGGTAACACAGGAAAATGCACAGCACATATAAAATGTACAAAATTCTTTGGAACTTGACAGCTGCATCTGACCTTGTATTTCCATATGGGATTTAGTCTATAAATATGTATGTGTGCAGCCATATGCTTGCTAACACCACATACATCATGGGATTGGAGACTTCCTCTTGCTTTGTGTCTCCAGTTAGGTAGCATCTTCTGGAAGTTGAGCAGATGGCCACAGCAGGTCTCTCCCGAGAACCTACATGTCAGGAAGCTGACAGGCAGTTCTCTTACGAAACCTCTGTTGCTACCTCATCCCTAGTGGCTGGGAAACAGGACACCAGTGCTCTGCTCCAACTAAAAGCTCTGAACTCTAGGAGATCCTCATGAGCAATCTCTCTACCAGCCATCCACGGTTTCCTTGGTCCCTGTCAGTAGTCCATGTTTCTTGCTACATTTTCTGGTCTCCCCACCATCCTACCAGAAATGGGCTGTCTCCTTATACTCCTGTTCTCCTTCAAGGGGCACAAGGATTGACTTTCAGATTTCAAATAGTCTAAGAACTCCCCTTCTCTTTCACCTCTTCTCAAAAAGCCCCAGACCATCATTCGTTATCATTTATTATTTGGTTCGTTCAAAAGCATCTTCATTCCCACCCTTGGTAATTGATGATGGTATTGCTTGGAGCAACATCACATAGCCTATGTCTTCATGAGTCTTTTCTCTTACACATTTGACTTCTCTCACTTCCATGCTCTTTCCCCAATCCATGTCGATCACGTTAATCACGAAATCTGAGAGTTATCTGCTCACCTTATCTCTAACAGCTGTAGCACCTCAGTGCTGTGTAATAAGCATAATTAGACATCATGAGCATTTCAGACACTGATACTACTTTCTATTTCTTGGTGTTGCTATTGTCATTCTTTTCTCCATACAGATCTCCCAGAATGTTCAGATCTTCAAGGATGCCCCAACTGTTCATGTCCATCATCTCTTTAGTTTCTTCCTTAGTGTGCCTCTGTTCCATGTTCTAACACTAACTTTTATATAGTTTATCCATAGTCTTTAATCGTGTTATCCTGAAATTTTTTTTTCTAAATATATTTAAACAAACCTACCTCGATTTGGCAGGTTGAAAAGTCTCAGAGAAAACTACATGGCCAAAGAGAATTCCAATCATTTGCCATTAATCTTGAATGGGCACTCAACAGTGTTGGAAGAGTTTATTAAAAACTCCCCAGTGGACTTGCTTTCTTGTGCAAGGAAGACAATGTTATATTCAATGCCCCTTCACTCTCCACAGCCTCCATCATTCATTTCACCTGCTTCCCACTTGTCATGGGAAAGACATATGGGATGGTGTGAGTTCTGCTTTATCTTCAAACCAGTCAGAAACTTCTAGAACCTGCTTCAGGTACTCTGCTCTTTCTGCAATGGAAGGCATGCCCCTGCACTCACTGAGGATAACCCATCCATATGAGCCTCGGTTGGTTACACCATCCAGGCTTCTCCTGCCTCAAGAACGTATATCTTCCTTCCTTCCTTTTTATCATCAATCTCTCTATCTTTAACTACCTTTCCCATTAAAGAGATGCCTTACCCATCTTTCTTATGCTTTAAAAAAAAATGCCCCAAATAAATCCTCTTTCTTCATCTCACTTTAGTTACTTTCTCATTCATCTCTTCTCCTTTGTCATAAAATCTCCCAGGTGTGAAGAGATGGCTCAGCAGTTAAGAACACAAGCTGCTCTCCCTTGCAGAGGACCCAGGTTTAGCTCCCAATGTGCATATGGCAGTTCACAACCATTTTTAACTCCAGTTCCAAGGGATCTCGCACTCTTTCCTGGCCCCTATAGGATCTGGGCATATATGTGATACACAGACATAGATCTGGGGAAAATACTCATACATAGAAATTAGGGGAAAATTGCTAACATATTCACTTGTGATTCTTTCCCACTGTCTTTGCTCAAAGCTGCTGAGTGAGATCACCACCAATCGATGGTTTCCAAAGCCAGTTGTCCACACCCTGTTGATACCCCAGAACAGTCCATATAGTTACACGGCCACCCCTTCCTCCCTATACTGTTTTCCATTTCCTCTATCACAGTCTGACGTCCTCCTTTCAGCTATGTTACATTTAGCAATACTTTTAGCACTCTGCTCCTAGACCTTTGGGTTCTCCCGAGCCTAGGACACTCTTGTCTCAGCCCACCCCAAGGGTGTTTACCTCGTCCGCTCCCTCTGCTTGGCACACTGTTGGAAATATTGTCCTCCGTCAGTAACTCAGACCACAATGGAAACGTCATTTCTTCTGGGAGGAAGGCCATTCCTCCGGGCACTCTCTTCTCACCTCAGGCACGTGGGCCATCTCCTCAGCACTCATTTGTTTCTAAATACATTGTATGTTCTCTGCTAGAAATAAGCCCCCATCCTTCAAGGCCCCAGTCTCTTGTTCACTGCTGTGTCTGTGGGTCTCAGACAAGGAAGGTGGTGATAAAAACATACCATGATTGCACAGGATTGGTCATGAGGAGTGACACTGCTCACTAGAGTTCTTCAGACTGTTCTTTCTCTCTCCCCTCTCTCTCTCTCTCCCTCCCTCTCTCTCCCCCCACAAGTGCCATCAGCTTATGAAGTTCAATGGCATCTTGGTGACATCAAAAGCCTTTAGCAACTGGAAAGCAGGACAACCTCAAATGGAAATAATGGTCCGAATGGCTCCTGTGTGACAAGTTTAACTGTAAACATGTACCAAACCACCCTCTAACATGACTTTTTTTTTCTTTTTTTCTAAGAGGGAAAGGGAGAGAAAATGAGAGGAGGGGGAGGGAGAGAAAAATAAAGAAGTTGAGAAGGAGGGAGAAAGAGATAGAGATAGATAGTAGTGTGTGTGTGTGTGTGTGTGTGTGTGTGTGTGTGCGCGCGCGCATGTATGCTTATGTGGAGACGACAGGTTGTTAACAGGAATCTTCCTCAGATACTCTCCACCTTATTCAATAGGCAGGGTCTCTCAATCAAAACCAGAAGTCATCAATATGGCTAGTATTTCTACGGGATCCTATTTCCTCATCCCAGGCTAGAATTATGGGCTTGATGCCACTCCTGCCTGTTACTTACGTGGGAGCTAGAGACCTAACTCTGGCCCTGTAGCTTGTGCTATGGTCTGCATTCTTGACCTCCCTACTTCATTCTGTTTGTGTGACTCAAGCTTTGCTGACAGTGGGGTTAAGTGGGACCCCAGTACTTGTTTTGAAAACTCCGATCCGGCATCCATCATCCTCCCCAAACTTCTTAAACTCTGACAGTGGAAAAAAAAATGGCTATTTCTGAAAAAGTCTAAGATTCCTAAGTTTTCCAACCCAAGTGATGGCTCTGACAGTGTGCACTGACATCACAGTTTCAAAACTCAACGTGCTACCTTCTGCATGCACGAATTCGTGGGAGGGGAGAAAAAACTGCTGCATTCATGTTCTGACCTTAAGGGAATGAGCGATGGTCCATCTTCACCTGCCACTACTGCATTATTCTAGAGAGATGGATGAACAAGAGCACTCTGCTAACACGGAAGAAACCTGAGACTGTGACATTTGTTTCATTTTTTTTTTTAATAAAATAGGTATGAACTACATCTCATCTCATCGTGCAGAGAGAAAAATTAAGCATTCCACCTTCAATATCCTGGACTCCAGTGGCACAAGATCCAAGGAAATAGGAACCAGAGTTACTTCAAGTTCAAATTTTCAGGTGAAAAATCACTTTAATCTTTCAATTTACCATTGCAGAGCCTTTATCTATAAAAAGAAATTCAATTACGCTTTGTTGTTTTTATGTATGAGAAAAAAAAAGAAAAAAGTTGAGATCTGTAGAAAATTATTAATGTTTCTTTCTAGGCGAGATCAGTGAAAATGAAAAACACCCTATGTAAACTAATAAGAACCAAAGCCCAGATACACCTAATTTTTGAACTAACACATATTTAAATCTTTATTTAAGCCTGAAAATTCCTTTATCTGGCGGCTTCTGTCAAGGAGATGAGTGACCCTGGCATCTCTGACAGGCAAGGCTGATTCAGTGTTTATTCCTTCTGTGGTCCTTGGGCTGTACAGGTAGCTCAGCCATATTCTATAGAACTGGGGTCTGACCTTGTGCTTTCTAATATATTTTTCACTGAGTCCCCTGGAATTTCACTAGTAACCATCACGTAATCCGCAGAAAAACAGAGCAATAAACCCATATCTCTGACCATCTCTCCAGAGTGTATAAAAACAAATGCCTGTCACACTTGTTCTTTAAAATCCAAAATTTAAAGAGAAATTAAAAATTTTTCAATTCTTCTGGATTTTTGTGCTCAACGCTTTATTGAATAGACTGTTTGGGGAATAGATCTGTGAATTCAGCTTTTGGCTATGCTCAAGACTGTCCAGAAAAAAAAATACATATATATATATATATGTGCTTTAGCCTTTGTAATAGAAAGCATTCTCTAAAGACACCAGTGAGCCTGTGCATTTCACGGCTGCCTTTTCTCAGCAGGGAGAAGGGTGGCCAGAGTTCAGATTCTTGACCATCACTCCCTCTGGAGTAGACTATGGTCTGGAGAGAAACTCTGGAGTACAAGGCTGAGGACTGTTAGTTACAATCTGCTCCCCGCTATCCCTCATTCCCTCGATCACAAAGTAAGAGGAAACTAGTGGCTGAGGTTTCTCGTGGGATTCCCCACTCCAGTTTTCCACGGGCCCAAGGCACGTATTTGCGCAACTAATCTCATGAAAGCAGTTTTTCTTCTCAATGTAAAGCTAACACACACACCTTGTTTAAAACATCGGACAGCACAGGGAAATGAGGAAAGAAAAAAAAAAAATCAAGAGACAGCCATAGCTCCCATCTTGGTAAACAT
>NW_026595758.1:0-35000 GCF_907164565.1 Psammomys obesus
CAAGACCTTGCCCTGGGTGAGGGTGACTGTTCAGAAAGCATCAACCTCCTTCTGGTGACTGCAGCCTGGAACAGCTGCCCTACAGAGGTTAGCAGAGCAGCCCCCTCAGTCAGCTGGAGGCCTGTAATAATCCGGCTGAATTTTTGAGTTGCTGATGCATCTCTGGCAGAGCTTTATGAGCTTCTTGGGGACAGGGTGGCTTGGCTTGGTAGCTGGCAGGAAAGACCACTTAGGCTAGAGCAGTAAGCTGAAATCTGCTGCTCGGAGGATGCTGCATCTTCTGCTTGCCTTGCCCTGGCCCTCTCCTTCCCTTGAACAGGTGGCCCCACCTGTCTCCTTCTGGTCAGAGCTAGCCTTCCCTCCAGAAGTCTGGCTGCAGTTCCACCCTGTGCTGGCCTCCTTTCTCCCACGCATGCAAACCCTGAAGAGGCCAATTTGCATAGCATTTTGCCTTTGTTTGCCTGAGGTCTCCTCACTCCTTTTGAGCTGCTTGGGGCCACCCTGGATTCTGGCTCCGGGGTGGGAGAGTATACCGAGGCAATCAAGGGTGCTTACACACACACAATGAAGGGACTCTAGCCAGCCGGAGCGAGTGTGGCTAGCATGGCTCTGGCAGACGGTGTTCTCTCCAGTCCCTCCGCCTTACTGAAAACGGTTAGATTACATTCCTGAAGCAGCAACCAAGGTCTATTATTCCCTTATTTGGCCACTTCCTCCGCCTAAGGCTGACTGCCATGGTCCAGCTACCAAAGTATTGAAGTCCAGCAATCAAAAGCCTCCATTGGCTCACCTAATTAACATGCCCAATTAAAATTAAACACCTCATCCTAACACAGGGTTTCCCCCTTTACCTTTATAAACCAGAATGTGTGTGTGTGTGTGTGTGTGTGTGTGTGTGTGTGTGTGTGTGTCTATCTAGAAGCAGTCCTTTGTCCTCTGGGACAAATACCCTTTTTTTACTCTCTCCCTTATTCCCTTCCTCCTTCTCCCTCATCTTCTATCTCTTGTCTTTGTCTCTTATTCCATGACCTTTGTCCCTCTGGAGTAAATAAATCTCTTTTGTGCTAAAAACTTGGTCTTGGAGTGTCTTGAGCCAACTTCCAAGTTTCCCTACACACATACATACCACACACACACACACACACACACACACACACACACACACACTTTAGAATGTCTACTCTCGTAAGTGCCTTGAGAAAGAGTTTCTGTAGAAACTGCCCAGGTACTTTCCATGTCATAGTCATTGCTGTACCTCTGGCCCCACCACCATTGAAAATCTGTTCTCTGGCCAGGCATGGTGGCACTTGCCTTTAATCCCAGTCTTTGGAGACAGGGGCAGATGGACCTCTGTGAGTTGAGGCTAGCTTGGTCTACACAGAATTCCAGGGCAACCAAGGCTATCTAGAGAAAAATCTTTCTTCTTTCTTTCCTTTTTTTTTTTCTTTCCTTTTTTTTTTTTTTTCTTACTTTTTTTTTTAATTTTGTTTTGTTTTTTTGCTTTTTGAGACAGGGTTTCTCTGTGTAGCATTGGCTGTCCTGGACTCACTTTGTATACCAGGATAATCTCAAATTCACTAAGATTTTTCTGCCTCTGCCTTCTAGAATGCTGGGATTACAGGCATATACTCGCTGAGAAAATCTATTTTAACAAGCAAAGAAAAATGAAATTTTATTTCTGGACCAGCCTGGGCAGTCAGGGTGCTGTCCTTCCCACACCTTCTCTGACACAGATCCATGTTGGGATTGAAAGCCAGAAGGTATCAGGTCTGGGTGGATGAGACTGAGAGCAGAGGGATTGTTCTCGCCAGAACCTGAAGCCCATGTTGGTGAGTGCTAAACACCATATTGCTTTGTGGTTTTTCCTGGGGGAAAGTGAATAAACTTCTATACCCCATATAAGCACCGTCTGCCAACTTAAAAAAAAATGACACCCAGTCTAGCACAGTGAACCAGTGAAGTTTAATTTTCTGAGGTTTCTTACAGGAATATGAGTGAGAGGCTACCTAAAGGAACATGGATGATTCAAAGGCATTTACAGTACCAACAAGGCTACCCCAGCCAGGTGTGGTTCACAGTGGCATCCCAGGAACTGGCCTCATGAGCTTCATTCTTCAGCAATTGTTTTGGTTTACAGAAGTTTAGGGGAGAGACCTTGTGAATACTGTTTCTGGAGCTTCCTGTATCTTGTAAATTTCTTTTCCTTCCTGAGCCTTGTATTGAAAGAATCCCCCTTGGCTTCCTCCCAGGCAGCACCCAGTATTCCACGCTATGTTTGGAACTGAAAGAGCCCAGAATCCTAAATTGAACCTGATATGTAACAGCTTAACTTGGAGTTTCCCCGGCCCCTTTAAGAGAGGTCTGAATGCCAACTAACAACTCGTACTCTGCCCCCACCACCAAAAAAAAAAAAAAACAAAAACAAACAACACTACCAAAACAAGAAAAATAAAGCCAAATATGGTGGTGCACACCTTTGATCCGAGAGAGGCACACAGTGGATAGATTTCTGTTTCAGAAAAACAGAAAACAAGTAAGGTCTGGGCGGTTCTGGGAAATACCAGGCCTGAGCAGGGGTTTAAATACAGGTATACGACAGGACTTGGTGGTGAAAGGGCCAGTGTTTCCCATAGCACCAGGTCCAGGAGAGACGAAAAGGCAGAGAGGAGTGGGTGGGGTATGGGTTTCTGTAAATGTTGCAGCTCTGAGAGCAAAGGTATCCTGTCTGGAGCCAGCGAATACCACGAAGTCATACCACACAACAAACCTCATACAAGAGATTTATTGAAAAAGACGCAAGATGCCTCTCCTTGGGCAAGAAGCAGCAGACAACTGAACAAAAGACAGGCTTATTATAGGGTTTCTTGAGGGCAGAATTGTCCTCAGGGTAGAGGCTTCCAGGGTGGAGACTGGTGGAATTTCAAGCTCAGGGATTGGTGGGTGACTGAGCTTGAAATCCCGTAAGTGACCTTGGACCTTTTACCCTGCAGTATTTCCCATACTCTTTGCCTAGGCCTCAGCTCTTGGTGAGATACTCTGGAGACCTTGTTTCTATCTCGGCCATCCTTCCTGAGCCCTGGGTCATTTCTGCTTGTCCCTCTTCACAGAGCATTCGGCTTTACTATGTCTGACTCCTTGAACATCCTTCCTGTTCTCAAATTTGGTCTTGGAGTTTGTAGTGTGCTGAGCTCAGCTTTTGTCCTCTCTAGGAGACCTCCAGCACAAGAAGCCTGGGCTCTGGTGGTGGGTCAAGCATAACACAGAGGAGGCAGCTGGGCAAAGCATTTTTACTCTTATAACTCCAGGAAGAACAAGGGCTGTGCTTTTGAGGATGCAAGTTTGCTTCCCATTACCGTAATAAAGACTTTCCAAGGACAGGGTTTATTTGGCTTAACATCCCAAAACAGCCTGTCTTTAAGGGAAGCCAAGGCAGGAACTGAAGCAAACAGGAACCTGGAATCACAAAATGAAGCAGAGACCATGGAGGACCACTGCTTACTGGCCTGCTCTCCATGACGCACTCAGCTTGATTTATTGTTATTAATGACTGTTATATGTTATATGTGTATAGGTGTGCTTTGTCTCATAGAGAATTGTCAAGCCACCACATGGGTGCGCAGAACCAAACCAGGGGGCCTCTGGAAGAGTAGCCACTACTCTTAATCACTGAGCCATTTCTCTGGCCTCTCAGCTCACTTCTTAACTCAAGACCTCAAGCCAAGGGCTGGTAACGCCCACAGTGGGCTGGGCTCTCCCACATCAGTCATTAATCAAGGAAATGCCACACAGACTTACCTATGGGCCAGTCTAATTGGGGACATTTTTGTTTTTCCAATTGAGGTTCCCTCTTCCTGGAGGACTGTAGCTTAGCTAAGTTGACAAAATACTACACAGCACATTCAAAGACAGTAAGGTGCTAAACATTCCAGCAGGGAGAGAGCAAAGTATTTGGGGGCCCAGGGTGTTGCCCAAGCAGGTTTTCCTGGGCTCTGATTGGTGAGTTTACAGCTGAATCACGTGGTGTCACTTGCTTATCTGTGCTGTCCATGAAGGTTGTGAGGTTAGCAGGGCGGGTCCTTTGGTTTGTAGGTTTGCCTCCCAGGGAAGTGACAGTGGGAAGAAGTTATATGAGGGAGATATCTGGATGGGCCTCTCTGAGAACGTAGCTGGGAGGAGGCAGAGGCGGAAAAACTGCTATTCAAATGGGCAACATGGCAGGATCCCCCGGTGCCTGGGCAGTGTTCCTCACTGAAGAGCTATCTGTAGAGATAGGAGAAGAAGAAAAGGAAGAGGAGGAACTAAAGAAAGAAAAAAAATGTAAAACTAAAAAGCAAAACCCCCCACTCTCTAACAGATAAGACCCTAATGAACTGGTGTCCGAATGAGTGATTTATGATGACTACAGCCTAATGGTTCTGGCGCCTCACCCCGAATGGCTAGGCTCAGGATGGGAAGAGAAGTAGTGCTGAAAGATTTACTACCTTGGGGTATATTTTGGGGTCCCCAATGGAGAAAGGCCCTGCTTGGGCCAGTTTTAGAAGGTGAGGGAGGCTGGGGTTGTCCCCAGGTACACGTGGAAGAGATGGTAAGTCAGATGCCATGAGCCAGGACCTTCAGCTTGCAGCTAGCCTCACTGGACAGACCCCTCCGGGGCAGCTGGCAGGCTGTAAGCAGGAAGGGTTGGTTTAGAAACTCTCACTTCATTTTTTCTTTGGGAAAGCAAAACCAACCAAACACAAAGGACAGCATGGCCATCTGACTATCCCACCACCAGGGTGAGAAGGGTTTCCGTATTCCCTGCCTCCCTAGCTCCCCCAAGGCTGGGGATGCCCAGCCCCTCGGCCTCCTAACAAGCAGAACAATGATGGGCAGGCCTTCCAGACTTGGCTCGCACCCCTCCCATGGCAGGAAATTCACTGCCTCGTAAAGACTGTGAATTACAGATCTAAGATGTAGTGGCCAGGGGAGGATGGAGGGAGATGTAGTACACTGGAACTGGATAGGCAGACCCCATGCCCTTAGTGCCACAGCTGTGACAGGTTTTAGGGTCCTGCCAGCTCATAAGATATATTCCAGGGAGGCAGGTTCTGGCTCAATTTCTTGCCACCAGAAAACCTTAGATGCAGAGATAGGGCCCCCGAACAGGGAGGGAAGGGTGTCTCTTCCTAAACCTTCCCTAGCTCAACTACAATGACTGGGGCAGGTGGGATGGGGAAGTGGAGTCTGGACATTCCCTGCCATCCTTCCTTCAGGAGCAGGCCTCTCCCTGTACTCTCAGTCAGGTAAACGCAGGACTGAGGCTTTAGCCCACTGTGCCAAAGGCCACCAGTCTGGAGCACCTTGCTTTTCTCCCAAGGTCTTCAGGGTGGAGCTTGACCTTGCTTTGGCCTCTTGGACCCAGGTGAGTGAGGACTTAACGATGGTGTTCAAAACTGAGACCCTCGCCTCCCAGGGAGCCCTGTTTTACAGCAAGGCTAAGGAAAGGGCAAGCGGTTCCCACAGACAAGGCAGTGAGAGCAGGCAGGTGTTTGTGATACTGCGTGGAGTAGGTGTAGGGGTGCTTGAGGACCAGAAGGGATCTTCCTGAGTTCCAGGATCCTACAGGTCTGTTTACCCTTCCTGTGGGACAGCAGAGGCCTATTCAAATGAGCTGCTTATGAACCTTGCTCAGCCTTGGCCTGTCCCTGCCCCCACTCCCACCCTCACCCCAGGTACTTCTGTGCAGTGAGCCTCGGGGAGTCATCCTCAGGAGAGGGCCCTTTCCTTTCACAACCTTGTTTCCCCATTCATATCATCTTTATAGATTTTCTCCTGTGGACTGAGGTCTAGGAGGCCAGAGAAAGGAGGAAGCAATCTTCAGCTATGTAGCACTCAGCCTCAGGCTCAAGGGCGACAGATTTTACTCTAATAAAGTACAACAGAGACTTTCTGCCTTTTACTCTTACCAAATACCCGAAATTCTGAATGAAGTGAATGGTGAAATGCTCTTCTCTGAGACAGTCTGTTTTGGTCAGAATTCAAAACAACTGCTTCAATTACTGCTAGATATCAATAATATACAAAATGAGATTCAGATTGGCATCTTTAATATTATGTGATGGGGACTGCATTTTAGATGAAATTAATTTAGGTTTTTTTTCTTTATGTGAAAGAAAGTAGTTTGGAATTTCCTGCTATACACCTGTTGCCTGAGCTGCAAGCAGGCACTTGTAATTCTGATCTCTCCTTCATGTTAGCGTCTATCCCCCTCCTTTCTTTTCTTTTTGACATAAATACTATTGTAGTCCAGGAACTATATACTATAATTCATCCATTTTTTGTTTGTGTGTGTATGTGTGTTTTTACAAATGTGCTATTCTAGCCCGGGAACAATATACTCTAGTTTATCTGTGTAGGTGACCTTGTGCTTCACATCCTGTCTCCACCTCTCTAGCACCAAGATAACAGGCATGCACCACTATGTCTGTCTTGTAGTCTTACATTTAAACAAAGAATGCTAAATAAATTACTACACCACAGTGAGTGCAAACGCAAAGGAATATAACTTGGGAAAAAGACAAACAAAAACAACAACAAAAAATTAAACCAGAAAACACATCAAGACGTTCAGAGAGAGAGAGAGAAAAAAAAAAAAAGCAAGTGGCAGGCTCTTTGACTTCCCCCCCTCCCTGGGGGTGGGAGCAGCCTTGCCAGGCCACAGAAGAGGACAATGCAGCCAGTCCTGATGAGACATGATAAGCTAGGGTCAGATGGAAGGGGAGGAGGACCTCAGAGGAGATAAGAGAGGGAGGGTGGTATTGGGAGGGAATGAAAGAGGGGCCTACAGCTGGGATACAAAGTGAATAAACGGTAATTAATATTAAAAAAATAAAAATTTAATTAAAAACAAAAACAAAAACATAAGAATTGTCTTGGCTCAGCAGTTAAGAGCACTGGCTGTTCTTCCAGAGGAACCAGGTTCAATTCCCAGTACTCACATGGAAGCTTACAATTGTCTGTAACCACAAGATCTGACATCCACAGACACACATGCAAGCAAAGCACCAATAAACCTAAAGTAACTAAGTATTATTTTCGAAACAGGACATGGCTACTCCTAAAGCGTGGAGAAGATTTCTTTATCGTAGAAAGAAGAGAGAAAGAAAGCAGGCGGAGAAAAGACTGAACGTGGCCAGCAGATTAAACCAGGCCCAAAGGGGCAGGGTGGGTGGGGTGGGGTGGAGGGATCTGTGGAGACTTCCAGGAGGGAGCTGAGAGGAAACAGGGTCAAAAAGTACAGGGGCTCTGCCCCAGGGAGGATTCCAATCTTAAGGAAGAGACAGGAGGAAGCAGGGTTACAGTACAGGCTCAGTATCTGGAGCGCATAGGGAAGCTGTGGAACTTGACAGGCAGGCCCTAGAGGGAGGAGAGGATGGTCCAGGAAGGAGCTGAGAGGGGCCATCATGGAGTGGAGGGGATATGTGCCAAGCATTTCTGATCCCGGGCCTAAGAGACTTGTCAGGAATATCTCAATTACAGAGGAGTGGCATCCATTTCCACATGACAGGTGCCCGGTTGGGCAAAAGGAGCATCCTGATACGCTGCTGTGGCTTTCAGTGACACCTAGTAGAGGAGGAAAGATGAAGGTAGAGCAGGTAGAGGGGCAACAGCTGAAGAACTGGACTGGGAGGTGTTGGGAAAGGGGAGGGTTCCGGTAGAAGGAAGACTCAGGAAGCAGAGAGTTGGTAAGCTCCTGAGGGCTTAGCAGGTAGGCCCTTTGGAGGGCACAATGGAGAAAATGACTCCGTGATGGGTGCCCCAAAGGGCGTAGCAGGCTCTCAGAGCCAGAGAGAGGACACTTACTGAGTAGGCAAGGAGAGATGGGTGGCTAGCGCAGGTGGAGGGAAGAAGCAGTTGAAGTGACTCTAGAATTTGGAATCTAATACGGTGGCAGCAGAAGCCAGCAGAAACAAATTTTTCTGTAAATACCTTAGGAGAATCAAATCAGCAGCTTGCTGGGTCGGTTGGAAAAGAACTCATGTATGTCAGTCCTGGGTTTCAGCACTAGATGAATGAAAAAATGAAATAAAAGGAGGAGGACATGACTACTCCTAAAGTATGGAGGAAATTTTTATTGTAGATATACAGGCGAAAGAGGCAGAGGGAAGATTCCAGGGTAAACATGGCCAGCCGATTAAATGGGACCATAAGAGGCTCGAGGGGGAGAGATAGCGCGACAGAGGTGACCAAGCCAAGAGGCCAGGGCCTGGTGTCACCCAAATGGCTGAGTAATGTAGGGATCAGGCTGGGGGAAGGGAAGTCCAGCCCCTGGGAGGGAGAAGTTTAGGGTAGGGGGCGTGGTAAGGGGTTCTGGGAGGAGCCACAGGTATCGAATGAGAGCCCTCCGGAGGCTCTTTGGAATTGTCGGGACCTAACTGCCTCTCAAATGCCTCTTGTTGGGAAAGCCTGTTCTTGAAGTTGCACAAAGCGCCCCCGAACAGAGCAAATGCAACATGTAAGGCAAATTCTTTTTGTAAAAAGGGTGCACCCCGTCCAAATTGTGCTGGCGGGCAGCACCCCTGGCCACGATGGCCTCTATCCCTTATCCCTCATACAAGAAGAGCTTAGATGTTTGTCATTAGATGGCTAAAGTTCAGCTGCACAGTGTATTGATTAGCTATTTGGAAATTGGAGGTGAGGAAATGAGGGCTGAAGGGGTTGGCTGTGCGAGGTCATCAAATTCCTGAAATGTAACGCGGTCTTTGAGTAAATAAAAGTCCTACTTAGTGGGGAGATTAGAATATTGGCATGGAAAATGTAAAAGGTGAGGGAGACTTATGGAATATTGGTGGGCTAATAACCTTTGATAGACAAAACGAGTTTCTCATACTATCTCTTAACATTTATCACTTTGGGAATTCCGTTTCAATATATGGATCTCCGAAGGCACGCCCACATTCAGGCCACAGCAATTATGAACTCTGTTCAGCTTCATGATCTTCACTGTGGCACTATGTAGGGGAGAGATGCTGAAATCATGACTCATGAGAGTCATTATGCTGGGTGTGCTCCAGGCTTACAAACACTACAAAAGGGGACACAACCAGTTCCCTGGGGGACCTTAAGTCTGCTTGGAAAGTGACAGAGGAATGACCTGGCTCGATCTTTAATCATGGACTTCCCAGCCCAGCAGGGCCCCAGCCCAGCTCAGATCCTGTGGATGAGTTCTCTCTCCTGGTGCCCTGAAGCAACCACATTGCCTCAGTGTGGAGGAGGCGGAGTGGCTCTCTGCCCCTGAGCACTGATAGGGAGCGAAGGTCCTCCTGCTAGACTTCATCTAAGTATGAAGAACTGGAAGTTGGCTGGGAAACTGACAGCTACCCAGCCTCCAGCCTAAACAACTTCCCTTCTTTTCTACCTTACTCTTTCCCCATAGTTGATGGGAAAGTACAAAATGAGTCATTATGGCAGAAGATTATTTGAATTTAGGACACTTGAAAGTCAATAAATGAAGACTTTCTCCTCTTCAGAGCACAGCCTCTCAGAAGAATTTAGATGTTTTAAATCCACTCCCTGGGGGCATGGGAGTTTTCTGACGAGGGAAGAGTGACTTCTGTCATGAGACTGATGTAGGAATAATCCACCAAGATAAGGAATCGCCCAACAGAGCTGTCAGAGCACCCATCTACGCTCCCGAGGGCTTAGTAAGATGGTTATGTATATGTCTCAAATTCTAACTTTTTCTTCAAGAGTTTCTCTGTGTAGCCTTGGCTGTCTTGAACTGTTTGCAGACCATGCTGCCCTTGAATTCACATTGATCCACCTGCCGGAGTACTGGGATCAAAGGCATGCACCACCATGCCTTCAGAATTTAGATCAGCTAAATTCTAGCTTCTTTGAGCCACGCCTGTGAGCTCTTGCTTTTGCAAGAATGAAGGCGTGGAGAGGTAAAGTAAGCAGGTATGGAGATCAGGGGTGGAGCTGCAAGCTGACCCTACTGGACCCAGAGCTCAATATTTGAGTTTGGGCTAGGCTGAAACTTCTGGGAGTCTTAATTTTAGCTGTCTCCAGGGATATGCAAGCTGGTTTCAGTGTGAGGTAGAACTCTCACCAGCCTCAATCCCAAGACAGGGGTGCCACTGGGAGGACACCAGATTGAATGGGATCCGAGTATCTGGTCAACAGAATGAATGTCATCCCACAGGAAGAAACTGCTGCAGGGAAGGTTGGTTGCAGGCTCTAGACACTGTGTCGCCCTGTGACTCTGGACCAGTTCCTAACCTTTCTGAATCGCTTTGCCCTTTTCCACCATCTTCCTGGTTTTTATTCTGGCGGTTTTTAGGAAAGGCATGAGACAGCATGAATTGTTATATGGTGACCACAATATGTTATCAGCTTCCCAATGTCTTGTCAGCCTGCTCTGCATATTTATCAACTTGGAGCCAGATGTAAAGGAGCTCTGTAGCAACACCTATATCACTACTTCCACTCTATCTCAGCTGTATGTAAGCAGCTATAGTGGAAAAAACGATGGTAACACTATGGGACCTGTGGTCTAATTAAAAATATTACATAAATACATATTTTGCATACATGATATCACACACACGTGTGTGTTTGTCCTAGGTTCCTGCAACAGAGATTCTAAAATCTTAGACTTTCCAGAGCCATGTCTTTTACTTATAATGTTCCCGTTTCTATCATAGCTGAGTTTATGTTAATAAGGCTTGGGTGAGTCCCAAAGATAGTGTCAGGATCCAGGGCTGATTACCAGGAAGACAAATATATAATTAGATACAGGAAAAAATAAAATAAAAAAAAGAGGAGCCTAGAGATTTGATTTTAAAAACTTGACCCAGAAAGGTTGTTGTTATAAAGAAAGAAAATCCCAATTGTTTAATTTTACCAAGGAAGACTCCTCCGGAGCCTGATATTGGGGTGAAAACCTATTAGCTCAGAGAGAAAGCACCCAGCTGATTGTCCTACTCAAGAAAAAGCCAAAAGCTCTTTCTTCTTCTCCATGATATCTTAAATACCCTTCAATTCAAAAGTCCCTCCTTTCTGTTTACACCCTGTCAGCTGGTTTCTTGCTCTGCCTCTTGACCTAGGGTTAACTTTATTTAATCCTGTCAACAGAAAGTTCTTGGATTAAAGGTGTGTGCTAGGGCTGTGCCACTCCACAACTAGAAATGGGTTTTTTATAGTTCAAAATCTCCAGGTTCACAATGGGAACAAATACCCTGCAACAAAAGATGATTCACATATATAATCCCAGGCACTCAGAGACCACCTAGATAAAACTCTCTCAGGCCTTCTAGGTTACTGAAAACCTGAAAGTACTGGCCGGTTGGGTGGAGTGCCCAGTGAAACTTCACACTTCCTCCTCAACTGTGCCCTAACCGCTTCTTCCATTTGGCTATACATTTGTATATCCTTTATCTCCAATTACTGGTGAGTGTCAGGAAGGTGTATACAAACCTTGTGAGTTGTTCTACTACATTTGCTGGATCTGAGGGAAAGGCTATGGTAATCTTCAGTATGTAGGTGGCATAGCAGAAATATGAGTAACCCAAAGGTGGCCTATTTCTATAATTCCAGGATTCAGGTTTGAGAGCTGAGGATTGGCCATGAGTTCAAGGCCAGCCCGGGACACATTTCCAGACCTCATCACCGAACAAAACATAGTAGCTCGGGGTTGGGGATTTAGCTCAGTGGTAGAGCGCTTGCCTAGCAAGCACAAGGCCCTTGGTTTGGTCCTCAGTTCTGGAAGAAAAAAAAAAAGAAAACAAAAACAAAAACATAGTAGCCTATGCTGGAGTACTGGCTCAGCAGTTCAAAGCACTTGCTGACCTTCTAGAAGACCCAGGTTCAATTCTCAGCACTTTTATGTGGCTCAGGACCATCTGTAACTCAATATCCAGGAATTCTGATACCCTTTCCAGGCCTCTGAGAGCACTGCCCATATGTGGCACACAGAGATACATGGAGGCAAACACCCAAACACATAAAATTAAAATAAATCTACAAGGCAGACATGGTGGCCTAATCCTTTAATCTCAGAACTCAGGAGGCAAAGGCAAGCAGATATGTGTGAGGTCCTGGCTAGCCTGGTCTGTTAGGATTGTACAACAGTTACACAGCGGGTTCACAAATCATGCCATGTGACTGGTTCCAAGTGGGAGGTTTATTGAGGGAAGGGGGAAGGGAAGGGGAAAAAGGAAGGGGTCACAGAGACCACCTCCGGGCAGGGCAGGAAAGGGAGAGGGAGGGAGAGGGGGAGGGGAGGGGGAGGGAGAGGGGGAGAGGGAGAGAGAGAGGGAGAGAGAGAGGGAGAGAGAGAGGGAGAGCTTCGAGTTCTCTTGTAAAGTGAAGCAGAGCATGTGCAGGTGGTTCCAGGTAGTCCATAGGTGGCTTCACAGATGCCTGATATCTGTTTATCAGGTCTCTTGGGGCTGGCCTGCTTAGGGATCCCAACATGGTCTACATAGCAACTCCAGGACAGCCAAGGTTACAACACCAGCCACCCAAAAACTAACTAAATAAAAATAAGATCTTTAAAAATATATTATATGTATAAAGTATATGTCTATAAAGTCTCTCTAAATATGTACACACGCACACATATATATATGGGCAACCAATCCCATTTATGGCTGACATCTTTTTTTGTTTGTATTGTTTTTGAGGCGAGATCTTTCTGTGAAGCTGAAGCTGGTTTAGGGTTTACAATCTTTCTGCCAGGCGGTGGTGCACCTAACTTTAATGCCAGCACTCAGGAGGCAGAGACAGTCGGAGCTCTGAGGGTTCAAGACCAGCCTGGTCTACATAATGAGTTCCAGGATAGCCAAGGCTACACAGAGGAACCCTGTCTCGGAAAACAAAAACCAACCAACCAACCAACCAACCAACCAACCAACCAACCAACCAAAAGATTTTACAACCTTTCTGCCTCCGCCTCCCAAGTGCTAAGATCACAGCTGTACGAAACCACACCTGGCTGTAGTTGGCATCCGAAGTGAAACAGTTTTGTGAGATCTCATTCTAGCTCCAGGTAGTATCAGAACTGTTTGATACTATTCTGTGTATCGGAATTGACTGCTGATGCTGAATACTGCCCCAAGAATCAGTAACAAAAAGAGAGTTAGGTCCTGCCTTCCTCTCCTCAGGCTACTATAATACAACCCGTCAGACTGGTGTTCAGAAAGAGAGGTGGGGGAGGTATTGCTTTCCTGTAACTGCAGAATTTGAGAGGCAGAGACAGGAGGATTGAGAGCTTAAGGCCTGCATAACCTCCATGGTGAGTTTCAGGTCAACCACAGTTACATAGCAAGGTCTCAGAAAAGCGAAACCAAAAGAAACAACAACAGCAAAACCGGGAAACATTTCTGGCAGCTCTGGATGTGTTGTATTTGGGAGAATACATGAGAAAAGCCCTAGGTTTGATATCCACCCCCTCTGCTGCTCCCCCACCTCCACCCCTCACCACATAAACTAGGTATAGTGATATATTCCAGAATTTGGGAGGTGGAGGTGATTAAAAGATTAAAAATCAGCTATTAATTAAGGCCAGAACTAGGTGGGTGGAGAAGTCCAGTAATGCCCTGAGGGGAAGGACCACCTTACTGCATTCTTTCCCCACCCACTAGAGATACAGTTGCTAGGAAACTGGCCCATCCCCCTAGGGAGGGACACCAGGTCATTATGGTCTGGGGACCTTCCTATAACCAATCAATTAAAAATGTAGCATTTTGACCAATAGATGCTTGTCAGGCAGGAATTGCCCCTGCCTTGGGCATGCTGGCATGGACCAGGATCTTTAAATCACCCAACTAACCTGGGCACGGCATGCTCGGCTCCCACCACTTCAGCATTGGGGGGTGTGGGCCTAAGCTGCAGCTTGTAATTTACAATAAAAAGAACCTCATGTATTTACAGCGGAGTCTAGTTATTCCTAGTCTTTTGGGGTTCGTGAACTGGGCAGAACAGAGGCAGGAAGATCAGAACTTTAAGGTCAACATCAGCCTGGGATATGTGAGACCCTGTCTCAAAAACAGAGCTTCCCCCTGGCCGGGCCTTGACTGGCCTCAGGGATAAAGGATAAAAGCAGTCCTGATGTGACTTGATATGCTGGGGAGGGTTAATATGGAGGGATTTGGGAGGCTGTGAGAGGGACCCTTTTTTCTGGGGGGACTGGGAGGAGGGGAGGAAGAGGACACCCTCTGTATGTAAAGCAAATAAACGAATTTAAAAATTTAAACAATAAAAAAAAAACAAACAAACCAACAATTCAAAATAAAAACAAAACAGAGCTGGCACATTCTGTGTCCTCAAAGGCCCGAAAGAGCAAACAAACTCCTGGAGCTGGTGAGGAAACTGTTGGGGTAATCTTGATGTCTGTTTGGTTAGCTTGATACGCCTAGGGGTTAGGAAAGAACTCTGTATCTGTTGGATCCGAGAGCTCCGCCTTAAAACATGGCTTAATCCATTGATGGTTCTAAATTTGAAAGTCCTTCTGGGAAAGCACTGAACTGTAGAAGTGGACCCTGGGTGGAGGAAGCAAGAAGCAGGCCCTGGGCCTCGGAAGAACATATTTTTCGTCCTAGCTTCTTTCTGTCTGCACTCAGATCCTCACCATGATGCTCCTGCCCCATCATGACCCCAGACAATAGAGCCTGATGAGCAAGAACTGAGACCTTTGAAAACATGAGTCGAAGCTGGACATGGTGGCACATTCCTTTAATCCAAGCACTTGAGAGGAAGAGACGGGCATTTCTGTGAGCTTCGGGTCAGTCAGGGTTACACAGTGAGGCCCTGCCTCCAAAAGCAAACAAAAATAAAAATAATAAATATGAACCAAATTAGAGAAAAACTGATCTCCCTACTTTTTTTTTTTTCCTTTTGCTATTCGGGGGTCATGTAGCCCAGGCTCAAGCCTCTGGGTCCACCTTCCAATGGCTGAGATCATAGCCTGTTCTGCCACACCTAGCTCCTTCTCTCCCTTTAAGTCTCTAAGGAGTTTTTCACGGGGAGAAGAGCTAACATAGGCACCCATCCTTCACAAGGGGGATTTCCGGCAACCACCTCCTGTAGGCCCCACCTCTCCACACTGTTGCCCTGAGGGTTGGGATTCAATCTATATGAGGAGAACTCAAAGGTGCAGACCATAGCAGGTCCCCACCTTGGAGGCCAGTACTTGCTCCTACATAAGGCAGATGTCCCTCGTTAATCCAATCCTAAAACTTGGCCTGAAAGTTTTGTCTCAAGCTAACATGGCTGCCTACACTTGCAATCCTAGCAGCCATTTGTAGTTATCCTCCTACCTCAGCCTCAGTCTCCAAGGGCTAGGATTGGAGGTGAACACCACCACACTCAGCTTTTAAAACAGCTGTGTGTCTGCTTCACTGCATAAACACACACACCTTTCTGTATTCTCACCACAATCTTCGGATACAGACACATATATGTAACTGGATTTAGCTACGTGGTGGGTTCTTTTCATCTAATTTCTTTCCTCTTGTTTCTTCTTTGCTTGTAACTGGTCTTTGCTACTTTGTGGGTTCTTCTTTCTCCATCCTTTATCCCCAGGTTTCATTCCCCATCACTAGATAGAAAGAAGGATAGAGGGGAGAGAGAGAGAGAGAGAGAGAGAGAGAGAGAGAGAGCTAGAGATCTGGGACTTTCTTCTTGTTTCTTCTTTGAGCAGGACTACAAAACCACAGCCAACCCTCTGAAAGACCACCAACCACCAACACCTACCTCCCAATCAGGGATCTAGCATTTAGATGCCCTCCGAAAACTCCAGAATTTTAAATGTCACACAATCGCAGAACATATCTGCAGCTGGAAAAAAACATGCCTTTGTTATAGCTTGAAGCAAATCATAGTCACTTCTGCAAAGCAGCCCTGAACTCCCACACCTGGGATTAAAACAAAAGCATAATATTTCTGTGGTTTTTTTAAAAAATAATTTATTTTATTTTATGTGCATTAGTGTGATGATGTCAGATCCCTTGGAACTGGAATTAGACAGTTTTGAGCTGTCATATGGATGCTGGGAATTGAACCCGAGTCCTTTGGAAGAGCAGACAGTGCTTTTAGTGTCTTAGTGGTGAAAGATCCCCGGAGGGTATCTTCCGTCAGAGAGACCCCCTCCCAAGGATCAACGAGTCCATTCGGATGCAAACAGCAAGAGGCTTTTATTTTGATTCACGAGTACTCGGGGCAGCAAGGTCACTCGGGAGGACCCTGCGCGCCCCCTAGATGGGAAGCTGGGGTTTTTATAGGGTTTTAGAGGCAGAAGCACTGGTACAGAAGCGAGAGGGCATGGTTACAGGGGGCTGATTGGTACGTTTACACGAGACCACAATTTGCGTCAAAGTTTGGCAGGGGCACCAAGATTCCAGGAACTGGGTGGTCGGGGGGGGGGGTAGGATGACCCCTTGACGTGGCCCGCCACCTGTTATTTTGTTTTTCCCTATCTTAGCTGAAACAGTCTCACAGATATCTATGAGAGTGATTAACACAAACTGTTTTTAGTATGACTGGGGCAGCCTGACCACAGATATCCCAAGTGGGTGACACAGCTAGGATTTCTCAGTAATTTTCCAGTTTCTCATCTGGCCTTCAGAGTTTTACAAAACAGTGGTGTCTCACAAAATGGCATTAGCTATGTTTAACTTAGTGTGAGGCTGGGGTCTTTCAGTGGTTATCTTTCCAGCCTTTGTGTGTGTGTGTGTGTGTGTGTGTGTGTTGTTTTTAGCCAAAATTCCAGAATTCTCTTTACATATATATCCCTCTCGTTTTGTTTGTTTATTTTTTGTTTTTTGAGACATGGTTTCTCTGTGTAGCCTTGGCTGTCCTGGACTCGTTTTGTAGACCAGGCTGGCCTACAGTGAACTCACAGTGATCCGCCTGCCTCTGTCTCCCCTGAGTGCTGGGATTAAAGGCATGCGCCACCATGCCGGGCTTCCCTGCTCCATTTTAAAGGAGAAACTGAGGTCACCGATGTCCTAGCATGTCTCCAAGACCACAAGTAGAAAGGTGTGATGGTTTTCTTGGTTGTCAGCTTGACCACATCTGAAATTAACTAAAGTCCAAAAATAAAAGGCACACCTGTGAGGTATTTTGACTTAATCTGAAGTAGGTAGATTTACTTCTAATCTTGGACCTTTGAGATGGGAAGACATGTGCCTTTAATCTTGATCCTGAGGAGGAAAAACAGGCCTTTAGTTCAGACCATTTGATCTGGGAAAAGATACACCCTTATTCAGAATCTTGAGGCAGGAAGACATACCTTTTTAAAATCTGGGCCCACGCCTTCTGCTGGATGCCTATATAAGGATAAGGAAAAAGGAAGCTTTTGTTCTTTGCCTGATTGCTCTCACCTTGATAGCAAGGCTATTTCTTCACTAGCACTGAAGCCTACTTCTTTGGGATTGTAGCATATACTGAAGACCAGCTGATACAAACAGCCTCATGGACTGAACGACTACTGACTACTGGATTCTTGGACCAGTATACCTTCATTGGTAGACAGCCATTGTTGGACTAGCTGAACTACAGACTGTAAGTTGTTCCAATAAATCCACATATATATGTATGTGTGTGGGTCCATTCTGTAAGTTCTGTTACTCTAGAGAACCTTAATATAAGAGGATCTGGTTTAGAGTCTCTGTAGGGATGGGTTGAATATGTATGAGGCCAACTACCTTCTGAAGAACATGCTAGACAGCCAGTGTTCCTTGCTCAGGCTGACTGTATATACTTACCATCCTACTTTGTGTGTGCAACATACTTGTACTGCTTCCTGCCTGGATGTGTGTGTTCATGCGAGTGCTTCCCTGGAGTCCTAAGGTCTCTGAACTATGGGCCGAGGCTGGGCTTGCAGTAGTGGACAGGGCTCAGAAGTCAGGGTGGAGACTGAATTTCTGGTGGACAGGCTGAGAGGTCCTCATGTCCTTTGTTTTCACACACTGCTGCTGCCAGCAGCTGGCTCAGAGCATCTGGCCATTTCTCCAGAGAAATGGAGCACATATTACCCTGGTCTAGGACAAACCTGATACGAGAGTCTCTTCCAATTTCCAGTTAGAAAGTCGATGCCTGGAGCGCCCTAGAAAGTCTCCTCTAGAGAATCAACAATTACTCATGATTAGCGCACATGTTTTTGAAGTCAAAAGGCTACTGCTCTAAGTTTGCTGAAACTGGATCAATATTTGGCTTCTATGCCCAGGAGAAATGTCAATATGGAGAAAATTTGTACAGCATGGGTGCTCTGTGGACCACTAATTGAGACCAGTTCTGTGATGGACACCTGGGTCGCCAGGTAGATATTTGAAAATGTTGCCTTTTGTTCTTTGAAAACAAGACTTTTGCTAAAATGCTCAATTCCTATCCAGAAAGGCAAAGAGGTTGGACATCAGAAGAAGGAGAAAAGAGGGAACAAGTCAGGAGCCTGACGCAGAGAACCTCTGAAAAGCTCTGCCCTGCAGACTATCAATGCAGATGCTGAGACTTATGGGCAACCTTTGGGCAGAGTGCAGGGAATCTTATGAAAGAAGTGGGAAACAGTAAGATTTGCAGAGGACAGGAACGCCACAAGGAGAGCAACAAAACCAAAAAATCTGAGCACAGGGGTCTTTCCTGAGACTGCTACTCCAACCAAGGACTATGCATGGAGATAACCTAAGACCCCTGCACAGATGTAGCCCATGGCAGTTCAGTATCCAAGTGGGTTCCATTTTAATAGGAACAGGGATTGTCTTTGACATGAACTGATTGGCCTGCTCTTTAATTACCTCCCCCTGAGGGGGAAGCAGCATTACCAGGCCACAGAAGAAGACAATGCAGCCACTCCAGATGAGACCTAATTGACTAGGATCAGAAGGAAGGAGAAGAAGACCTCCCTATCAGTGGGAGGGGAGGGGCATGCATGCAGAGGGTGGAGGAAGGGAGGGATTGGGACGGGAGGAGGGAGGGAACCACAGGGGGGATACAAAGTAAATAAAGTGTAATTAATAAAGAATTAAAAAAAAAAGAAAACAAGATACACTTTGAGAAGAGCATTTTCCAACAGAAAGTGGTTCTTGCGGACATAAAATGGAAGGCTTGGTGGTAGTAGAAGCTGAGTTATACAGTGGATGAGACTATGGTTTGGTTTGTTTGTTTTTTCTTTTTAAAAACTAACTTTGTTTGTGTATGTTATGTACCATGGTGTGTGTGTATGTGTGTGAGAGAGGGAGAGAGGAGGTCAGAGGACAATTTCTCTCTGACCACATAGGTCACAGGGTTCAAACTTGGGTTGTTAGGCTTGGCACCAAGAGCTCTTTTTACCTGTTAAACCATTTCTCAGGCAGGTTTTTTGTTTTGTTTTGAGACAAGGCCTCACTTTGTGATTCTTCTTGGCCAGGAGCTTTCTATGTAGACCATGCTGCCCTCTAACTTTTGATTATCTTGCCTCAACTTTCTGAGTGCTGGGATTCTTGGAGCCATGGTGTGTGTGTGTGTGTGTGTGTGTGTGTGTGTGTGTGTGCGCGCGCGCGCGCGCTTATGGTGCTGGGGATTAAATCCAGGGCCTTACACATATATGCTAGGCAAGTATTTCTACCACTGAGCCTCAGCACTATGTTATTATTTTTTATTTAGTCAAACAGGGTTTTGCTATGTAGTCCAGCAATGATCTTTCTGCTTCTGTTTCCCAAATAATGGAATTACAGTAATGGAATTATGGTTGTGTGCGATAAGAGGATGTGTGTGCGTGCGCTCAAGTGCTGGTCCCCAGTTTCCCCAACCCGGAGTGTCACGCTTACCAGGCAATGCTCTGCCACTGAGTCAAATACAAGCCCAGGGGCTGTATTTACTCATGTGGCACATTTTTGTCAAGTTATGGTGCCCTGCAAATACTTCTTCAAAATGAGGAGGGTGGGTTTGTGAGTTCCTGTGGCCTTTATTCTTCTCAGAATCCAAAGATATCACTGCTATGGACAGTAAAGGGTGCTGAGTGTCATCCCCCCGGGGTTGACGTACAGAGTCCCAATCACGGATGTTGTCTTAGGTTGGGTGTTACTGCTCTGAAGAGACACCATGACCACGGTAACTTCTATAAAGAAAAATATTTCATTGGGGCTGGTTTACAGTTCCGTGGTTTAGTCCATTGTGGTGGCATACAGGTAGGCATACTGGCAAAGCTGAGAAGTCTCCATCTTGACTCGCAGGCAGCAGAAAAAGACTGTGTGCCACACTGGGTGTCACTCCAACAAGGTTACACCTCCTAATAGTGTCACTCCCTATGGGCCAAGCATTCGCACGCATGGCTCTGTGGGAGCCAGTCCTAGTCAATCCACCACGTTCCACTCCCTGGCCCCCATGGGCTTGCATCCATATCATAATGCAGAGATGGAATCAGTCCAACTTCAAAAGTCCCCATGGCCGAAAGCAGATCACATGCTTCCAACATATAATAATGGCATAGAATATATACTGCCATTCCAAAGGATAGGAAATGGCGGATAATGAAGAATACTGGACCAAAGCAAGACCAAAACCAACCTGGGCAAACTCCAAGCTCTGCATCTTCATGTGTGATGTCCAAGACCTCTTGACATCCCCAACTCCTTTTAGCTTTGTTGACGGCAGCACACGTCTCTTTTTTCGGGCTGGTTCTACTCTCTGTTAGCAGCTCTCCGAGCAAGTATCTCAAAGCCATGGCTTTTCTAACATTTTGGGGTCTCCAAGGCAATCCAGACTTCAGCTTCACAGCTTTACACAATGGCCTCTCTGGGCCTTCACGAGGGGACACCTCTGCAGCAGATCTGGCCTCAGCAGCTTTCCTTCAGTCACAGAGGGAGATTCTGTAGCCTCTTTCTTCTGTCCTTGACTCTAAAGCCAGAACCACATGGCAGAAGCTGCCAAGTTCTGCTGCTTGCTGGGGCTGGAACATGGCCCCTCATCCAATTCCATCTTCACCAGCTCTCTGTTCTTCATCGTTTCCTTCATGGCCTAAGCTTGGCTGTCCTGGAACTCTGATCTGTAGATCAGCCCTTGAACTCAGAGATCATCTTGCCTCTGCTTCTTTAGTGATGGGGTTAAGGGCATGTAAAGCCCCACCCAGCCCTACTACTACTTTTCTGTAGTTCCCTTTCAGTTTTCTTTAATTTCTTTTCAAAAGTTGGGTGATTACCTGGGTGAAGTCTTGCTCTGAGGTTACCACTCCCTTTATTCCCTATTAATATTTGGCTTTTAACCTTTTATTCTCCTCGAACACAGGACTTAGCTCCATTCCATTCCTGGTGTTCACTCTCTTCTCAAAGAAGAGAAGATTTTGGATTTTTTTTTTTCTCAGCATGCTCCTTCTCATTATAGCTCTGTATAAGAGTAACCACTAATAACCACAGAACAGAGTCAATACTAGGCTGTTTTTAGATTTCCTTTGCCAATGAAACTAATCCAAATATCTTCATGTTAGCCTCAGGCAGACTCTTCTGACAAGGGCAAAAAAGCAGCCACGTAGGCTGGGCAGTGGTGAATTTAATGCCTTTAATCCCAGTGCTCAGGAGACAGAGGCAAGCAGATTTCTGAGTTCCAGACCATCCTGGTCTACAAAGTTCCAGGACAGCCAGAGCTACACAGAGAAACCCTGTCTCGAAAATCAAAAACAACAACAGAAAGGCAGCCACATTCTTGACCAAAATATCCCAAGAATGATCTCTAGGCAGCACACTAAAATTCTTCTCCTCTGAAAGCTCGTGAGCCACACCTCCACAGTTAGACCACCCTCAGCACCACCGTCTGCCATGCTTATACTAGTATGGCCCATTAAGGCCCACTTAAAGCAGTCCACTGCTTTTGTAATCCAAAATCCCAAAGTCCACATTCTTCCAAACAAAAGCATGGTCAGGCCTGTCCCAGCAATACCCCAGTTCCTGGTACAACTTTTGTCTTAGGTAGGGTTTTATTGCTGTGAAGAGACACCATGACCATGGCAACTCTTAAACAGAAAAACATTTACTTGGGGCTGTCTTACAGTTCAGAGGTTTAGTCCATTATTGTCATGGCAGAAAACATGGCAGTATCATGCTAGAGAAGGAGCTGAGAGTTCTACCTTTAGATCCGCAGACAGTTGGAAACTGTGCCACAGTGGGCATAGTTTAAGCATATATAATACCTCAAGATCTGCCGTCACAGTGACATACTTTCTCCTACAAGGCCACACATACTCCAAAAAACAGGGCCACATTTCCTAATAGCTCCGCTCCCGCTGGACCAAGCATTCACACACAAGTCTATAGCTGCCATTCCTATTCAAATCACCACAGATGTGTAACTAATTCAGCTCCCAGATAGGGTCCTGCATTCAGAAGGTTCCTGGTGCACTGAGTGAATTGAAATGGATGGTCACCTTGAAATTCTTCATAACTTTATATCTGAATACAAAAACTTATATTTCATAGTGCAAGGGGGTCAGGGAACATGCTGGTATGTGTGTGGGTCCTCTGTTCTTCTGTGTGTGGGTTTTCTGTTTCTTCTAAATCTCTGCTTCCCTGGGGTGAGATTCTGGCCGCCTGCTCCCTCATGCTCTGGCTCTAGCCTCTTTAATATTCTGCTCTGCTGTTCTGCAGCACTGCCAGCTCTTAGCTCCCAGGGTTGAATGTTTGAACCCCACAGCATCAGACTGGGATAGGTGGTGGCTGGCTTTCTTTGGGCTGGGAGCAGAATGGGGTGTTCAGTGGGATGATCTGAGGGAGCGTGAGCTTTCACCTAATGCATCTTGGGAGTGCATTAAATATCGGGAATGCAAGCCATTAAGGGCATCTGCCAGGTGGCTGATGGGAAAAAACTTGACAGTAGTATGGCCCCACAGGTGTGCTCCCTACCTGTGAGGGCCCACACATGTGTTCCTGTGTTAGGGACAGTAAGACATTAAATAGAAGTTATAATTTTGTCTTTGTTTTTTTCTTTAAACCACTCACTCGTTTATTCAGTATATCTCTTTCTTCTGAGTACCCGTCATAACTCTGTACCGTATCTTGACACTAGAGATACAAAAGTAAACAAAGCACTATCTGAAGGAGCTCAGGAAATCCGCAAAAAGTAAATATGTAACATTTCTTTTCTAGTGCTTAAGAGTTTGCATCTTTTAAGATGCTCAAGTAAGCAGTGTTCATTTCATGTGTGCTAAAACAGTATTAAAAACCAAAACAACAACAAGACACCCAACACACAAAGCCTGTAATCCCAGCATTCGGGAAACTGAGATAGGAGAATTACAGAGAATTTGGTGCCAGCCTGGGCTAAGAGTGAAAAGCTACTATAAAGTGAAACATAATCACACCATGAGAGAGCTCATGGAATGAAAGGAGAGTCCCCTCCCTGCTTTTTAAACAAAGGGGCCTATAATTTCTCTTTTTGCAGGTCTTTGCAAAATTATACAGCCAATCCCACACACAGTGCTGGGGCCAGCCAGCTCTTGGTGGCTCCCAAGTCCACATTCAGTGATGTCACGTTAATAGCTTGAAATGGCCATACTGATCGTATTAACACAGATGCCAGGGGAATGCTGTAAATCCCCTTTTAGAGTTGGCTGTTAAACATTTACCAGCCTGCCACTGCACAGAGCACTCAAGCATCTTCTTACCTTTGTTGTCAAGCTTTTGTTTTGGCTTTGTTTTTGCTGTTTTGGAAACACAGTCTTTGCATAATAGCCCAGGCTGGCCTTCAACATGATGCCATCCTCTGGCCTCAGCCTCTCAAGCAGTGAGATCACTGGCATGCACCACCGCACCGGACTCCCTTTATTGTTTTCATTGGTTAAATTGGGCAGTGGAAGAGAAATAAGGGGAGGACTAAGGAAGAAAACAGTTTCCTAAGCACAGGCGCTGATCCAATCATTTCATCATCTCAGGGGTGAGCAAGCAACTCAGAGAGGCAATGGGGCTCACCCAAGACCACACGCCCACTGAGCTGACATTTGGACCTCAAGTCCCAGCTCTCTGTTATCAAGAGGAGGGGCTCCTCAGAGCCACAAATCCCCCGTCACTGCACAATGCCCAGCACAGGGCTCTGAACTTTGAGGCCGTGTAGGCAGGTCAGGGGAGCTAAGGACTCAGAAGTCCCAGCCTTGCATCTTTGTCTTCTTTCATACTCTTCACTGCCTGAAGAAGCCTAGCTGAGCACACAGTAGGACAGGACACTGCAGCAGCCACCAAGCAGATCAGGGGCACAAATATTTACCAAGTGAAGGGGTCTCTCAGCTATCCTACCAGGACCAGGGGAGCAAGGGTATGAGGCCAAGGAATACAGGGAAGGGAAAGGCCCCTAGTAGGCTTTCCCCTGATCCCCGTCTGTCACACTGCTGCTACATAAATAAACAGCTCAAGTAGGAAGAAGCCAATCATAAAGCTTTTTTTTTTTTTTTTTTTTTTTGGCTGATCAGGACAGGAAAGAATAAGCTCACAGAGGGAAGGACACACTCAAAACTCTCAAGGCTAGGGAGGACAAGGCAGGATTAAAACTCCACACCCAATACCCGTGGACTCTTCTAAAATTCACCTTGACCCTGTTTGGCCTGGAAGAGGTTGCTGCTCCTTGGCCCGAGTCCTACTGTGACCAGTCTTTCCGTAGCTTGCTTCAGAGAAGAGCCTCAGCCTTTCTCAGCTCCTACCTCAAGACGCCTCCCTGCCCATAAGGCTTACAAAGAGCGTCCCCCAGCTAGCTGGGGCCTAGCCTTTTCTGCACAACTCCTTACCCCCGTCCCCCAAACCCATAAGGCTCTCTCTTGTCTTCTCAGGGTGGACGAGGGAGCAGCAGCGAGGGTTGTAGGTTTCAGTTGCTGCTGTCACCAGCTCACCAGGTGACTTGTGGATCTCCTGCTCTCTCTGCTCCCCTCATCTACACTCAGATGGAAGCTGACCCTCTACAGGAGGGACTTGGCAGTTCTTCTATACTCCCACTAGTCATCTAGGCCTGGGCCCTGGACGGGGAGGAGTATTGGGAGATCACTGCAGTGAGCTAGCTCTGAGGCAGTTTCGCCTTTCAGCCCTCCAGAGTGTTAACTTTCCCGCTTTTACAGCAAACCCTTTAGCTCCTAGGAAATGCCAACCCCTCCCCACAAATACCCACCCAAGGGAGGCTTGTGGGCATCCAAAGAGGAGCATTCCATCATGTCTCAGTGATTGATACACTATGCAGAAACCTTGCTCCTTAGATACACAAGTAAATAAGCCCCACGTGGGGTCCATGAAGGAGAGACTTGCCACTGCTGCAGCAAGCCATCGTGAGGTTGGAACAGAGCGTTCTTGTCTTGGCTGCTGGGATGGAGGCTCCAGGTTTTTCGGTTTGAACTGTTCAGGAGCTACCAAAGAGAACACGGGGTGAGGGGGTGGGTGGGGGTGGGGGCGGGGCGGGAAGTTCAGGGACTTTGTGGAGTCTATCTTGATGAGGCCACGCTCTGGATCACCACAAGTTGAAACAGGGCTGACATATAGGTGTAGGCGCCTAACGGTGACCTCTGGGATGCGTACCCAGGCCTGGCGTGTGGCGGTGACTCCACCCGCGCTCAGGCGGCTCCTGGAGTAAACAAGAGCGAGCGGCGCCTGGGGGCTTCTCCTGCAAGTGGAGCGCAGAGTTGCATCACGGTTCCCTGGGGGCATAGCCCTGGCAGCCAGTCCCCCGGGCCCACGCCTGCGCATGTCCGAGGGGCAGGCAGCTGGCAAGGTGCCAGGGTGCGAAGCCCTGCAAGTTTTCTCTTGAGGCTTCCAGGGCTTTGTTGAAACCTAGGTTTAGGCCCAAGACTGGAGGAGTGTACTGAGTGCTCTCCTGTAGATAAGCAGGGACTGTGCCTCAGTTTCCCCATCAGTGAGACCAGGTCGCAGTGCCGAAGTATGGAGGAAGCAGCCAGGGCGGGGGCTGAGATGGGCTGCGACCAGGGGCCCCGATTTGCGCTGTTGACTGAGCAGTTTAGAGGGGTGCTTGCAAAGCCATGTGTCCTAGGATGAACTAGGCTCCTTGGAGCGTTGAGCTCAGCCACCACAGAGGCAGCTCAACCATAACAGGAAGCTCAGCCTTGTGGTATCTTAGCATCCACCTGTCCTCACTTGCTCTGGGTGTTGACCCTCTAGCTAAACCTGCCTGTCACCCGCACAGCAGTTTTGTGTCAATGGTTGGGAAGATGTTGGGTTGCACACCCTGGAAGGAGCTGGCCAAGCAGGAGCAGGCTGCTGAGGAGACGATGGCCACCCAGAGGCTTCGGAGCAAGGCATCACCCACCACCTAAGGAACGCTTGCTGGGTCTGCACCAGCACGGTCCAGTGGAGTAGCCACTATCCAAATATGACTGCTGAGCTTTCAAAAGATGCTGGGAAGCAGGACCTCAGAGTCCATGTGAGTATGTAACACTGAAGGTGTTTGAGATTCAACAGATGGCCCCCTCCAAAAAAAAAAAAGTGTAGTAGGTGCTTTCTTTATTTTAATAAAAGCAATTTATGGGAAATGAGTATCATAAATTTTTACTTCTCAAAAGCAAGCACCTACACAGATAGATAGTCAAGAATGTTCTTACCATCTGCCCTTACATTTTCATTTGTTTTTCCTAAAGTTTTTGGTTTGTTTTATTGGTTGCCCTTTTCTCTCTCCCCCCCTTTACTTACTAAGTTGATATGCAATCTTTTATTATAAGCCCTTAACTTTAGCCAACTTAAGTTAGTTTCGGTCAGATAGACTGGCACACACCTGTATCCCAGCACTCAGAATCTGAGGCACGAGATTGCTCTGGGTTTGAGCCAGCCTGAGCTATGGAAAGGCTGCTGCCATCTCAAAACAACAAGAATCATTTCCTGTGTTGGCTGCTGTATGTTTAAGTACATACTTTCCTATTTATCTGCTTTGCCTACTGAGCTTCTAGGTCTTAATCAAAGTACATAAGAAGGGGAGGGAGAGTGCTTCCCTCTCCCATAGTAGCTGCTCCATGTTACTATGTGAGTTGTTTATGTGATTTAGCATGGACCAAAGTAATGCAAAATGTCTCCTTAACTATTTTGATGTTACATTGCATATTGAAATAATACTTTAGTGAGCATTGAAATGACAACTTTTGGGTAAATTGGGTTAAGTATATTACTGAGGCTAATTTCACATTAAAAAGAAAGTCCTTTAAAAAAGTTCTTAGTGTCTACTAGGAATCTCAAATAACATATGGGCTCATGTTATGTTTCTATTGGCTGGAACTGCTAAATGTCAAGTGACCTTGTGTCTTGAGCTTGAGTTTGCCAGGCAACTTTAGCGCGTCTCCATTAACTGAGTGTCCTGTGTCCTGTGTCCTCTTCTGAGTAGCTTGGGCAGCAGCAGGTGAAAGACGGAGAGGCTCACTGCCGGTGTCCACAGGTTGCTGCTAAGCCCTGCTCCTGGCCACCTGTTCAGCCTGGCTTGATTGTCCTGCTGTCTGGTCTTCCTTCCCCACAGGAAACCTGGGCAGGGGACTGTGGAGACTCCTAGGGCTCTGGGAGCTGAAGGAAGAAGCTCTATGTAGGCCAAGGATTCTGAAGATAGTGTGGCTGATGGCCAGGAACCCTGGCTGGTCCTTGAGAACTATTCTCATGGCCAGGTCTACAGACAAGCCTTTCATCTGCACAGTCCCAAGCCTCCCTGCCCAGCCCTTCCCAGCTGCTCTTGGTGCCAGCAAAACCCAGAGCTAACCCTCCCAGTACCAGCTGGTTGTCAGGGCAGTGACTGGCTCTCGAGCTTTCCATCCTCTCTGTCACCTTATATTTCCCAGGCCCTGCTTGACTAAAAGATTTTCTGATAACTGTCCAGAGATGCAGGCTGAGGTCTAGGAAAGAAAGCTATCTCAGTCTCTAGCAGAACAAATAAGACAACTGTTTCTGTGGCCGATATTTCTGATTCACAACCTGCACCTGGCTTTTAGGAGATGGTCCTGGTTGGTATGACCTGCATTTAACCCATGCAGCTGATATGAATGTGACAGTTTTACGGTCCTGAAAAGCTAGCCAGACCTGTGCATATTTAAACAACCTTATCTAACATTCCTTCTTCCTCCCATATATAAACTTGCTCATAATAAACAGCCTGTACTCCTCCTGTGCTTGCTGTGTACCAGGAACTGTGCTAGAGCTCGCGTGTGTCAATTCAACAACTACCCCAGGAAGTGTTATAAGCTGCTGTTCACAGAGGAAAAACAAACAAACAAACAAACAAACAAACAAACAAACAAACTGCAGCACAGAGAGGTCACCCAGCTAGACAGGTTAAATGAACTGAAACCCAAGCACTGTGGCATCAGTGCTTCCGCTCTTGGGATGCTGGAGGAATCGAGTGTTTCATTCTCCTTAACTGTCCCTTTATTAAGCAGCTCCAGATAAACCTGGGGCATATGCTCACAATCCAAAAGGGGTCAGACATTAACCTAAACACATGCCAAATTTCTGAGGTGCAAAAGTGACTAAACTCACGAGGGAGAAAGGAAACAGACAAACAAAAAGCCAACAACCTAGGAATAACAAATGTTTCCTGTGTCTGTTTGTCTGTTTGGGTGGTCATAAGGCAACGAGCATGGGTGCAGCTGGTTGAGCCTCAGTAGAAGGTGGCATTGTTGGCACCCTGAGTCTAGCAAACCACCTAAGTGGGCACTGAAATGGAAACACCTGGCTTGCTGAGGGAGGGGCGTGGAGGCTGAATTGCCCACAGTGAGAATGAAAGAACAGGCCCTTCACACAGGAAAGCAAAGATGTGTCAGGGGACAGAGAAACCCAGGAAGACGTCAGCAAGCTGTGGCTTGCATGGGGCGAAGCAGGACAGGAAGCAGCTGTGAGGCTTTCTTTACACAGGCGGGGACTACAGTCTGAATATGATTTGTCTCTCGAAAGCACATAGAGAAATGTACCGCACCCCGTTATGAAGCGGTAAGAGATGGAACCTTTAAGAGCCTCATGAACATACAATTTCATTCCTGTGATTGCCAGATAGATGAGTCATTGAATTATCTCAAAAACCTCTATAAAAGCTGTTTTGCTGAGCTCACTCGCCCTCCCTGCCTCCCCCATGTGATGCCCTGTGCTGCTTCTAAACCTCTCTTCTTCCCAACGTAGCCATTCTAGATATTGTAGCAAAACAAAAATGGCTAATACATATAGCTGTCCTTCAGTTGCCCCTTTAGAGAAGTGACTAAACTCATGGGGGGAAGGAACAAATCGTAAAAAAATAAATGTTGCTTCTGCCACCCTTTGTCCATAGGTCTCTGTGGGCAGGCAAGGAAGTCCTGCCTAAGAATGAGTGAGCTGGCTGAGGATGCTCACTCATCCTCAGGAAGCTCGCACATGCCTGCACTCCCAGCCCGGAGGATTCAGGAGGTAAAGGCTGAGCTGGGGAGATCGCCCAGTGGGGAAAGTGTGCAAGTGTGGGGATCAGAGTTCGGACCCCCAGAACCCACGTAAATGCCGGGGGGGGGCATGGCAGCCTGACTGTAATTGCAGCCTCAGAAGGTAGAGATGGGAGACACCCCCCCCCCCCCCGTGGCCTCCCCAGAGTAAGTTACATAGCAAAACTACCCATATCAGCAAGCTCTGGGTTTCACTGAGAGCCCCAGTGGCAATAAATAAGGGGGAAGAGCTATTGAGGGTGGTTTCGGTATCAACATTGGGCTTCTAGATGCACGGGCACACATGTGCGCAAGCGCCCCACACGTGGACCCACACATACAAAACACGCACGCATGCATACACACACTTGCACAAACCCACACGCACTGAAAACATAGAAAAATTTCAAAGTCATCCTGGCTACATAGCAAGTTGGAGGCCAGCTTAGGATACATGAGACTGTCTAAAACAAAAGAAAAAAAAAGCAGGTGTAGTGATGCCACGTGTTTGTAATTTCAACACCTGGGGAGCAAAAGCAGGCTAGCTGGGGCTACATAGCGAGACCCATATTTTAAAAAATGCACGCATACACATGGAGGCTAGAGAAGTTAGTCAGCTGTTAAGAGCACTGGCTGCTCTTCCAGAGGACCCAAGTTTGATTCCCAGCACCACATGGCAGCCCACAGCTATCTGTAACTCCACTCCCAGGCTCCCTTCTGGCCCCTGCAGGTACAGGCGTGCGTATGGTAGACACCCTACATGCAGGCAATATACCCATACAAGTACAACAACTTTTAAGAAGTTAAAAACACAAAAGGAATAAAAGAACAGATGGAGCTTTTTGAAAGACAAACCACAATGGAAGGAGAGTAGACAGTGTGCTAAGCTATGACCTTCTGCACCCGTGAACCTTTGTACGAGACAGGTTTGTGTGCCAGTCAGTGAAAGGGGTAAGGGCCTGAAAGGGGCATCCAGTTTGTGGGCCATGGGCACAGGGAAAATTGTTGGGTGTGAAGACTATTTGCAGAAACAGCTGAGACCCTGCCATCCTTAGGCGTTCCTAGGAGAACACGGGCTTCTGCCAGACACAGTCTGGGCCATGCCCTAGTGTGTCCAGCCACAGTGGCATCTAGTGCCCGAAGTGGAGTGCAGGCTCTGCTCTCACACCAGGCACCTGGTGTGGTATTCTGTGCCAAGAGCTCTGTGGGCTGGCACGGGTTCTTGGTGGAGTCTGCTGAGAGCTAAGCCCTGGACTCTCAACGACCCACTAGGGTCCCGTACAATGGGAGGTGCCAGGCCCTCCTGAGTCAGGGAAAGCCCTTCCAGGCCTCGTCCTGTCTCCATTTGGTAGGGCCTGCCATACCTACCCTCCTGGGTGGCCTGTCTCAGCCGATGTATGTGGTTCCTGGGACTTCGGAGGCATACATGGGCCCACTGACAGACAAGGCATTCACTCTCCACACAGAACTTGATTTTGTTCATCAGGGTCATTTGATTTATTATTTTTAAGTTCTACTTTCTTTTTCCTCTTTGAGTTTTTGAGACAGGATTAAGCACTGCAGCTCAGGCTGGCCTGGAAGTTACTATATAGTCTCCAGACTGGCCATGAAGTCTCAGCAGTCCTTCTGTCTGAGCCTCCATAGTGTAAGGATCACTATTTTTTTTTAAGAGAGTAAATTTGTTTAAAAGAATTTATTTCATGTGCATTGGTGTTTTGCCTACGTGTATGCCTGTGTGAGGAACAGGAGGTACAGACAGCTGTGAGCTGCCATGTGGGTTCTGGAGATTGAACCTCTTCTTCTGGAAGAGGAGCCAGTGCTCTTGAGCACTGAGCCCTCTCTCCAGCTCCCACTATTTTTAATTATGTGCATGTGTGAGAATGCACGCAGAGTGCACATGGCCCTGGAGACTGTTGGTCCCTCTGGAACTGGAGTTGCAGGTGGTTGTGAGCCATTAGATGTGGGTGCTGGGAACAGAGTCCGAGCCCTCTTCTCGAGTGCAGGATGTGTGCAGCCTCTGCTCCTGTCCTGTCTCTAAGCACCTTTATTTTTAGAAAAACAAAAACAAAACAAAAACAAAAACACAAACTGAGGCTCAAGGGGTGGCTAGGGTATCAGCCCTCTCTTCAGCCTGGCGCTGGTACCAGCGCTGCCCGAATTTGGACCCTCAAATGGAAGAGGGGATGCAGAAAGCGGGAGTGCCTGTAGACCTAGATCGCAGAGCCACTCAGGCCGAGTAGGGCCTGGAGGAAAAGAAGGCAGGGAGCTCAGAACAAGGATGGGGAAGGAAGGAGACAGGATGCCTGAGGCTTTGCAGAAGTTGGGATCCCCATTAAGTGAGGGCAGGTGGGCAGGAGGGCAGTGGACAGGAGGGCAGGTGAGCAGGTGGCTAGCAGTGTCACCTCACAGGGAGGTCCCCACAGGAAGTAATGGAACTAGCTGGATGGTGAACTGATTTATTCTACATTTCCTTCCCCTGTGAATGAGAATGAGGGGACTAAGCTTTCACCCACCCCTAGGGCTAGCTAGGGGCTACCAGGGGCCAGCGGGAGGGCCAGGCCTGACAAACAAGCTAGTAAATCAGTCTCGCCCTACCCCCATCCTGTCTTCCTTCCGTCCTCTCTTCTCCCTATCCCTCTCTATCATTGAGATTGGGCCTCAAGTAGCCCAGGCTGGCCTACATCTTTTATATAGCTAAGGCTGTCCTTGAACTCCAAATCTTCCTGCCTCTGCCTCCTGAGTGCTGGGATTACAGACATGTGCTTAGCCTGTTAGTTATTTTTCAAGGTCTCTTACCCTTCATGCTGGTGAGTGAGATGGCTAAGTGGGTAGGTAAAGACACTTGCTATCCAAGCGTGCTGAGTTTGATTTTCAGGACCCATAATGGAAGGAGAACCTGATTTCTGAAAGCTAGCACCAACCTCAAATAAATAAAACTTGTTAAAAGAAAAAGCCTTTGAAAATAAGAAAAGTTAAATAGCACCATTTTAGAGATGAAACTGGCCCAGCTGTGTCCAGTGGCTTTCTGAGGTCACAAACTTGGTTGGGGTGCATGCAGGATGCAAACTAGACAAACTGGCTATAAATATGACCTCTAAAGCAACTGGCACCAGGAGCAGGAACATGTTGGGGTACTTTTAGGCCTTGGTAGTGGTCAGCCCCACCATTCTCCTAGCATTTGCTTATTTTGGGGTGGGCAAAGGGCCAGGGCCTTTCTAGGGGCGCCTCTGCCTTCGGCAACTACTATGTTCTGTGGACAGCCCACAAAAGTTTCATACACCTGCTTGAGGCAGACTTGGCAGAGGCCAGGGGTATAGAAGGAGAGAAGGAAAGAGAGGACAGAACAGGGGAGGGGAAGGAAAGAGGCAGGAGGGAACAGGGGAGAGAAGAAAGAAGGGCCTGTTTGGACATTTGTCCCTCATTGTGATCTAACAGCCTTAGACGTAGTCCACAGAGGTGGGAGGGAGGTTAGGCAGGAGGACTGGGAAGGCCATATAGGAGTGAAGGCTCTGAGAGGGGCAGGGAATTCCCCCATGAGGCTCTCTTGAATGTTCTGGATCACTTGGTCCCCAGCATGCATCTGCTCAGGCCAACTGGGTGCCTTCCCTACCCTCTGAGTTCACCTATAGCAGGAAGCATCAACAGGGCTGTGCTCGGCCCTGTGCTCATCATGATCTCACCCCGTCTGTTTAGCGATCCCACGATGTGAGCAATAGGTGTCCTAGGACTGATTTTTAGAATTTATGTATTTCTGAAACAAGATCTTGTAACATAGGCTGATTGGAAACTCGGTATGTAGCTTGGAACTCACACAATCCTCCCATCTCTGCCTCCCAATTTATGAGGTTACAAGTGTAATATGCCTTATCTGTCTATCCAGCTTCTATTTTGTTTGTTTGGCTCTGAGGGTCGAACCCAGCGTCTTTGACATAATGGGCCCACAGGGAGCTCCTACCTGTTTCATGCTAAATTTTATACTTGTGTAGATTGAGCCTCAGTGTGGTGAAGCGACTGGCCCAGGCAACGCAGATAACAAGCAGAGGTGGGATTCGTACCCAGTAAGTTAGACACTAATCTCAGCTCACAGCCTGACAGCACAAATGGTGAGTACTCTGGCCTTTGCCTGCTTCCTGAGGCCTGTCCTGACTCATGGAGGTATGAGGAAGCACAGCTCAGGCCAGAGCTCTGATGGAGTTAAGGGTGGTGGCATTCTATTTCCACGAAGTCTGAAGCAAGGGCCACACCGCCAGGATCCTCAAAAGAAAGACCGTAGGGTAGCTGGACGTTCAGGGTTCTCTGGGAGTCTGCCTGAGGAATGGCATAGACTGAGTGCCCAGAAGCCTACTAAGGTCGATTGGTGCCCAGCCAATCTGCATTCATCAGTACTTCCTACTGCTGCCCATCGCTCCACTGCTGGAGCAATTCATGCACCTCCCCAGGTACCGCAAATGTTTCCGCTAGCCTTTTGCCCTTAGGAGTTTCACACCTGCCCCTTCAGGGGCTAACAGGGATCGCAGTCCCGCAGTCCCGGGAAGGAGGGGGTCTGGCTGACCTGGGTCTGACCCTCTGCTGTCCCTTTGTTGTGGTTAGTTTCTCAGCACACAGGCTCCAGGCCTGTGGGTCACAGGAAGTCCTGTGGCTTTCTAGGGAGGTTCATTTAGAAGATATAGCATGGGTAAAGAGGATTGTACCCACCTAAGTGAAAGGTGCCCCTCTGACTGCCTATTGAAGGAAAAGAACTCAAGGCCTTTGGTGTCTGGTATGATTGGCCTGGTATGTGTCCTGCCCTGTGATTCTGGGTGAGTCAGAGTTCTGATCACTGGAATCTTCCCCTCCACACACTTCTACACTCAAGTCTACACTCAAGGCTCCTTTAGAGCCAAGGATGATGGCACATGCCTATAAGCCCAGGATTCTGGAGACAGAGGCAAGGGGATTGCCACAAGTTCAAGGCCAGCTGGTCTCCACAGTGAGCTCTAGGCTAGCTGGTGCTACAATGAAACAAATAAACAAGCAAGCAGGTGCCCTAGAGTTCAGAATCAAGAAAGGACCCCCACCACACACACTCAATTTCACAGCTGAGTGAAGATTTAGATCGGAGCCTGTTTTAGGTTCAGGAGCCCCATTTGTACCCAACCAAGGATCCCTGAGAAGGCTTCTCCGTTGGCAGCACCGGTGGCTTCGGTCCCTGGTTGGAGGCACAGCAGTCTCCCTTCTCTGGGCTTTCTGGCAGAGCTTCTTTGCAGCTGTAGGAGAGTTGCCTGGCTTCTGCTGCCAGCTCTGAGCTCACGGTCAGCAAGGGCCTGCCTCCCAGTCTGTGGGGCTTAGCTTCATACGAGAATGACCTCTGCCCAGCTGGGTCCCCTGGACTTCTCACCCTCCTGTTCAGAGTGGTTATGCAGTCCTGGCATGTGCCATCCCCTGAACCTGAACAATATACACTCATGACTCTCCAACCCCGTGTGACTTCTCTCACTGGGCTAACTGCCCTGTGTCTGAGGGAGGGAGGGGGCTTCTCTCAGATGCTTATTTCCTCCCTCTGGCAGATGTCTTTTGTGACCCTCTATGGGGCACAGGGCTATTGCTTTACTTTTACTTTCTTGAGTCAGGCTCTCAAATAGCTCAGGCTAGCTTTGAATTCCCTGTGTAGCTGAATATT
>NW_026595759.1:0-42947 GCF_907164565.1 Psammomys obesus
AGATAGATAGATAGATAGATAGATAGATAGATAGATAGATAGATAGACAGACAGACAGACAGACAGACAAATAGAGGATCAGAACAGGAAGGAAACCTGTTGTGTAGACCACCAGCCCTCAGGAGACCTGGGTTGTAAATCCTCCTTCCTGATGCCCTGGGCACAGAACTGGGTCTCTGGGTCTCAGTTCTGTCTTGTATTGCAAAAAGGGCAGGAGGCAGGCAACTGTTGTCTTGCAGGTTAATTAGTATCTTAGAGGCTGAGGAGGGAATGCAGATTTTAGAAAAGTGTGGCCAGGTGGGTTTTTCTTGCTACCCCCAAATGGGCAGAGAACCAAGAAAGAGGGAATGCATGTGTCTTTTTTGCTGGCTGGGCTTGTAATAGGAGTTCTGACAAAGGACTGTCCTTCAGTTCCAGTTCCCAGGACTAGTCCCCAGCCCAGCCTAGCCTAGAAAAAGGGAAACCTCAGTCTCAGGAACCCGCTCTGTAGCCAGGTGTTACTGGAATTTACAATGTACCTAGGCTATCTTTGAATTCATAGTGATTCACCTGCTTCAGTCTTCCAAGTGCTGGAAGGAACAGGTCTGAGTTTCTCTGGCCTTTGTTTAAAGATATGAAGAATGCTTCTGTGTCAAATTGTGACTCCATAGCCATGGCCTGAGTTAGCCCTGTGCTAGACACTGCATCCCAGTGCTCTTGTCTTGGAGGAGGTTCCTTCTCCAACTTCATGGGGAGCTGGAAACCAAGCCATTTGAGCACAGGGAGCTGAGACTGGGATGGAAGTACTTTAGAATCTATATAGCTTCCAACAAAAGAAACTGAGCCAGCTTGGAGATCAGGGAAGGCAATAGACTGACCAGAAGCCAAGGCATATAGGATCACAATGAACTTGCGGCCGGCTCCTGGTGGATGCTGGCAGGCAGGCTGTCAAGGGACATGGAGGGGACAGGTAGACCTGGACTGGGAGCCACAGGAGACACTAAGACTGACAAGAGATGGTCCCCCAGCTTCCTGCAGGAGGAAGGCTCGGTTTGCCAGAATGCCTTTGGAAAACAGCTTGCCTCACTCAGTTGAGAGCCGTGGCCCTAAACTTCCCAAACTGAACGCTACTACAGTCCCCAGGTGCTTGGAGCTCAGACTAACAGTGGCCACCAGCACAACTCGGCCTCAGGCTGTTTTTGCTTGACCGACAAGGGTCCCAGACACTAGATGCAACTGAGCCTTCTCTCAGGAGGGTTTGGGGTCCTGTAGTAATTCCAAGAGATAAGATCCCACTTCTCCATTTATTGGCTGTGAGGCCCCAGTTCCCCAACATGCCCAGAGCAAGTGGCTCAGGGCTTACTGTGAACTAAGCTGTGAAGTCATTGGAGCCCTGTGACATGTCATAATTATGCCCATTGGGCTGATGTGCAAACTGAAGTTAATGTTGCTTAAGTCACACAGAAGGTCAAACTCAGTTCACCTCACTTTTTTTTTTTAACCCCTGATTTTTGCTACCTTAGCTTCCCAAGTGCTGGGATTATAGCCATCTGTCACAATGTACTACCATGCTTGGTGAGTTTGCTTGCTTCTCAAGTTCTTACTTTATCTGGTTTATGACCTAAGTGAGACATTATTGATTAAGTGGCTGGCACAGAACCAGCTCCATGGGGGAGCTCCTTGCTCCATCACTTACCAGCACTGAAGTTATCCTCTGCTGGTGAGGGAAGGAGAGGGGATGAAGATGAGAGGGCAGTGCTAACAGTATGGTGGCCTCCCTGGAGGAGGCAGGTTCTGTAGCTGGAACTCAAAAGATGGAAGAGTCACGTGTGTTTTAGGTCTCCGGCTTGCTGCCTGTAGGATAGCTTCCGTTACTGCCTTTCCTCTGGGGTGAGGTAGCGCCTCTGAGGAAGGGAAGATATTTGTAAATAGCGAGCACGACCTCATCCGTGGGAGGGATGTCATCGTTAATAACTACAACATGACAGCTGCTGTTCAGGAACTGACCTTTCACCTTACCTTTCTATGGAGGAGTCCGTGTCAGTGAGGAGTGGGGAGGAGAGCAAGGGAAGGGCCATGCACCTCTTTCAAGCCTGTGTGGGGCTGTGGTAAGGAACGATGAACACTCTTTGAACCTTTCTCTTCTACTCTGAGTTGCTTTTTTGTTCTGCTCTGTGCCGCAGACCTGCCTTGTGTTCAGTAGATCCTACCTCTTAGCCTTCTGAGTGTTCAGATTCCATGTGCTTCTGCTTTTCTGCAACCCTCCCACCGCCACGTGCCCATGTTAAACGCTTTTCTTTACTGACTCAGTGACTTCACCTTCCAGACAAAACACTAATATCTCTCCAAGGCCACAGTGTTAAGAAAAAGCCAAGGGGCCTCTCAAGCCCCCTTGAAAGAACTAGTTCTTCTGCTAGAGGTTCTGCCTATGATCTTTGCGGCAAAAGAGAGAAAGGTCAAGTTCGGGAGTTAACAGTTTCTGGGCACCTACAGTTTATGAGGAGTTCCTCACTGGATGTTGCTGGATGCTGACACTGTAGTCTGAAAGGCTACCTGGTTCTCTTGTGTGCTGAGCAAGTTAAAGCCCCGGGAGTTGCAAAGTGGTTCTCAAGTCCTCCATCCTCCATCCCCCACCCCCCACCCCCCCTTTTTTTTTTTTTTTGGTAATCCAGAGTGTTTAAGTGACATCAAAAGCTGATTAGAGGGACAGCTGCAGTTTTAGTTGGACCTCTAGGAGTCTTGCAGGCTCACCCTGGCCTGATGGGGATCCTCCCTGAGCCTACAACCTGAGAGTTCTAGCCCACAGTGGCCACGGACACAGTCTTCCTCCCAGCCCACTCCTAACAGTAGGTCAGGAGTTGGAGTGGATGCTCGGCAGTAGGGAGGGCAGGAAAGGCAGTGAGGTGTGAGAGCAGGAAACAATATCCCCTTGAGAGAGGGCTGCAGGCGAGGGCTAAGGCTGTCAGATTTGGCACGACCCAGAGCTGTCAGGGCACAGATGCACTGTCCTGGTGATAGAGCGTGTCTGTAAAATGAAAGAGCTAGGAAATCTGGGCTTTTGTTTCAGCCTGCAGTGTAATTGGGAAAGCCCCAAACCCCTGAGTCTCCTCACCCCCCAGTTTGTATTAGTAAAAATCTTCCAGCTCTAATCCAAAGAGACACCCTCCCCTCTCCTCACTTCCTCTTCTTTCTCCTACCTGGAGCCCGGCCCCTCCTCCTTAGCTCCAGCTGCTCTCACACCTGTGCCCTCAGCCCTGCTCTGACTCAGACAGTCCTGACCCTGAGGTTCAAGGTGGTGTCCTGAGTGGTTTTGTCCCATAAACTCATTTGATCTGTATGGTGTCCACCTGTTCTTCTGCGTGACCCATCCGTGGCTTTGGAAATCTTGGAACTACAGGGATCCTTCCAAGAAAGGAGTAGTGAGTCCTAAGCAGGGCAAGGCTCCACAGCCAGGTGGCTAGAGTCTGGTGAACAGAGACAGCTAGTCTCCCTGCCCCTTTCTTGCAGCTCATCCCTCTGGCTAGGGATGCTTCGTCCTTCCAAGCTGCCCATGCTCAGACGCCCTTTGGTGGGGAACATTTGCCAGAAAGGTTCAGATACCCACCAAGACCACTTGGCATCACTTCCAGAGCCTCCTACTGAGTCCACTCCGGGTAAGGAAATCATCTGCTTGGCCATGGAGCTGTAACGGGCTGACATACAGCTGTCTGTACCTTGCCCCTTGAGTCCTTTCAACTTCCTAGTGCAATTTAGTGGTCGGAGCTCCCTTAAGACATCTTTCTAGGAGCTGAGCGTGGTAGCCCCATGCCTTTAATTTCAGCACTCTGGAGGTAGAGGCTCTGTATTTCTTTGAGTTCAAGGCCAGCCTGGTCTACAGAGTGAGTTGCAGGACATCACAACTATACAATGTGGCCCTGTTGCAAACAAAACAAAAGCAAAATAAAGCAACAAAGAGTATTGCTAGGTAGCCCAGGCTCAGCTCAGACTGGCTACAATTCCCCTGCTTCAGCCTCCCAATGCTAGGATTCATCACCATACCCCAATTTATGTGCCATGCATCTTTTTGAAGCCTGATTTCTATGAGACAGAATGCCACTTTTACAAACGAGGAAACTGAAGCTCACGGAAATTAAGTGCAGTGTGATTTGTCTTGTGTGCTTGGCCCTTTAAAGGATCCTCAGTTGCCACTCAACTGGCCCTTTGGGAGCTCTTAGCCGTTAGAACTGCTTGACCCTATGACCTTCCGTGTCAGTTGCTTCTTGGATTTCTGGGAACAGGAGAAGATATAAAAAGCCAGCAGAGGCTGAGAGAGATTGAGTAGGGTTAGAAAAGGGAAGGCAGTTGGTGCAGTAAGGGGATTGAGCAGGGTGAAAAGAGAAGGCAGTTGAGCCAGAGAAGATATTCTTAGGAGATAGAAGAACCCGCAAAGTAGCAAAAGACAAGCTACAGTTAAGTGGCAGGTCCAAGGTCACAGAGCTAGAAGTGGCGAGGAATGAATGCTCTAACGGAATGACTGAATGAGGGCTTATGAACGCCCTCGGGGCAGACGTCTGAGGAGCACGGCGAGTGAAGGCGGTGCACAAAGCCAGAGGCCGGGTCGCGGGAAAGTTGGTTCCACTCAGGCCTTCGGCACGGGAGGGCCCAAGGGAGCGCAGGCTCCCAGAGGCACAGCCGGGTTCTGCCCCACCCAACGGGCCGCCCCGCCCCCGCTCCGCCCCCGGCCCGCCCCGCCCGGGACCACAGACGGCGCCCGGCGGCGGCGCGAACGGCAGCGCCGAGCGTGGCTCTGGGCTGGGTGCCTGCCGCGACTTCCCGCCCAAGGCCGGCCGGCGCGGGGCCCGCAGCGCAGGCGGCGCGGAGGATGCAGCCGCGGCTCCGGGTGGCGGCCGCCAGAAGCTTGGCGCTCTGAAGGTAGGAGCTCGCCTGCCCGGCGGGCGCGGAAACTTGGGCCGAGTTTGCGGACGGCGCGTGGGCAAGGGGCGGGTGGCGGTGCCCCAGGGCGCCCCTACCGGCTGGTCCCGGGACGGAGCGCGGGGTCGGGGCCCTGGTGCTGAGGACTGGGGCGGTCAGGCTGCGGGGCCCGGTCGCACCGCTGCCCAGACTTTGCCAGGACTTGGATGCTCCCTGGGCCTGGTAGAGCCCCGGAGCCCCAGCAGTGCCTGGGCGTAGGACTGGCAAAGAGTCAGGCGGATCCCTCGGGCCTCTCGCGGGACCCGGCTCACGCGGATTGCCGGGCGCCGATTCGGGGTGGGGGTGGGGATTGGGATTGGTGGCAGGCGCTGAGGTGCCGCGGGGCCGTGGACGAGCCCTGTTGGAACAGGACGCCTGTGGTTTTCTAGCCACCGCTTGAGTCATTCTCTGGCTGTAGCCCAGGCTGGCGGGATCGCCCCGAAGGATGTGGTTGCCTGGACTTTGCGGCTGGATTGCTCCCCCCCCCCCCCCGCCCCGACCTCACTGCAGTCTGCGGCCGTCGATCCGTGGGGCTCCGAGTGCGAACCTCTTGGCTTTCCCATGTGTGCCTGAACTGAGCACAGTTGGGCGGTGTGTGTGTACGTGTGGGGGGATGTGTGCACATTTAGGCCGTGCACGTATGATCAGGAACGGCTTTGCATGCGTGGCGGCAGTCTGTATGTCAGCCTCCTGGGGTGCACGTGCGTCGCAGAGCCGCGGACTGAGACTTGGGGACACCCGGAAGCCTGCTGTGTCGGTGGGTCACCAGTTTCATACCGAGGCTGCCTGTGGGCCGCAGCTACTCTGGTCACAGGCCGGGCCGGGAGAGGGAAATTTAGTGGTGACCCCTTCTCTCAAACTGGGAGGTGTGGGCCACCCCGTGTTGGGGGCCTCAGCTGGCAGAGAGTTTTTAGAAGACCGAGTCTGTTAGAGCAGAGCTAATACTGATGCTGCAACTTGCCTGGGGTCGCGCTCTTCTCGAGGCCCCAAGGATGGGACTAGGAAATGGGGATGGTCCCCTGGAGTTTGTCTCTCGGTGGGAAGGAGCAGAAGTGGTAGGTGTTTGGCCCCGTCCTGCTTCTGGCTGAGGTTAGAAGTCGAGTAAGAACTAGTAGAACTTGACATCCCCCGGAAGGATTGCCTGTGGTCCTACCTTCTCCAAGCACCCGAGGTCACCCCGTGTCCCGGAAACAAGGCACCATCATTTTGGCTGCTGTCTTAAGCGGGGCGGGGCCTCCACCGAGGGAGCTTTCCTCCCCACTGGCAGGACATAATGTTACCTTCACACCTTTCGGAGACTTAAGCTGGCTTTTTGGAGCCCTCCTACAAAGACTCCTGAGGGTCCCAGGTGGCTGGGTCTCAGGAAGTCTCCAGGGCAAAGGGCATGGGTTGGGCTGAGCCCTGGAGAGAAGGGCTCTTGAGACAGATGGTTAGAGCAGGTCCCCAGGAGCATTGGTGGAGGTAGGACCTGAGCCAGCCCTTAATTAACCCAGATCTCCCCAAGGAGAGAGTAGGCTGGGTACCCTCTGAACCATGCAAGCCTGTGGCAAACAGAGGCGGGTGGATCGCTGTTCAAGGCCAGCTTGGTCTGCCTACTGAGCTTCAGGGCAGCTAGAGATAAACGGTGACCCAGTCAGAAAGAAAAACAAAACAAAAACAGTAAAACCAACCATATAAGCATACAGCAGTGCAGGATGGGGTCTTTCCACATAGATACAGGTCCCTGTCTAGAGGGCCCCTGTTGCCATCTGCTGGGGTGGGAATAAGCTTAGGCCAGACTACCTGTTATGTTTTCTTGTCCCCTTGCTGATCTAACTCTGAGCCCCAATCGTCATTTGGCTACTGTTGAGAAAGATGAAAGCTGGTCCGTGTTTTCTGGTGACAGAAGCATGTGACACTTGACCTGTGGCCTACTCATAGGAATATTGATCCCATTTGCCCTTTTCTAAGCTGCTGCTGGGAGGTTTAGGAGGTGGGATTGCTCACTGGAGGAAGGAGAGGAGGGCTATTGATAACCCCAGCCGACAAGACTCAGATGAGCCACCTGTAAGTTGTTGGATGCCTGTGGTCACCGTGGACGTGGATGGATCCTCACCTGCCTTTGGACTGTCTCTATGCTGCATTCTTTTCCTTTAGATAGAACCTAGATTTATTAAGGAAAGGTACGGAAGAACAGAGTGGGAAAGGCTCCAGGGAAAGAATACCTGTGTTGTTTTTTTCCAGCACTTACTTAGTCTGTCCATCAGGAAAGTACAGTGGAAGTGGTTGCCAGCTAGGACTCTGGGCCCTTGGGGCCTCCCACCTCCCCAGGCACACCCTCCCTCTTTCCATGTATCATGTGCACAAGGCCTGGAGATTAACACAGACACTCCTACCCTGAGCCAGAGACCTTCCTGTTGACACCACAGCACCACCTGCTGGTCAGCTTCGGCCCTCCTGCTGAGCTGACCCAATTTGGGTAGAACTGGAGAGTTACCCAGATACCTCTTGGGAGGGGACTGCCCTGTCCATTCAAGACTAATTTGATTCTGGTTTTGGGACCTGGCTTTGAGGTTTTGATTTTTGGTAAGGCAAGCAGGTAAAGTGTATAAAGTGTTAGAAGGAATCAGAATTTGTAGACAGTGCTGGGATTCCATGTCTTGGCTGTAGGAGAATGTTGATACCTGTGGCGTCCTGGAATAGAAACGAGTAGAGACAGACGGCCCACTTTTTATGCCATCCCTTTCACCAGTGACTTTGGGATAGATAGGTCTTTCCTGGGAAGGCAGAGCAGGGAGACAAATCAACCGATACCCCTAGCATTGCCCAGAACCCCAGGGGGTCCTATTGTGGAGTGTAGACTCATATGTAAGGACACAGCACACGTTTTTGTTCAGTACATTAAAAACTACTACTACAGCTGGCCAGTCAGTGGTGATGCACACCTTTGATCCCAGCATTTGGGAGGCAGAGGCAGGCAGATCTCTATAAACTCAAGACCAGTCTAGAGAGCGAGTTCCAGGACAGCCAAGGCTACACAGAGAAACCTTTCTGTTTTGAAAAACAAAACAAGAACCTACCAAGCCAAACAAACTACAACCAGAAACAACAACAACCAAAAAAGCATCTGTGGCTTCTCCATTCGGTCTGAGCTGAGTATTGCTAAGGGCCAGAGTCTCGGGTAGCCATGAGTCAGAGTGGCGTCTCCGTGGTTCCATGCAGCCTGTGCTCTGACCACCTTTGCCTCTCTTCTCTCCTAGGTCAGCAAGTCAAGTAGCAGCGGTTCAGGAGGGCTTGACACCTCTACAGTAATGGCAGAGAAGCGGCCCCTAGGGCCTCTGGGGCCTGTGATGTACGGCAAGCTGCCTCGCCTGGAGCCGGACCCCGGGCCAGGACACAGCCTGCCCCTTTCTGCTGGTAGCCAGGACTCCTGCAATTACAAGGGTGCATACTTCTCTTGCCCCATAGGGGGCACTTCCAAGTCAGGATCTGAAAGGTTGGCATACCCATACCCACCCTTGTACCCCACTGGTGTAGCAGGATCCCCACTCCGGACTGACAACCTGTTGACAAACTGCCTGCTCTACCGCCCTCCGACAGAAGGCTCTGAAAAGATACAAGACTCCAGCGAGCTCCTGCCCTTTGGTCCCCAGGCTCATGCATACCCAGGCCCACCACTGGCAGCGCCCAAGCCTGTTTACCGCAGCCCTTTGTGTTATGGACTCTCCACTTGCCTAGGGGATGGGGGAACCAAGAGACCATTGGATGTTGACTGGACACTGGTGGCTGGGCCCCTGTTGCCCTCTGCTGATCCACCCTGTTCTCTAGCTACAGCTCCTGGCAAGGGCCAATCCCTGGATGGGACGTTCTTGCGTGGGCTACCAACTGGGGCACCTGGCAAAGATTCCTCCCTAACTTTTTCGCCATGCCAGGCATTGTTGGAGAAATATCGAACCATCCAGAGCACGGGCTTCCTGGCTTCCAAATACACTGGTTCTTATTCTGGGGATCCCAAGCAAGCAATGTCTGAGGGGCCCTCCAGCCCTTGGACCCAGCTCGCCCAGCCCCTAGGACCACCTTGCCAAGATGCAGTGCCAGCCCACTACCCCCTGCCTCCACCACAGGCCTTGCCCTGCCCTCCATCTTGTCGTCACCCGGAGAAGCAGGGAAGCTATGGCTCTCTGCTCCCACTGCCACCTGTAGGTGTCCACAAGGGGGCTTCGTACCAAACTGGTGGGCTGGGCAGCCCCTACCTGAGGCAACAGCCATCCCAGAACCCCTACATGCCCTCTGGGGTAGATACCTATTCCTACTCCCCTGCACCCCTCCCGGCACCCTCACCAGGACTCAAGCTGGACCCCCCTCTTGCTCCAAGGTGCCCGCTGGACTTTGTCCCTCCAACTCTGGGTTTTCCTTATGCCAGGGATGATCTCTCTCTGTATGGGGCATCCCCAGGGCTTGGGGGAACACCACCTTCCCATTCCCAGAACAGTGTGCAGCCTGTGCCACAGCCCAGTGCCTTCCAGCGAACATGCCAGCCTTTGCCAGCCAGCCAGTCATGCTCTGAGCCTGTGAGACCTGCAGAGAAGCCAACACCGGAAGCTCAAGAGAAGATATGGCTGCCCAGCTGCAGGAAAGAGAAGCTCCAGCCCAGGCCCGGTGAGCGTCCAGGGGTGCCTATTGTCATCCGAGACAGTCCAGTTCCCCGCACCTCACCAGCATTGCATCCTTGTGCCAAGGAGCGCCAGTCTCTTCCCCAGAAGGGGGTCAAGCCTCCCAGCTCTCCACCAATGCCTGTGATTGACAATGTTTTCAGTCTGGCCCCTTACCGTGACTACTTGGATGTGCAGACACCCGAGCCCACAGCTGAGCAGGACACTGCTGCAGCCACCAGTAAGAGCCAAGACAAAGATTGCAAGGAGACCTTGCCTGTGCAGGATGGAACCTCCAGGTCTCACTCCTCTCTTCGTGAGGAGGTGGCTCTGGACTTGAGTGTGAAGAAGTCTGTGGCAGAGGCTGTCCCTGTCGAAGTCCCTAGTCCTGAGGTGCATAAGCCCACTGAAGCTGTGGACAGGCCAGGTATGGAAAATACAGTGTCGGGTCTGCCAGGCCTAAAAAAGATGGTCACAGAAATAGCTGAAGTGACTACAGAAGCCACACCAAGGACCAACTTCCACAGCTCTGTGGCTTTCATGTTTCGGAAGTTCAAGATACTCCGTCCTGCACCCTTACCTGCAGCTGTTGTCCCCGCCCCACCCACCCCAGCTCCTGCCCCTGCACAGCCTGCGCCCCACCCCTCATCTGTGCCCATGGGATTGCAGATTCTCACTCAGCCTTTGCCAGTGGCGTGCTTCAACCTGGCCCTGCCTAGCCCACCGGCCATAGCGGTGGCCTCCCCGGCCCCAGCCTCTGCTCCAGCGCCATCACCAGCTCCCGCTTCTGCTCCAGCCTCAGGCCCTGCTCCGGTCTCTGCGCAAGTTTCCACTGCGGCTCCAGCCGACTCCCCAGAACAGCACTTTACAGAGCTGCACACGTCCCTCTGCGATGCCATCTCAGGCTCGGTGGCCCACTCTCCACCGGAGAAGTTGCGTGAGTGGCTGGAGACAACTGGGCCGTGGGGCCGGGCTGCGTGGCAGGACTGCCAGGGTGTGCAGGGCCTGCTGGGCAAGCTGCTGTCCCAGCTGCAGAAGTTTGTGTGCACACAGCAGTGCCCCTTCCCTCACGTGGTGCGGGCTGGTGCCATCTTTGTGCCCATCCATCTGGTGAAGGAGCGTCTCTTTCCAAAGCTGCCGCCCGCCTCCGTGGACCATGTGCTGCAGGAGCACCGCGTGGAGCTGCGGCCCACTACTCTGTCAGAGGAGCGTGCGCTTCGAGAGCGGGCCCTGCATGGCTGCACCTCACGCATGCTGAAGCTGCTGGCGCTGCGCCAGCTGCCTGACATCTACCCTGACCTGCTGGGCCTGCAGTGGCATGACTGGGTGCGCCGCCAGCTGGGTGAGCATGGGGCAGCCCTGTAGCCACTGGAGCTGTGTGAGCGAGTGCCAGGTGTGTGGACTGCTTGTATGGTCGACGAGCAAGGGGCTGAATGCTTACAGGGACTTACCGGGGGCAAGGATTGGGATTCCAGGGTCTCCCGGGCTTCCCTTGCCCTTTTGATTCTGTAGGCAACAGTGAGACCTAATTGCATGGAAATGTTCTTGGCCCCCTCTTGGAAATCCTGTCTTAGTTAGGGTTTCATTGCTGTGAAGAGACACCATGACCAAGGCAGTCTGTCATCATGGCGGGAAGCATGGCTGCATGAGGTAGGCATGTTGCTGGAGAATCGAGAGCTCTACGTCTTGATAGATAGGCAGCCAGAAGGAGATTGTTGCATGGGGGGTAGCTTGGGCATAGGAGACCCAAAGCCTGTCGAGGCCACACCTCCCAATAGTGCCCCGCTTTAGGGGCCAAGTGTTGAAACACCAGTCTATGGGGTCTATGGGCGCCATACCTATTCAAACCACCATAGCCTCTGTATCTGTTTGTACCTTCTGTGTCGTGTGAAGGCCAGGTACATTTCCATCTGAAGTTTTTTCTTCTGATGTCTGAGCACTAGCTCTAAAACACCCACCATATGCTGTCCACTGTCACCTGGACCCCTGCTTTGTATTCATCCCAACCCACAGGCCTCAGCTTTGCTGTGAGCTTAATTCCCGCCTGCAGCCTTTGCAGTCCAGGTGAAGCATCTTTGTTGACTTTCCATGCCCAGGATCTGACAGGACCTCATGCTCTTTGCCATGTAAACACTATTACCTTTGAATGTACTTTTTCTCTGGTCTCCTGGACCTGCGTGCACCCGTTGTACCCTGAATTGGAGAACTGTTTGTGGTTTTGGTTTTGGAAGGACCTCATTATATAAGCCAGAGTATCCTCAAACTTAAAATGCTCCTGCCTCTCTAGTACCTGATTTATGGGTAAGTGCCCCATGCTCAGCTATGGAGCTTAAAAAAAAAAAAAAGTTCTAGAAGACAAAAATGCTGCAGTGTTGTGTGGTTTTTTTGGTGCCATGACAAGGAGGGGGTGGTAGACCTGTTTCTGTGTCAGTAAACTGACTTCTGGATTTTTGGCCCTTTCTCAAGTCTTTCCTGCCTACTTGACTTGTCACACATGCCTGCCACCCAGCTCCTTGCCCAGAAATTTTCCCGAGCATTGTATTCTGCTTCCTTAACTAGCTGAGTACTCTGCCATGTACAGCCCTGCTCAGGGTGGAGGAGTCCTGAGGCAGAGTACTGCCATGGAGCAGTACTGCCATGGCCCATGTTCTTGATTCTTGAGCCCTGTCTGGGGCCAGAGGGTCAGGTTTGTTTTCCTGGTCTTGCCTGCTTGTTACAGGTCTGATTCTAACAGTGAAAACTCCACTGCCTCCCACTGCTTAGGTTTGAAGACCCTTGTTCCCCAGCTAGAGCAGCGGTTCTCAGCCTGGGTTGGCGACCCCTTTAGGGACCCTTTCACAGGGGTGACATGTCTGGTTTGCTCCTGTCTGGGTTCCTGTGTTCCCCTGTCAGCCCAGCAGCCTGGTCTCTGGTTCTTGCCCTGGGGACATTGTGGCAGAAAGATGATGGCTCTTTTGCATGAGAGAGCCTTTTCTTTCCTCAAGTTACTCATCTGTATGGTAAGATGACCCACCAGTGCTTCCCGGCCTGCAAGCCTCCTTTCCTCTCCTTGTTCCCAAGTAGACTCTTCTGAGCTCTATGTTGATTGGGTAGAGAGCCCCGGCGCCCCTTGGGGAGGAGCGCGTCTTCTCAGCGAGCTCCCGTTGGTCTGGCCAGTGGGCTGTTTGTGCTGCGGTGACCCTGCAGGGCAAGGAGAAGCACGGTTGTAGGCAACTTGGAGACGAGACGCGGGACCTCAAAGGTTGGATTTTGCAGTCTGACTTTGCTTTCCTTTTGTAGGTCGCTTTGACATGGAGGCCAGAACTTTATCCCCATCAGAACCCACGGTGACCAGAGATGAGCCTGAAAGCCAGCAAGCCCTGACTAGGAAGTCACCAGCCCCCAAGGTCAAGAAGCCAGGGAGGAAACCACCAACACCTGGCCCTGAGAAAGCAGAGACAACCACTGATCCTTCACCTCCCCCTGGTGCCAGTACCAGCCCACCGGGCCCCACCCTGAGGGCACGCTTCCGCAGCTTGTTGGAAAACGCCTGGCTCAATGGTGTGGCACTTCCTACTTGGGGCCACAAGGCTTCAGGACCAGACCGGCCTTCGCCTCACCCCCAGCTTCTGGGCAGCCAGAGCCATCATCTGTAGCCCTGGTTGCTAGGGCTGTTGGGACAACCAACCATCTGGGGACCACTATGTGCCTGTCCTGACATCCAGCTGTCCAGGGCTAGGAGTGGATATGAGGGCTGGGCCCACCTAGCTGGGCAGAGACTTCCTGACCTTTTGACTTGAGGTCTTTGTTAGAAAGGATTCCTTCCCTTGAGAAAACCCGTGGGCATTGGAGCCAGTCTGACCTGGCTTTGGATCCTGGCTGCTGTGTTCCTTGTTGCGTGTCCTGGGCAAACATGTCACCTCTCATGAGTCCTTGTTCCCTGTTTGTAGAATAAGACAACACAGCCTACCTCACAAAGGTTGTTGTGGGGATGGTGTCTGGCATACACCTGTTATGCTTTGGTTTGCTTCTTGTCCAGGACAGGCCTTTGACTTCCGTCAGGCTGTAGGATAATGAGGCTGAGGCTGGCAGAAGCTTCTTGTCAAGTCTTCATGCGCCTTGGGACCTGGTTACCTTAAAATACCTATGTGTATGGTTCGCACACACTTCCCCCGTCCCCTGCTGGTGCAGGGACCTGGCCTGGCGCTGGCCTGAAGACCCTCTGTCTGCTCTGGATTCATATCAGTGGCCTACCTGGGTTGCATCTCACCCCAGTAGGGTTGTGTAGCATTGTATTCTTCTAGAGCCAAGCAGCTCCAGGGATGATCCAGCAGGCTGTGAGCTCAATGCTGGGAGGTGTCTGGAGGTCTGCACTGGGCACTCTTGGCATTTCCCAGTGCTCTTGGGGCTACCTCCCTGCAGGGGCTGGCAAGATGGGGCTCCTGCCTTGTTTAACGGTGTTGATGAGAATGGCCCTGGGGGCCAGCTATTAAAGAGCATTTGGGCTGTTTTTAGAACTGAGATCTAGCTTGTATCTGAGGGGTTGTGGGTTAAAGTTGCCTATCACTCTTCACCATAGGCCGTCCTTGTTCCTGTGCAAGATGTACTAATGGCTTGTGGTACTCTGCTGTGGTCCTACAGGCGGCCTCACGCCTACCGGCTAGCCACTCCACCCAGAGACTGGTTTTGTCTGCCTCCCAGGACTGAGGATGTGCCCGTTAGGGTCTGGAGCTGACGACCTTCCCTGTGCATTCCATCAGCTTCACCTGTTGAGAATGTTCTTGGCCTGAAGCAGCTCCCTGCCCACCTCTATTTTCCTGAACACGGCTTCCCTACACCTGTGCTGGAGCCAGTCCACCAGAGCTCAGCAGGGCTGTATGCAGCTAGAGCCTGTGCCCTGCTCTAGTGGCTACCTGAATTAGCTTGGCCTTGAGCCTGGATTTGATGTGGCAGCTGCCATTGCCTTTGTGCAGGCTTAGAAATTCTATAATGCGTGAATCAGTAACACCATGGGCAGAGTGTTTTAATGAGGATTGTTTGGTTTCATGGGTTTTGCTTTTAGGTGGGGTCTCTATAGTTCCAGTGGGCCTAAAACAATCTTCCTTCTCCAGCTTCCCTAGTCTGGGTGTGTGTGTATGTGTGTATTACCACACTTGGGTTTGTATGGTGGTTCAAGAGGTGTACGGCTGAGCAGCCACATCTGGTGATAGCATTCTTGGCAGAATTCTGAGGCAGATCTGGGCACCACATGGCAAGAGAATACATGCATGTGTCTTCCAGACAGCTTACAGAGCCGTGGGTGTTAGGCCATGAGGCTCCACCTGATGATTTTAATCTTAATCACCTCAAACACACCACCTCTGAGCACAATAGCTGGATTAAGTTCCCATCTTCCCCTCACAATGGGGATTAAATTTTAACATGTGAACACTTGAGGGGGTCACGTGGAAACTACATCTAGGTCCTGCTCCTGGCCTTTAAAATGGGTGGGAATAGGAACTGTGACACCATCATTCCAGCAACAGCCAGGAGAGGGGTGTCAGTAACTCTGCCTTGACTCTCGTTCCCTTGTTAGGTGACAGTGCCATCATTTTACAAGTCCTTCGTTTTAAACTAGTTTCACAGGCTCCTGAGTGAGTCCATCCCTAGCGCCACAGGCTAGGCCCACACGTCACCCATCTGATGCAAGGAGGGGCTCAGGTCCCTGAGTCTCTAGTGTGAGGAAACCTGGTATTAAAGCCCAAGACTGAGGCCAAGGGACTCAGCAGCCAGTTCTGCTGGGAAGCAAGAGTCTGCAGGGTGAGTGGAGGTACAGTTCTCTCAAGTTGTGGTCTGGTGGAGAGGAGCGGGGATAGTAGTGAAATTTTTGTCTTGGTAACCTGCATATGCCTTTCCTGGTTTGCTGAAGAGTTGGGCTAGGCCGCTGACTGCCAGCCAAGCGGCCGGGAGCGTGGCCTGAGTGCTTTGGTTTCCTTGCTGGAAATGGATGATGCTTCCAGCCCCACCTGTCAACCTCAGCTGAGGTAGAGCTACAGGGAGGGGGTCAGTGAAGCCAGCCAGCAAGTTCTGGCGTTTTGCCAGCTGCTGTTTTTCATGCTCTTTGGGCCTCTTCCCTGGCTGCCACCTTCAGACACTGACAGTGCAGCCTTCAGGGCCCCTGTTTATTCGGCAGGAAGGGATGTAGAGCCAATCCTTTCTAGCTGGCCAGGATGTCTGTGCTAGGCTGAGGTTGGCTGGTAGGGTTCCTTGTGTGGCCTGGACATAAATCCTTGGGTAAAGATGTGATGACCCTGTCTCTCGAGGCTGAGCTATGCAGTCGAAGCAACTCCCAGCAGTCCCAGGCAGAGAAGTGCCATACTTAAAGGAATTGGCATTCACAGTGGCTCCCATTTCCTGTCCGGTATCCTCTAACCAGACCCCTTCAGGGTCATGGATACTTAAGACAGCCAAGGGATTGGTGTATCTGTCACTTCGGGATCTGCATGGAGAATTAGCTGTGCATTCAGGGAATTGCCAGGCCTCTTCACACCCCCAGGGATAGGGAAGCCACCTCTTTTAGGAATCTGATCTGAAAGTGGTTGTACATTTAAAGAGAGGCAGGTCTGGGTGCTCAGTCCATTCCTTCTCTCAAAGCTCCCCCCCCCCTTTTTTCTTTTCAGCTGGCTTACAGGCCCGAAGTTTGGGGTGGGTGGTCTGTGTCTCTTCTCACTGGGTCAGTCCTATCCCCAAAGGATGTCCAGCTCCAGACCTGGCCTGTACCTCTTCATGCCTTCAAGTTGAAGGCTGTGTCTTCATCATCCATTTCCAGCAGGGAAACCAAAGCACTCAGGTCATGCAAAGTGGATCAACGTGGTTTGACTAGAATCATGCTTCCCACACCTCACTCTCATGGTCTGTCTGCTAAGTTCCCTACCTCACTGGGTTTCCCAGTTCTCCTGTAGTTTGGGGAGCCTTTGGGCTGTTGAGTCAGCCTTGGTCCAAGACCTCCGTGGCTAGGCCAGCTAACCACGAAACGTAGATTCTGTAACTTTTTGAGTGGCTGAGTTGCTGCATGCAGCTTCTCTCTAGACTGGTGCTAAGCCTTTCTCTGTCTTGAGTCTCCTGTGGTCCCTTCCTCCCCCCTGATGCTAATTAGGTAAGCTGATATCTGGAGCTGAAAGCAACCTCTCATGCCAACTTCTGTTTCTCACTGAAGGCCCAGAGCCAAGCATCTTTCGAAGGCTACCACCTCCCTCAGAGGCCGCCACCTTCAGCCCCCCAGGACCAGCTCTGTCCCTTGCTGTTTTCATGGTAGAAGCTCTGGCCCCCTCCCTAGGATGAAAGCTTGTAGGCCGTGCTTCCCTATGCTCTGACCTGAGGCACTGTGAGATCACTAGGGGCTGTCTTGAATGGACCCCACATAAGGGCTCAGTGTACAATAGCATGTTGAATACTTACCCTGGCTCTGGCTGCATGTTCTATGTCTACATGCTGGCTCTTGGTCTCATCCTAAGTGTGGCCCCATTTCATGGGGAGTTTGTGGTGGCAGCAGGCCCTGGCGGAACCTTCCATGGGACCTGACTACTGTTCTGGCCCACTTGTGCGTGTTCAGGGAGACTGTGGACTTGGCCTTATGTGTGAAGGAAACCACTGTCCACCTCCGGGAGAGGCGGGAGCTGAGGGAATGTGAAGCCCCAGACAGGAACTGGGTGTGGAACCATGGACTTGGGAGTGAGTGTTTTCTCACGTTTTATGCAGTGTGGAGGTGGGATAAGGCAGGAGCTTGAAGAAAGTCCCTGGTTTGCCCTTTCTGCTCTGACCTGCAGCCTTGCTCCCCATTCAGAGGTACTGTCTGAAAGCCCTGGGTGAGGTGAGGTGAGGTGAGGTGACTTAGGAGAGGTATGGGGTTTGCTGCTTGGTGAAGGGGAGAGCGGCACAAAGGGCAGCCTGGGGTTGTAGGAAAGAGACAAAAGCTAGGAATAATACCTGGAGCCCACGGGCAGTGTTGGTGTACACCTTTAATCAGCACTTGGGAGGCGGAGGCAGGTGGAGCTCGAGGCCAACCTGGTCTACAGAGCAAGTTCTAGGACCAGCCATGGCTACATAGAGAAAACCCATCTTGAAACAATATCGATATAATGGAGGATGGTAGCATGTGTTTGTAATGCTACATTTTGGAGGCTTAGGCAGGAGGACCACTGAAAATTTGAGGCCAGCTTGCTTGGTCTACATGGTGAGAAACTGTCACAGATAATTGCCATCTACCAAGGTGGAGGACAAGCAGGAAGAAAGGAGTTGACATCTGGGGCCTTTTCAAGGGCCTGGAGTGGTCCTTGACAGCATCCTTACATTGTGGGGAGCTCCCCTTGGCACATCTCTGTTGTCTCCCAGTTCTCCCCTTCTGGTATTGTTACTCTAGCCCATGTCTAGCACTGAAATGGCTAGAGGAGGAGTCATCTTGAGCACCCCTTGGCTCTACAAGGCAAGGTGGGTCTCTACAGCCCAGTGCTGTGGCAGTAACTCAGGAAGAGGTTTGGCAGATCACTGATGTCTCCTCCACATCATCTCGGAACCATGGTGATTAGCCTGGCAGAAGAAGAGCCTCTACATTTTGTGGGGTGCAGCCACTGCTGTGGTGGGGCTTCAGTCCTCCAGTGCAGGTCCTTTACCTTGGCGTCTGAACTGCGGTGGTGCCATGGGTCCAAACCCAAGCCCCATGTGGAAAGCATGCTATTCTAGCTGCCATGTGGAGAGAGCTCAGGTTCAGGTGCACAGCTGGCTGCTGCCCTTTATTTGAGTCAAGGTCTCAAAGGCTCAGCCTGCTTCTTAGGAAGAAGCCCTTGCCTGGCCAAACTCAACAGGACAAGGAGAAAAGTGATGAGCTGCGGGTTCAGCATGGACCCACGGCTGGGGCCTCTGCAGGCTCCAGAGCTGGAGTTGCCTGGAGGGAGCAGAATGGGAAGGTTCAGCGGGTTTTCCATCCTCAAAGCCCTCAGAGACTTATAGAAGTGGTGGTGGTTCTCAGGATACTCAGAGTCAGTGTTCCCTGGGGGCTCACAAGAAGGGTAAGAGCAGACATGGCCCCGCAGTGCTGTGTGCAGGAGGGAAGGCCAGAGGGGCAGAAAGCAAGGCTGGAGACAGCAGAGGGATGGAGGACATGAACAGAGGGAGAGGCACTGACCAAGGACTGGGCTGAGCAGCTCTAACTGGAGGCCCTCAGTTTCCTGCAGGAAGCCCAGGGCTTGGCGCATGTAGTCTTGAATGATGGCCTGGGCTGGTGCAGCTCCAAAGAAGGCAGCTTGCACTCTGACAGACAGTGGCTCCTGCCTGGGAGGATCATTACAGGCTTCAGGGAGCTGGAGAGATGCAGAGAAGCCCTTCTGTCCAGCCCCAGGACCCACCCTTTCTAAACCGAAGACTCACTGGAACTCCACCACCACCACTTGACCGAAGTTCTGCAGAGGCTGGAGGGCTAAGGTTAGCTGAGATCAGGAGAAACAATACGTGTCATGTCACAGCATTAGCCTAGTCTAGCCACAAACCCTTTCTCCTTGCCTCTGGCCCCTCACATCACCCACTTTGTCAGCAGTCCACGAAGCTCCTGGGACTCGGAACTAGTCTTGTTCTCCAGCGCCTTGGTGGAAGGGTGCTCCAGGATCAGGGGCCACATGTCATAAAGCACTAGGTGTGCTTTCTCCCCTAAAGCCATGGGGTGGACGTGCTAGCAGTAAGGACTCCGGGGTGGACGTGCTAGCAGTGAGGACTCCGGGGTGGACCCGGGGTGGACGTGCTAGCAGTGAGGACTGCTGAGAGTTCTGGGATAGGGCCACACCCTGACCCAGAGGTGCTTGCCTGGACTGCGCCCATCCAGTAGTCAGCACACTTTGAGGGCCTGTCTTTGCTGCTTCTTTTAGACTAATGCGGTAAGTGACATTTTTAAGTGAATGAAAAACCTCAGCAGTAAGAAACTGTATGGCATGAAAAGAACATGAGACACAATTTCCATGTTTGTATATGAACTTGTACTGGAACACAATCCGCTCACTTACTGTGACGTACTTTGAAGGGCTGGCTGTGTTCTCCCTGTAAGGGAGGAGCTAAGAGCCACAAAGGGAAAAAAAAATGTTGTCTAGTCCTTTGTGGTAATCTGCCAGCCCATGTTCCTGTCTAACAGAAGGGTGATGACCTGCTCACTCAGACTTGGAGGCAGAAAACCTTGTGTTCTTTACTGTTCCTGATCTTTCAGGAGGGGCTCTGTGATGACTTGCAGACACGTATGGCACAGTCCTTGAGGAGTGGTTGGTACTGCCATCTGGTGAGGGGGTGATGAGATTTCAACACTGATGGAGCATGCACACCATACCCTGAATGCCAGCTCCGAGAGTTAGGGGCAGGACCCAAACTAAGGCCCTGTCTCTGGGAGCTACAGAGCAGAGCCCGCTAGATCGTAACTGAGAGGCTGCAGAGGGCAGGTGGCCGCCATAGCCCTTATGTGAAATCAGCATTTCCTAGGCTGAGGGTCCACCCCAGAACAGCTCCAGGTTGTGGCTTCTGGAGACTGAGGCCTTGGATTTCTCCAATATGGATATATAAGCCTGCTCAACTCTTCCTCTCAGGGTCCTCATGGGGAAGATGCAATTCTGACCTTAATGGTAGAGCTTACCACGGTTGTCACCTTTGTCAGGACAGAGGATTAAAATGAGCATCGAGGGTTATGACTGGAGCCTCCTGTCTCTCTGAGACCAGGTTCCCACAGAACTCTGGACCCATGTTCTCCCTATGGTCTGGCACTCAAGCTTTGCTGTTGAGGGTTCTGCCCCTACTCAGAGGAGATAGTGAGGCCTACAGAGATTGGCTGACCCAGAGCCGAACATGGGGCCCAAGTTTACTCACCATTGGCTACCAAGCTGGATTTCTGGAGGGTGGGGTCTGTAATGTGGTGGGCCAGGTGACTGGCTAGGCCTTGGAGGTGGGTGGGGACGGGCCTCTTGAACTTGTATTCCATGTATGTGCTCACCCACTCCTTCACATTGCTAGGGAAGGATGGGAGAGTGTAGCACCATGGGCTCTTTGCTTTTAGAAAGCAAGCATTGACCTCAAGTACACACCCCTGTGTTCTTCCTCCAAGGGCAGAGCTCTGCAAGGCTGGTTCAGGCCATCTTAGATCAAGTTCTCACTGGTGCTCTCCAGCCCACACCTGGAACCCCTGCTTTTGGGTCAGGGGTGGAGTTGTCCTAGAGATATATCTCCAAGAGAGTAGCCAAGCAGGCCAGGTAAACAGTGGGTTGGGGGTGGTAGGGTGGGCTGGGAAACTGGACAGACTGGATGGGATATTCAACCCACCTGAATAGGAGCAGGGGCCGGTCCTGGGGATCAGCCTTGTAGAATCTTGACACCTCATGGGTGACCTATAGGAAGTCCTAGAGGTCAGGTTGGCTGGAAGCTGCCTGTCCCGAGACTCAGTATAGGGTGGTCAAGCTCTAAACAGGGTAAGGAAGGACCTGAGAACCTTCTCCAGTGTGGTCTCCTGGGGATGGATATCTGGTGCTAGCCTCGTCACTGACTTCCCTCAGAGCTTTCTCCTCTGTCCTCTGTCGCCAGCTTTACCCTCAGGGCCCAGCTAGGTTCCCTCTATGCTTGCCTTCCCACCTATGCCAGGCTGGTGCTGCTTTCATTGGGCATCAGTGTATCTATCACCAAAAGCTAGCGAGGGCAGGTGAGGCAGGGAGAGCACCCCAGTCCCAGAAGCAGGGGAAAGGACACGTCACCAGCGGGAGGATCTGATTTTCCAGCAGGATAAAAGGCTGAGAGCCAGGCAGAAGCAGCTGGGGTAGGAAGGGCCTCGTGAGTGTGAAACTGTTGTTGATGACTTCCCGGGTTAGGTCTGCTGTGTTGTGCCCTGCAGAGTCACACACAGTAATCTGGGGAGTTGAAACAGCTGCCCTTTCCACCATGGCCTGCTCAGGGCTTGGGCAGACTGCATTGGGTCTTTCCCGGAACCCAGCCAGCATCCTCCATGGGCGGGTGAGGAGGCATGGGGCAGGTGCTGCTCTGGACTCACCATCAGAGCAAAGGCTGTTGACCAGGTCCCCAAGCGACCATCTGGAGGACTTCATCTTGCGGTACAAAGTCCAGAGAATTTCTAGGCCCGAAGGATCCGGCAGACCAAACACAAGGGAGGCTTTCACCTCTGTAGAACCAGGCCTGCAGGAGGGGGCAGGGGCGACAAGGGAAGCCTGGCTGGTGCTGGAGGTGGCGGTGTGAGGGACAGCGCCTAGCTGAGGGAAGAGCCTCCCTGCGTGACTGAAGCAGTCACATGACCCCTGCAGGGCTGGGCCTCCAGCAGTGGGATAAAATGTCCTTCCTAGAAAGCTGTTGGGAAGCCTGAAGGATGTGCCTGGCTAAAGTAAGTTTGCTTGGTCTCCTCAGTGAGCTGGTTCTCACAGGGACCCTGGGAATCTCATTCAGGGAAAGACTGAGTAAGGTGTTATTCAAAGAGGTCCCAGCTGGCTGGGAGCTCTCAGGAGGTCTAGTGGGTACAGGAAAATAGCCTCAGCTGCAGTTAAAGAAGTTAGGGGGCTCTGGAGAGAGGGAAGCAGCAGACCTGAGAACTTCTGAAAGCCTAGAGGAGATGGAACAGTTGAGGGAGGCAGTCTTGAGGCAGGGCTCAGGGAAAGACCTGGAAATAAACAGCCTCAGAAGCTCAGAACACTTGCTCTGCCTGTGAGCGCCTGCGCTGTTCCAAGGCTGTGGAGATAAAACAGGCTCAGGGCAGGGAAGTCACAGAATCGGACATCAGTTTCTTAAGAGGGAAAATGTTTGAGGCAGCTAGGACCATGGCTTGGATGAACCCATATCCCTGGAGGTGGTCCGCTTTCCCAGCAGCCCGGAATGAGAGAGTCCCACCCACAGAGTTACATATATTTACATATATGTTACATGACCATATACCCAGAATAAGTAGCTTGATGGACCATTTGCCTGCCTTTTCACTATACTGAACCCCATCCGAACCCAACATCTAGAATTGGGAAATAGCAGAAAGGCCACCTGAGGTAAAGCAGCCCAGCTGGTAGTGGAACCAGTGTGGGCCTCTATCCACCCATCTGGGCTACGGTGTTTCTGGACACTCAGGCCGAGCGGCACCAGCTGGGTTCCTGTGCTGTGAAGGCCCAGGTCAGCTGGGAACCCTGCACACTCACCGAAGCAGCAGGCAACTGGCGTTCTTGAAGTTGGGGAAGGCCTCGTGGTAGATGAGCTGTAGCTGAGGCAGAGGCATGACGGTCAGTCTACCCACCCCTGCCTTGTGTCCCTCCATCTGGCCTCTGCAGTGGTCTCCTCCCTGATCCTGGTCCAGCTGGGCCTTTCCTGGGCTGATCCCCTCTAGCAGCCTGGGGTTTGTGATTACTTTGTACTGAAATCCTAGCTGGGATCCATCTGTACAGCGGCTGTAGATATGCAGGCTTTATCTCTGCAATCCAGTCACCCTGGGCTCTGAGGCCACCAGCCACCAGCCTGGGCTGCCAGTCCCACCCTCATTTGCCATAGAATCCTTTGCCAGCCCCTCTGCAACTTGAGTTCCCCCAAAGAATGTTCCCTGTGCCCCGGTGCTTGGGAAGCTCTTCACTGTTTGATGTGGCCACTCTCTGTCCAGCCCACTGCCAGGTGTGGCACTGAGTGTCTCTGATCCCTACACTTAGAAAGCTGAGGAAGGTTCACTGTCAGCCTGAGCAACATGGTGAGAACCTACTCAAACAAACAAAGAAATGTAAGCCACAAACAAAATGAAACAAAAAAACCCAAGCAACCAAACAGACAAAAAACAAAACCCTACAACTAGTCTGGGTGTGGTAACTCATTCAGCTTTACAGCACCATGGAGAGGAATACCCAAGGACCAATTCAAAGCCAGGTGTAGCTACATTAAAAACCCTGTTTCAAAAAAGTGCTGGGCATGGTGGCACACGCGCCCGGGAGGCACCTGGGAGGCACCTGGGAGGCAGAGGCAGCTGGAGTTCGGTGAGTTCCATGCAAGCCTGGTCTACATAGTGAGTGCTAGGCCAGCTGGGCTAATAGAGAGACCTTGTCTCAAAACAACAAACAAGGAAAAACTAAAAGAAAAGAGAGAGAAGGAGAGAGAGAGAGGATCCATTGCCATGGTACGGTGGTCACCTAGTGGGTAGGCCAACTTCACCCAGCAGTTGGCCGGCCTGCTTTATTCCTTCCCACGGTTTCTGAGTATAACCTCTCCTAGATTAGATTTGAAGACTGTAGCTCATATGGTGGTAGCAGTCCTTTGGTTCCTGAGCAGCACATAGAAAGGAATCATTCAACAAACAGGCAACTGTGCCCTGTTCGGTAGGTGAGAAACAGCAGTTCCTGTCCAGGATAGCTGCCCTGCTCCTGGTTCCGGGATGGAGGCAGCAACTGTGCTTCAGCTCACTAGAGTGTTGGTGTTCCTAGCCCTGGCTGAGGCTGTATGCTGACAGAAAACAAGTAGCCGCACCGCAAGAACCTGCTCTATTTCTGGTAGTGAGTCCTCCCCCCACTGTGACATCCTCCCTCTGGAATGACTTTAAAGAAGTTCTGCCTAGCCTCACAGCATGGTACTCATTAGATTTTCCTATATTGTGTCTAACTGCTGTTAGGAGCCAAGGCCTGTAGATCGTGTGTTCTGGCAGTGCCTGGCATCCTCTGAAGGAAAGCAGAGCAGGAAAGATTACCTTCCTCCACATCCCTCTCCCCAGTGAGCGGGTGCCACACCTGGTCGCAGATGAGCCTACTTAAAGGCCGGTGCCCCCGGGGTCCTGTGTTCCAGACAGCTGTTATGAAGTGTTTACTGTTGATCCTGAAGGTCACAGAGTGGGTCACATGACTAGGTCTTGGTGTGGAGGAACTCAAGTCCTGCAAAAAAGCATCCTGGCCAGGGTGAGGCAAGGTAGAGGACTGGGTAGAGGACTTTGTGAAGCCAGAGCTATGTGGGGCAGAAAGAGGGTTGGAGAAATGTTGGAGGGAGGGGTTGGGCATGTGGGTTGGGCTGGAAGGAAGCCATGACCCAGGGTGGCTGGGTCGTAGGGCCATCAGGGATGCAAGGTTTGAGGTTTTAATGGAAGAGTCTGTAGTTAAGGGTGCAGCCACAGACACAGGTTTAGTAGAGTCCCTTGCTCCTGTGGTGACAGAGGAAACTGGGACCAGGATTGAGGATAGTGGGGAGAATGACCTAGATGTAGGTGGTGGGGATGGAGGCAGGAGCAATGCTGACAAGGGGGGTGGGGAGCAGAGGGAGGATGGATGTGAAGGTGATGTTGCTGAGGGCAGCAGCATAACAGAAGTAGCACTGGTTACTGGGCGTGTGCCCAAAGCTACAGTGTTTTCAGATGACCTAGAGCCCACTGTAAGGGATTGGGAGGTGAGGTTCAGCCCTGATCTCCCAGGAGATTCAGGCAACAGGGGCTCTGTAGCTTTCAATGTGTTAGGCATCCATGGAAAGACAGGTGGTCCTAAGGAGATTCGTGGAACCATTGCCAAAGATGAGGATGCGTCTGGCCTGGAGTGGCCATCCCTCCATGCAGGCACTGGTATCTGGACAGTGGGACTGGAGGTGTGCCATAACAGGCATGGAGGTCTAAAAAATATGGAGGAAAGGGACGCTCTAATTAAACGCTGTGTTGGTTAAAGTGCAACCATTTTCTCCAGTGTAACAGCCAGGTTGTTCCATACAACCTGGAGGCCTTGATGAACTTCTGCTCAGGTCCATGTGTGGGAGAAGGCTGTGCTGATGGCATAGCAATTGCTCTTGGAGTTCCAGGGGCCAAGATTTCCTCTCCAGGTTTAGTCTTGGAGGACACTGGCTGAGAGTTAACAGTCACATGGGCTGCAGATGTGCTCAGGGCTGAGGGAACTGACTCAGGTATGACCCTGCCTGAGGGCCTGGTACTTCCTGAGGAGCCAGGCATTGAGGGGGCCTCCTGACCCCCAGCTGCTTCTGTAGAAAGGGCTCCTGCCCTCCTCCCCAGGGCCTCCAACTCCCTCTCAACTGAGTTGATACCACCAGAAGTTTCTGTCAGGACGCCCAGTAGAACGCTGTTGCTTTGCCGAGCAGATGTGCCAGGAGCTGAAGGAAACTGGTCAGGGTCTTTGTGAGTAGAAAGAAGGGTCATGGTAGATGCAGAGACTACTAGGAAGACTGCAAAACAAGAAAGGCCTGCTGTCCCAATGTCTGGTGGGCAGGCCTCTCAGATCTCGCCCTCTCACATCTTGCTCACGTAAGCACTTGAGATCTGGTTAAGCCCCAAACCACAGAGCTACTCATTCAAGTCACCTCCTCTCCCTGATTCTAGCCCAGCAGACACAGGGATGCCCTTACCTCTACCGTGAAGACAAAGAAAATGCCTTTAGGATTTGTCTGTCTATCTCCATGCTAAGACCCCTGTGTCAAGGACACACACACACACACACACACACACACACACAGAGAGAAGTCTCCCAGGCCCAAATGGTTGCCAGAGTTGAGAGTCTTGCACACTCTATTCAAGACACCTCTGAGGTTCAGACTAACTCGATGGAGCTGGAAGCACTGTCTGATTCTCCGCTGTGGGAGAGACTGTGACCTGACCACATTCTCTGCATATAGGGTTCTTAGGGGCAGACTGGGCAGTGGCGCATATATGTGAGGCATCTCTGGAGGCTCTGGGGTTAATGCCAAACCTACCTACAGGTGTATAGTGCTCCAGGCAGGTGATCCTGAGTGCCCTCAGGGAGTCTGAGGTCTCCAATCTTTCCCTAGCATCCTTCAGGCTGGCCAAGGCCAGAGAAACATGAACACAGTGAAGGGAAGCCCTGAGGTAAGAGCCCTGGAGTTCACTGAGGAGAAAGATTCCACCTTTCCCTACAAGTAAGCAGGTGGTGATGGGGGAAGGGCTTCTCCGCTCACCTTCCCCATCTCAACTCACCAGACAAGACAGTTCCAGCCGCAGGAAACCACTGCTTGTCCATGCTGCAAGCTCCTGCCAAGCCTTCCAGCGTCAGGTGACAGACACAAGGATACCCTTCGCAAGTCCCCTTCAGGAAAGGAGTCACCAGGCTCGGGTGGTACTCGGTGCAGAGCTCTTGCCCAAAATGCCAGAGGCCCTGAGTTCCACCCCCATCATCTGGCTGTCCACTTCTGCCAGTAGCTGTCCAGAGTTCTGCCTCCATAGCAAGGCACCCTGAAGCTGCCCTAGTCACCAAGTGGTCTACTGGAAAGCCCTTGTCTTGTGGGGCTGCAGCCTTCAAGTGGGAGCAGATGTGCCTTCCCCACAGCCAGGTGCTTCTTATGCTTTTTGTTCTGTTTTTGAATGAGTTAAATGTCCTTGTGGGCATGGAGGAAGCCCTGGGTGGGTGAAGTCCTGAGTGGGTGTGTGCTGTTGACGTGGGCATGGCTGTGTGAAGGATGCCGATGCCTCCGCCCCCGTGGGACATCGCAGAACCTCCCCTAGGCTCGGCGCCCCTAGGGACCGTTGTGATGGATTTGTTTAACTGCTTCCGTTTCTTTATCCCCTGCCACCACAGTCAGGCCAGTTCCGGGAGCTGTGGTGGCTGAAGCGCAGCCTTTCTTGCCTTTAGGTGGGTACCAGTGGAGGGGATGTAGGGACAGCGGTAGTCAGAGATGGGTTGTATGGATAGTGGGGTGCTTACTGTGGTGGGGAGCCGTGTGCACTCCACCTGTCCCTACCCCAGCTCTGTTCCAGTTTGGTTACCGCTTCCATTCCATCAGACAGGGAGAACCTGGATTAGGCCTGTCTGGTCAGAGCCTTGCAGTGGAATGTAGGGGTGGCAGGGCAGAAGGTCCCTTCCTAGACCCCATTTCAAGCTCCAGTTCTGTGACATGTCCTGTGTTGTTTGTTTGTTTGTTTTCTGTCAAGTTGAGTTAAAGTCATCTGAGAGGGAATCTCAACTGAGAAAATACCTCTCTGATGTTGGTCTCTAGGCAGGCCTGTGGGGGCATTTTTTGATTAATGATTGGTGGGGGCGGTGCCAGCCCTGGGCAGGTGGTGTATAAGAAAGCAGGCTGAGCAAGCCAATGGAGAACAAGCCAGGGCATAGCCTTCCTCCATGGCCTCTACTTCAGTTCATACCCGGAATTTTGCCTTTGCTTTGCCTGATGATGGAATGTAACCCATAAGCCAAACAAACCCTTTTCTCCCAAAGTTACTTTTGGTCATAGTCTTTACCACAGCCACAGAAACCAAAGGAATGCCCACCACACTGCAGGAGGCTGCCTCAGCAGCCTCGAACATCTTGGCACCCTCCCACTCAGGGATAAACAGGGAGCAGGCTCATGTCTTAGCTCTCTGACTCTTGCTGGGACAACTAGGGGCTTGAGCCTTTCCCTACCAGGGCTCCTCATTTGTTGCTGGCCAGCAGAGGCTTACTGGGGAGAAAATAACTAGAACCCTGACGGAGAGAGTCCTCCAGAGCAACTGGGCCTGGGGAGCCCAGCTAGGATCCTACCAACCCCCAGCTCCTTCTACTTGGGCACATTCCTTCCCACCGTGAGATGTCTGTCTGTCTGTCTGTCTATTTATTGAGCTCAACTGGCTATTGAAGCAGGACTTTGCCATGTTTTTAAAAAGATTTATTTATTTATTATTTATGAAGCCTGCACATCAGAAGAGGGTACCAGGTGTCAGATAGATGGTTATGAGGCACCATGTGGTTCCTGGGAATTGAACTCAGGACCCCTGGAAGAACAACCAGTGTTCTTAACCTCTAAGCCATCTCTCCAGTCCCAGGACTTTGCACAAAGATCATGTTGCGCAAAGGTGCTACCTGCTATATTCCCAGCCATCTATTATTTATTTATTTTGTTTATTTATTTAGTCTTGAGGCATGGTCTCACTAAGTGGCTTAGGTTTACCTTGACTGTTCTTGAATTTGCAAGCTTCCTAGTTCAGCCTCCCCCTTGGATTAGAGCCCTGTATCAATAGGCACAGCTATCAGAAATATTTTCTAAGGGGGAAACCATTGTCTATGACACAATTCTGCCCCAGGTCACAGACTGACGTTCCTATAAGGCCTTCCCATCCAGCCTGCTCTCTTGGCTTCTTTGCTGCTTGCTATCTGTAGCTCCCTCACTTTGCTGTGTCCCAGGAAGCTGCTGCCTCTTCCTTGCCCTCCTTGGAGAGCCATTTCACTGCCTGGCTGAGAGGAGCTAAGGGCAGGGGAAGCTATGGGACAGGGGAAGACTTTGGATTTTGACAACTCCCACCTGCAATCCTGGCTTCACTATTCCCATTCTCCCTGAAGCTACTCTTCCACACCCCCAATACCTATCCCTAAGCCTGTAAAAACACTCCTGTTCCTTCATTCTTTTTCTCTCAGTTGTGCCCCCTGGATGCCCAGGTTTTACCTGGTGTCCCTGGTGCTGCCAAGAAGCCTCTGCCCTCTAGGGGGAGGATGGAGATTGGTGTGAACATCCTTCGCTCCACTCTTGTCAGGTGGGCAGGGTTACTGCTTTTTCAGTCTCGGGCCTAGGAAGATCTGTTTCTAATAGCTCTAGTCTAAAGAGCGAGGCTTACTCACGCTGCAGGACCCTAGGTTCCGTTAGGACCCCTGCCACCAGGACTGTGCTCAAACTGTCAAACTGGAGGAGTTCATTTGTTGAGGCCACAGTGGGGAAAGCTGTAGCTGCTGAGGGAACTAGGTATGTGGTATACAATTTCAGTCCTAGCACTTAGAAGTCAGAGGCAGGGGGATCACCACAAGTTTGAGGGCAGCCCACTGGGTCTACATACTAAGTTCCTGTCTTAAAAAAAAAAAAAAAAAAAAAAAAAAAAAAAGGTAAGTAATTAAGTAAGTAAGTAAGTAAGTAAGTAACTGAGACCTAACCAATTTGGACCTGCCTGGTTGTGCAGGGTTAGAAGCCTAGCTACTCAGGAGGCTAAGGCAAGAAGATCATACATTCAAGGCCTGCACAGGCAACTTACCAAGATCTTGTCTCTAAGTAAAGGAGAGGGCTAGGTGTAAACTCAGTAGTAGAATACTTGCCTAGAGTTACTTTGCAAAGACTCTGGGTTCAAACCCCAGTGGGAATGGAATTAGGTCAGGACTCAGCATGCCTGCAAGATGAGGGTTCTCTGTAGCAGAATCAGGGCTCAGACTGTGACAAGTGTCTGGGGGCTCGCTAGGGCTAAGGCTAGGGTTAGGTATGTTTCTGCCTGGCTGGGGCTGCTCTTCTTGCTCTCCCTACCTCCTCTAGTCCCTGGCCAGATGTAATTCCACCTAAACCTGGAGTAAGTTAAATGGAATCTGGCCTCACAGCAATGTCACAAAATGTCACCAAAATAAGAACGATATCTGTAAACACTTAGACTGTCCAGCCCAAGGGCTTGATAATATTTTTCTTGTGGGTCAGCTTTGATCCTCAAGTAAGGACTCTCTTAGCTCTCCAGCAGGGTTCTCTTCTCCTGATCCTGACAGCCACCCTCTAGCCCTGTCCCTAACACAGCCATGTGCTGGGGAGAACTCTCACCCTGGTGGCCAAGTCATGTATTCCCACAAGCTGTGTCCTACCTGGTTCCCTTGGCAGAAGGATGCTGTACACTGTCGTCTTGTGTCCCTGGCCCAAAGGCAGAGTGGGCACACACTCAAAGGGTCTTGAGAGGGCCCTGTAGGTATGGTGGAACCTCCTGGGGGTAGAGTCTCAGCCAGATAGACATTTGCTTAGACACACAGGCAGCTGGGCCAGCAGATGCTCAGCTTTGCCTACATACCTTCCAACAACCTTCCTGGTGGCAGGGATGGGGCGTCAAGATGGGCTCCCCTTCTTTCTGGATCCTGTTTCTGGATCCCAGCCCACACTCTGTTTGAGGAAAAGTGGAATGGAACCCTTCACTACTGGTGAGACCTTTGTCCCTGGATGTCACCAGAGGCTATGAGGTTTAACTCAGTAAGGGTAAGCTAAGACCAGCGGCTCCTATGAAGACTGCCCCAGAGAGGGAGCATAGGGCTCTGCCCAGTTTCTTTCCAATTTTGAATTCCACATGTGGCGCTAGAGGTCTCAGTACTGGGTCAATTCCAGGCCAGACCCAGCCTGACTCCTCTAACATGCCCTGGCCATGTCTTGCTACAGAGAGAGAAATGAGAGAGTGCCTAAACATTTGCCACACACCTATTTGCTATACACTGCTTCCAGAACAAGAGTTCCAGGCAGGAAGAACAGCCAAAATGAAGCCCCACAGGTAAAGGGGTGAATTGGGTAATGGTGTGCGTGTGTGTGTGTGTGTGTGTGTGTGTGTGTGTGTGTGTGTGTGTGTGTACACAAATTAAGGAAGATACAACCCTAAGATCCCCAAATCTCAGATTACCTGTTGATCTCAAGGTTCAAGCCGTGGATCCTCCAGGGTCTAGGAAAGGCTTTGGTTAATATCCTGCTATTTTCTCACCTAGCTTCCTGGTTCATCATCCGATCTTCTAAGCTGGTTAGAGCGAGATGCATTCTGTGAGCCCTCCTAGCAGCTAGCTCCAGTGGCTAGTTCTCCTGAACTAGGCAGTCTGCCTGGCTATCATCAGGATGTCCTGGCCTGTCTTAGCCTGCTTGGATACTGCTCCTCTTCCTGAAGAATAATGGTGCCCTTCTGGGTCTCCAACCCAAGACTTGCATCTTCCCTCCAAAGTGTTTCTGCTTCCTCTTCCTGCTCTTTTCTTTTTCCAGGCTGACACCTGGCCTGAGAACTTCCCCTTACTGCCTGGGTGTGTATAATGGTAGAAGAGAATGTTTAAACCATTGAGCTGGGTGTGCTCAGTTTCAACAATGAGGAGGTGGAGACAGGAGAATCAGCAATTCAATGACTGCCCAAGCTACAAAGGGAATTCAACCTACCTGAAGACCCTATCAAAATCAAAGTGTGTTTATGTTGGGGTGGTTCTCCGGTAGTCTAGACTGGCCTTGAACTCAATATGTTGCTAAGGATAGCCTTGCACCCCTGATACTCCTGCCTTCACCTCCCAAGTTCTGGGATTCCAGAGATGTCACACCCAGGTTACTTTCATATTTTTGAAACATGTTCTTCCTGAGTTGCCCAGGCTGGCCTCGAACTCATTCTCTAACCCAGGCTGCATATGGACTTTCAGTCTTCCCCTTCACCTTCCTGTGTAGCTGGAATTACAGGCAAAGCTGGCTGTGTTTGAGAGTTTTTGTTTTCTTTGAGACAGGGTCCCATGTGTCTCTTGTTAATCTGACTTGCTTTGTACTAAGAATGACCTTAGTACAGAAGCCCCGACTCTCAAGTACTGGGATTACAAGCTTGTACCAATATACCTGGCCTTGATTTTGAGTTTTGATATGACCCCAAAAAGTCTTTAATAATTTCCTTGCCTTCCGCTAAGCACAGACATTCCTGAAAGGTACTTAGAAACTGCTTTTGCTAAACAGCATCAATACCTCTTGGGCCTGCATGTGATAAACAGCAAGATGGGACCCGGGACTTGTGCCTTGTTTGGTGCATCTCCTTTACTTTGAGTCATTTGTTTGCCTGTGTGTGTAGCTGTGTTAGTCACTCAGTGGCATCTAAAAACTTGTGATACCTAACCTGTCTCATCCTGCTTCAAGGCTAAAGGCAGAGCAAGAAGAGGAATCGAGGTATCATCAGCTTTTACAGTGTCTTGCTCCAGACTCTTAAAATGTGCCTGAAGCTGTCCAGTCATTGTCCTAATCTTGCAGTTACCTTGTATTGCAAAACACTGAAGCTTGAAAGACATGTCCCTCTACCGTGAGGTAGCCCCGGAGCAGGACTGGCTCTCTCCTGTATCTCTCTGTCTCTCTCTGCAGGCTGACTTCTACCTCACAGACTTTCTCTGCCTGCATCATGCTGGAATCATAGTGTACACCACTGTGCTCAGCTCTAGCTCTCTCTCTGAGATCATGTCTTGGCTGGCCTAGAATTTCTTATGTAGACCAGGCTTACCTCAAACTCATGGCAATCTGTGTGCTTCAGTCTCCTGAGTGTGAGATTACAGGCATGAGCCACCAGGCTAGGCAGAAGTGAGTAATGTCCTCGTGGGAAACAAATTGCCCTCCTCATGTGATGACAGTGCTGACTTCTTCAAACTGCCATGAAGTAGATCTGAGATAGTGATCAACTCTACAACGCATTGACCAAGAGCCTTAATTATGCCCTCTCACCCCCTGCTATAATTTTCGAAAGTAAACCTCACTGGGAGTGGTGGCACAGGCCTGTGATTCTAACAGTTGGGAGGAAGAAGCAGGAGGATAGCTGTAGGTTCAAGGCCAGCGGGGTCTACATGGAAAGTTCCTGATATCCAAGCACTACCAAGTAAGGACTTGTTTCAACAAAACAAAGCACACCTCAAGCTTACGTGTTATTACCTCAGAGACAGATCTGGAGAGCTGGAGATGTCACTCAGTTGATAGTATGTTTGCACAAGATCTGAGTTCAATCCCCAGTGTAGCATAAACATGCGATACATGTCTGAAATCTCAGCACTTCAGGGGTGGAGGCAGGAAGATCAGAAGTCCAAAGTCATCCTAGGAGACATAACAAATTCAAAGACAATCTGGGCTATATGAGACTGTTAAAATAGGTGAGGATGAAGACTTGGGGGTCATTGGGGCCCTTTATCTGTATTTCCCAACATGGACCCACTGCTAAAAATCTTTTCTCCATTTTCCATCATTATTCTCTTCTTTAACTGGCACATTGAGATAGGTGGTATAGTCCAGCCTGCTTAGAGTTTATGGAGTTGGCATTTTGCCCTGAAGCTCCAATATCAATTCTAGACTTATCCTGTACATGCAGCCCTAGACATTGAAAGACTGTACAAGGATCTCTGGTTCCCTTGGTTAGGAAATGACAAGACAGTTGCCATAGTCTCAAGTCGGAGTGTTAATGTTACTGGATTCACCCTGGACCTTGTACTCTCAGAGGAAGTTAAAGCTACCTCCCCCGCCCCTGCCCTTGTCCACGTTCGCCCTCTCCCAACTTCACCATCGCTGCCTCTTCCTTCTTTAGCCAGGGTCTTGCTATATAATCCCAGTCTGCATTTCTTCAGACTCAGCTTTCAAAGTACTGAGATAACAGGCAGGCACCAAATGTCTGGTGGTAAACCCAGCACATTTTATATTTTATATACTACTTTTGAGACAGGTTCTTATTATGTACACCAGGCTGGCCTTGAACTCAGGTCCATTTGCCTTTACCTCCCAAGTACTGGGATCGAAGGTGTACATGAACATTCCTGGAAAACTTTCTTTAAACCAAACAACTCTGATTTAAATATACATCTTTTTGTTTGATACGGGAAAGCTGGGCTCCTCATGACATGGCTATGCCCAGTGGGTTGTGTTTGCTCATGCAAAGCATATTCCCGAGTCGCATCTGACTTCCGAAACAGCTGTGGGGAGAGTCAGCTTTGTTCACTGGATGGTTTTCTTGAGTCTACAGCAGTCTTCCTTGAGCTTGGTCCAAAGCTGGGAAAGCATATTCAGCCTGCAAATAGGTGTGCCCTAGAAATATCAGTGGGTGAGTGAGTATATGTGGAAATGGCCTGGAGAGTCAGTTGTTCTTGTGGGTAACTCAGAGTCACTGGAGGCCAGGAAGCAACAGATAAATAGTTAGAGAGTCATTCTGAAGTGTGACATGCTTCCTTAGAGGACCCTCACAGGACTAATCCCATGGGACAGGACTAGCTTCAATACATCCTGTATTGCTTTTTCCTCCTTGCTGCCTCTGACCCTCTCTTCATTCCTCTGATTTTTATCTCTCAGAAAGCTGTTAGAGCCTAGGAAAGTGGTACAGAGAAAAGGATCACAAGTTTAAACCCAGTCTGGGTAACTTAGTACAACCCTTGTCTCCAAACATGAAAAAGAAGGGCTGAGGTTGTAGCTCACTAGTGCAGTATCATCTTGTTGGAGGCCCTTGGCTCAATCCCTGGAACCATCTCCCCACCTCACCGGACGTGGACGGGAGAGAAAGATGCTAGAACCCACAGGTTTTATCTCAGGCTCCTTTTGGGGAGTCCAAACCCAGATACTATAGAAGTGGCTCTAGTGGGTCTAGAGCTCATTGATCAGATGGCAATAAGCCCCAACCACACTGAGGTGTTGCTTGCTGAAGCAGGAATTCACTTGCTGTAGATATGGAACCCTAAAAGACCATCAGGGAGTTGAGCCCATTGCAAAACACATGAGCATCTTTATTTGCAGCTCAAGCTGGACTTTCACAGACACCAAGGCATTGGTATCCAGCAGAGAGCCCTGAGCTCCAGACTGTGGGTAATTTATAAGACCCAGTCCCTCCCAGTACACCCAAAGCAGTGGATTCTAACCTGACAAGCTTCTGTTGGTTAATACAGAAAAGGGGGATGCTACATTTCAAAACTGTTTGCTATGGGAAAGTGCCAGGACCATGGCTTTCTTTGTTCTCTTTTGCTGGGAGGGGGGGAGGAGGTGAGGGGAAATGGCCAGCCTTGGGCTTCAGTCCTGTCCAGTGCTGGCCTTTGGTTTCAGTCCTGTGCTGGACTGATAGACTGCTGCTAGTGGAGAGGGGCAGATTATCTTCAGGAGCAAAGGTATGAGCTGGAACAAGTTGGGGGGCCATCTGGGCTGGTTTCCTGGCAATGATATCTCTCATGACAGCAAGGCCATCTCTTCCAAGCAGCAAGGCCAGCTCTTCCCTGCAGCTGGCTGGATCTGCCTAGAAGCAGCAAGGTCAACTGGTCTGATAGGTTTTAAACTTTTTAGCTCAGCACCCCAAAAACCTAGTTTTTAATTCTTTGGTCTCTCAATATAGAGCTGTGGTAGAGGCAAGTCTGGCTGACATAGCAGCTCTGGGCCACAGGTTTTCCCAGTTATCCTCCAGGACCAACTATAGTTGACACAGCCTGCATCCAAGCGTGCCCATTTTAGGCCGAGTACTATCTGTGGAGGAGATGAGGGTTTGTTTGTTTGTTTGTTTGTTTGTTTGTTTTTGCCCAGTGGCTTTGCTACATTTGAAGCCATTTCCACATGGAGGTTCTTCAATGCTTATCATCTTCTTTGAGGTAGGCTGGGGTTGCTGCCAGAAGCTGACATGTCTCATTGTCAAGCTTCCATAAAATAATAAAATATCCTTAAATGCCACATTCTGTAGGTCTCTGAGGTTTTTGGAGACATTGTTTATTTTTACATTATCTACCTATCTGTAGAATTATATCTGTCTGTTAAACCTAGGATATATATTCCTGTGATAAAATAGATCTGACATGACCATGAGTTGATCAATTCACAATTAATTTGCATTATTTAATTATCTTAAGCAGCCTGTAATAGCAGTTTTAAAAGTATTGGAAGTAAGCTGGGCGGTGGCACACTCCCTTTAATCCTAGCACTTAGGAGGAGAGGCAGGCAGATCTCTGTGAGTTTGAGGCCATTCTGGTTTACAGAGTGAGTTCCAAGACAGCCAAAGCTACACTGAGAAACCCTGTCTTGAAAAACAAACAAACAAAAAAAGTGTTGGAAGTAAACCTTGTATTTAGATATTTAGATGAGTTGATACTTTATACCAGAATAAAAATATATATGTGTGTAACAACATAACCTTGAATTTGTATCAATATACCAAAATTTATACCAATGTAACAAAATAACCTTATTTAAATATAACAGTATCTCTAAGTTGAAGACTACTCTTCAATAGAATAATTTACTTTTTGTCTTATTATTCTTATATTTCTATAGGAAATTTCTATATTTCTATATTTCCCCTTCTTTCTTTTCAATCCCTTCTCCTTATTTAAGAAAGAAAGGCAGAGGAAAAAAGAGAAAAGAGGGAAATCTCTGAGTCTAACCTCATTTTCCCTCTGAATAAGACCATTAATAACTTGAAACCAACCCCTTAGTTGATAACAAACATTCATAGCCCTTTAGGGCAATCAAAAACCTACCCAACCTCCTTTAAGGGTAATGGGACATCATTATCTTAGGGTTGCTTCCTGCTGATTTTGGGGCCTAGGATACATCTTTTTTGGGGCCCAACATAAAATTGGGAAAAAATGGTTAAGGAAGCTAGCAATAACACTTGTGGTCCAGTCTGTAAATGTTGATAAATTTCAGGCTTAATAGAAGTCCTGTTTGGAACAGTCTGAAATGCTGGACCAATTGAGATTAGCAGCTTTCTTCAAAGCTGTTCTGGGAGCAACTCATATTTAAAGGGGTAAGCCTGCTGCCAGAGCGGAGTGACACCTCAGTTCAGTCAGCATTCAAAAGCCTTTCTGCGTGGGAGGCATGCAGCTTGCAGCTGAGGCTGGAACATGCAGGAGGCTGGGACAGATGTGTCAGCATCTTAGCGTCCTTGAGGATGACTCCTGTCAAGTTTGATCCAGTGTCACTGGTGTCCAGTTTTGTTTTGTTTTAAAATATGTAATTTCTCACAAGCATTCTACAGTTCTAAAATTATAAATGAATGAGATATGCAGGATGCACAGATCCATTAAGGATGTTTCTCTGCTCTTTGTATGAACAGAAGAAAGATATCTGTAAATCTTCATTCATGCCATACTGAAAGAATGGCTTATACATGTCATGGGAATTTTGTATCTTTGAACATACAATCATTATATTGAAATCAAAACAAGGTTGTATAGATCAAAATTTCTTCTGGGCTCTTGGGCTCTTGTTGTATTAGGCTGAGCTGCTACCTTTCTTCTGCGAGAAGGCCTCAAACAAGCTTGTTGCCCTGAGCAACAGAAAAGGCAAATGTTTATTTACATTCCTCTCTACTTTAAATGCTTATGTATCCCCTCGGCACCTTGTACCTGGGTTTTTACATTTGCTGAGGCTGTTTTCATTCCACGGCTTTTCTCCATATGAGATAGATGGTTCTGCCTTTTAAACATATAAATTGTAGCCTTAGAATTTGGGGACCTAGTTAGGCTGGCAAGCACTTTGCCACCTCTATAGTCCTCTATATCTCTTTGTATCAGAGGTGATTGCCACCTGTCCCCCATGAAAGTGCCTCACATTTAAAGGGTAAGCCTGCTGCCAGAGCAGAGTGACACCTCAGTTCAGTCAGCATTCAAAAGCCTTTCTGTGTGGGAGGCATGCAGCTTGCATGTCCGTCTCCCAGCCTGACTTTGGGTCCTCACATTGACCAACAGAACATATTTCTTAGGCCAAAATGCACTTTGGCACCAGTTCTCCCGTGGAGCCCCACTTTCTAAGGAGAGTGGCTGGCTTTTTAGAGCAGTGTGACATCTTACCTGTCTGTCCCATGCGGAATTGCATGTTACCTTCGAGAGCCCCCATATTTACAGAAAAAAAGGGCCAAACACCAAGAGAATGGAGATGGGCCGGACAGACTCATCTTCTCCTTGTATCAAACCTAAGTTTGGTGTGTATCTGTTATGCCCGCATTTCGATACCCCAAAAGACCACCACCAGGAGTTGAGTCCGTTGCAAAACACACAATTATTACAAGCTGCAGCTTGGGCTCACACACCCCACCTCTCACCGCTGAAGTGGTGAGAGCCGAAAGCCCTGTGCTCCACTGAGTTGGGTGATTTAAAGATTCCAGTCCCTCCCAGCATGTCCAAGGCAGGGGTGATTCCTGCCTGGCAAGCATCTATTGGTCGAAAAGCAAAAGCCCAAACTATTAGTGATCTGGTATCCCTCCCTAGGGGGGGATTGACCAGTTTCCTAGCAACTTTATCTCTAGTGGGCAGGAAAAAAATGCGGTAAGGCTAGTTCTTCCCCTCAGGGCATTAAGGCTGGACATATCTCCATTTGGCTGGCCTTGCTTTAAACTTTAAAATAATAGCCTATGATTTTTAATCCTTTGGTCTCTCATATCCATCTTCTAGATCAGTGAGGGCATTATTATCCATTATTTAGAAAAAAGAACTTATATAGTAACATTAAGGAAAAAATTGTCATTTTGAATTCTGGACTGTCTTTGTAAGAGTCTTTATCTTATCAGCATGGAGTCCCACCCTGACTTCATTGTGTAAGCCAGGCTAGTCTAGAATTCAGAGATCTGCCTGTTTCTGTCTCCTTTGGGTTGGGATTAAAGGCATGTGCTGTCACCACCCTGCTCAAATATTTTATTTCAATTCCATATCATTGTAACTCAAAAACCTTCAAACAAAAATCAAGCAAAGAAACAAGAAAATTCTAAGTTTTGGGCCAGTTGTGCCAATCTAGGCTGTAACAGCAAAGCCCCGTCCATCATTCCTTGGAATCTAGGGTTTATCTTATCAGCATAGGGTCCTGCCCTGACTTCATTGTGTAAGTTGGGCTGGTCTAGAATTTACAGAGATCTGCTAGTCTCTGTCTAGGTGTTGGGATTAAATGTATGCCCTTTCTGGTGACTTTGTGGTGCGGTCACTAGTTCCTGATTACTTTTGGGTGACCTTGTTAAGGCCTAGTTCCTGGTGACCTTTGGGGATGTCAGACCTGGTGATTTTGGACCATCTCTGGGCAGGGCAGGACAGAAAGAGGAGGGGCTTCGAGTTTTCTTATAAGGTGACCCAGAGCATGCGCAGGTGGTTTCAGGTGGTCCATAGGTGGCTTCACAGATGCCTGATATCCTGTTTGTCAGGTCCTTTGGGGCTGGCCATAAAGATGCCTGCTTACAGATCCCAACATTCCTTCCTTTTTGTTTTATTAAAAAGTGAGGAGCTAGGAAGGGGTGATGGTGGGGAGGGCATAGGGACGACCTTTGCTCTTTAAGCTACTTCCTGCTGGTTAGGGGTGTTGTCTTTCTCAGGGTATAGCTGGTTCCCACCATCAGGGTCGATTGGAAGGTCATTGTCATCTGGTTCTGGGGGCAGAGATTGATAATCCTGTAAGAGTAATTGATTAATGGTTTGGCATTTGTTGTTGGAGGAATGTAGAGAGGAAGTTAATAAAGCAGGGGGCAGAAAGACAGCAAAAGAGGTGTGAGGAAGGTCAGAAACCATTTCTATATGGGATTCTCAAAGGCCCAAGAGCTAGAGGCCTTGAGCTGTTCCCTTCGTTTTTGTAGATCTGTATGGAGTTGTTGAATTTTGTCTTTTACTATACCGGACTGGTTGACATAGAAACAGCATTCCTCCTGGAGGAAGATGCAAAGGCCACCTTCTTCAGCTGTGAGGAGATCTGATCCACGTTGGTTTTGAAGTACTACTGCTGCCAGTGAGTCGATCTGTCCTTGGAGAGTTAGTATTGTCTGAGCCACTTGCTGAAGGTCCTGGATGAACTGGGAAGAAAGCTGATAATATAAAGTTAGTGAGGTGGCTAGTCCTGCTGTTCCAGTCCCAACAGCTGCTGTGATTCCTGCAACAGCCAGGAGGGGCAGGATTTGAATTGCCCTCTTATCCTGCTGGGCAGCTATTGAGTCCATTACCGAGATTGGTAGGGGCTCCTTTTCATTTATCACCCCCAGCTCAGGGAAGAGGAGCACAAGTGTGCAAACTCCTGACCAACCAACAGACAGACAAAGGTAGACCTGAGTGCTGCAAAGAATTGAGGTATTATTAGCAGTAGGGCATTGGGGTTGAGATGAGGTAGCAAGGGTTATAGTTTTATTACACTCTAAGGAACTTAGCATTCCTACAGAGTGTGTCCTGGATGCCTTGAAATAGCTTGCCATGCCAAAGAGGGTGATATGAAAAAGTTAGTGGGCTGTGGCAACATCAGAGTCAGAGCAGTTAGTGAATGGTGAAGTGAGGTTACTTGACAGAGTCACCAGAGAAGCTGTCAGCAGTAGTTCTGAGTTAGTCCCAGGTGGGACACACAGCCAGCAAGCTTTAAAATTGTCCATTTGGGTCACATTAAGGAACTTGTAGGCTGAGATCAGAGTCTGAAGTAGGAGATGAAAGGACAGGTTTGTATTATTTAGGAGGGGGAATGTCAGAGAGGCAACGACCTAGATGCTGCAGCCTGCTGGCAGAGTCCTGAGTTGGGAGTGAGGATTGAAATCATTAAAGCAAGTCACATCAATACAAGAAAGAAGTTCTTGGACCTGCCAAACTTGTTTTCTAAAACTACTTCCCTATAGTAGATACGGTCCAAGATTACACAGACAAATTTCAAGAAACTTGGCAAAACTTCCTCTTTTCTCTGTCTCAAGGTGAAAGCCAGGGTGAAAACACGTTTTTCAATAAATAACAAAGCAGCCTAACAAACAAGCAGCTCTCCACGCTTAGAGGAGTGTTTAATACCTTCTCTACTTCTCCCATCCCCAGGGACTGGGTACCATGCCAATCCCTGTAGCTGAATGACCACAGGGGAATGGTGCCTATCGACAGAAGGGTTTTGGACATTCCAGACTTGGGGGTCCACTTGAGAGGCTAGTGAAAGAAGTGTCACAACTGGTAGTTAAGGTAGCTAGGAGGAGGAGAGAGGATGCTGGTGAGCTTGGGATCAGGCGAATGGGTGGAGTAAAGGAGATAGAGGCTCCCACTTTGGCTAAAAAGTCCCTTCCCAGAAAAGGAACTGGACAGGCTGGTATCACTAAAAAGGAATGAGTCAAGGGAACACCCCTGAAAATACAACTAAGTGGTGAAGTCCAGTAAGGCTGGCAAGGCTGTCCCCCTACCCCGACAAGAGAGGTACTAGAAGGAGAGGTTGGTCCCCAATACTCTGTCAGGACTGAGTAAGTGGCTCAAGTGTCCACAAGGAAGGAGATGGGCTGTCCCGATACCATGATATCCCTGCTAGTGATGGCAGTGGTCAGGCCAAGGGAACCTGGGCACCTTCAGGCACCCATAGCCAGGCCTAGGATACCGGCCAGAGGGCGATCTGGGAGTGATGCCCCCATATCATGGGAGAAACGGTTGCAGTCAATACCCCAATCTCCCTCTTGGTGGCATTTTGGACATGGCTCCAGTGCCTTGTGGGGGTTAGGATGAAACTGGACCCACTGACCTTCTTGACCACATTTGAAACAGGGACCCCATGATCCTCGTGCCTTAGGAGGCAAGGGAGCCTTGGTAGTGGCTGAGGCCGGTCAAATGGCCTTGGCCAGTATTTGGTATTTTTGCTTGTGGGCTTTCTCATCTCTCCCATGGTACACCTTAAAGGTCAGTGTAAGACTTCTGCCTGTGGAGTCAGAGGTCCTCTCTCCAAGCATTTGAGCTTAGCCTTCATGTCAGGGTAACTTTGGGAGAAAAAATAGATCATCAGAAGTTGCCAACCCTCTGTACTTTTGGGTTAGATTAGTAGGTTCTAAGAAGGCCTTTGTAAGGTGCTCTAGGAATTGAGATGGGTTTTTGTTCTTGTCCTGCATGACCTCCTGGAGCTTTTCATAATTAACTGGCTTAAGGGCAGCCTTGTGGAGACCAGCCAGGAGGCAGCTCATGAATTGATTTCTGGCTAAAATGCCTTCTGGGGTATTATAATCCCATTGTGGATCCTGGTCGGGCACTGCCTCAGCCCCAACCAGGCGTGCTGCATTTGTTTGGTGAACCTCATCTGCATGTGTTCTAGCCTGTTCCCAAATTTGCCCATGTTCCTCAGGTAATAGGTTATTTGCTGGGAGCCAAGGCCAGCTAGTGGAAAGTTACAAACAGCTGCAACAAGGTCGTAGGTGAGAGATTTAAGTTTCTGGAACCTATGAGACGTCTGTGCGTCAGGCTAGACATTTTGAGATATCTTAGCTGACATTCTTGTAGTATCTCTTTTAGTAAACATTCTTTCGGTGTTCTGTATCATCATTAATCACCCTGTTATGTTTTGTAGACTATATTGCTGACACATTTTCTCTTCCTGCCTTCTCCCTATAAAGTTGTGTGAAATTTTTCAAATAAACGAGAGCGAGATCAGATTATAGACTTGCTCTCATTCTTTGTGTCTCCTTGTCTCTGCTTCATTCTTTTCGCCCCTCCTTAGGAACTTGTTGAACTCCCGATGGACGGGACAGTTATTGATAATAATCATATATATATATATATATCATGGAAGGTAAGACTATAAGATTGAGTGAGATACTGAAATTCTTTAATGAAAGTAGAAGGATTAGAGGTATAGGATCCTAGTCTTTTCTCTACTTGAGAAAATTCAGTTAATGAGAAGGGAACATGCACCCTAACTAAGCCATCCACACAGGCTATCTCCCACAAGGAACGAACTGAGGCTGGTTTATGCTGAGTAGAAGAAGAAGGGGGCTTTGCTATAGAGCGAGAGCGGGTAGCAGGGAGCTAAGAGCTGTTGGTGGGGTGAAAGTGGGTGCCAAAGTAGGATGACTGGGACAGCCTGTTGCTGGGGAGGGGGAGGAGGGTGCTGGAGAAGACAAAGAAGAAGAGGAGGAAGCAGAGGAGGGGGAAGATGCCAGAGGTTGGGAAGAAGCTGAAGGTTGAGAACGACGAGGTGGAGGTTCATCCGCAGGGTCAAAGGTAGAGAACTCTTGAGGTTGAGACTTTATAGCTAGAAGAAGTTGGGTAGGAGAACAGGAAGAACAGAGAGGTTTAGAGTGGA
>NW_026595760.1:0-4325 GCF_907164565.1 Psammomys obesus
ACACACACACACACACACACACACACACACACACACACTGCTAATGTCTTCTCTGAGCAGTCAAAATGTGAAGACCTGGCCCTTTATGCCCTGGTCTTCATCTCAGAACTGCCAGGCAAGCAGGCCCTTCAGTGAAATGTGGCTAGTCTGATCCCATGACAGCCACCTTTTCCAACATGTTCTGGTCACTCTAAAAATAGACCGGTCTTAAATGTGAGTGCCCTTGGATTTGGGGCATAGATACTCAGGTTTGTGATGTCTTCTTGGTGGAATTTTCCTTTGACGACTACCAAGTGACCTTCTCCATGTCTTTTGATTAATTTTGGTTTAAAGTCTATTTTATTAGATATTAGAATGGCTACTTCTGCTTGCTTTTTCTTGGTGCATTTGCTTGGAAAACTGTCTTCCAGCCCTTTACTCTCTGGTAATGTCTTTGTTACTTAGGTGTATTTCCTGTATACAACAGATTGTTGGGCCTTGTTTACACATCCATTCTGTTAGTCTATCTCTTTTTATTGGAGAGTTGAGCCCATTGATGTTGAGGGAGATTAATGACCAGTGGATGTTAGATCCTTTGATTTTGCTGTTGGTTGTGGTAGTATGTTTGTGTTCTTGGCTACTTTTAGTTTTGCTGTAGTGAGGTTATTTATTGCTTCTGTTTTCCTGAGTGTAGTTAGGTCTCATGGGTTGTATTTTTCCTTCTAGTATCTTCTGTGAGGCTGGATTTATGGATAGGTATTGTTAGAATTTTGGAACCAAACCTGCTTCTGGGTTGCCTAGTAACCTATGATGTCATCCTGTGTTGCTGGCCAGGTGGCCACACCTGGAAGGTGTGGTTACCCTGCCTCTTAAAGGGCCCAGCTGGCCATGTGGCCCCTCTCTTGGTCTCTCTTGCTCCTGGCCTCTTTTCTCTTGGTCTCTTGGCCTTCTCCCCTTTCTCTATCAGGGTGCCCCCTCTCTCTCTTTCCCCTCTCTCGCTCTTTCTCCCCCTTATGTCCTGCTCTCCCTTCTCATCCTTCTTCCTATCCATCTAATAAACCTTCTTCATATAAAAGATTTGTTGTATGCCTAATCGCCATGATTTAATATGTCCCATAACATTACATTGGTGCTTTGACTCAGATGGGTCCACTGGCTTTGCCAGACCCTTTTAAACTCCTCTGGGACAGAATGGATGGCTACAATGGATCTTTTTTGCTCTATGTCTAAAAATCTTTCCTTTTCCTCAACTGTCTTGCTGTGCACAGCATATGTGTCCTACTGCCTGCAGCCCAAGGTGGCATCTCAGCTCCTGCCATGGTGCTAAGTGCTGCTTGAACTTGTTCCAGGCCCACAGCTATGGCTGGTGGCCCAAGGTGGCCCACCACGGGGCTTCCACTGAGGTGGCAGGGTGCAGTGGTGGCAGCAGCAGCCACTCAGACTTGTCCCCTGCCAGTTTGCCGAGCCCTGGAGATTCACGCCTTGCCAAAATCGACTTAAAAAGGTCACTGACCCTCCCTAACCTCAGCCTAAAAACCTTTAATTTTCTCTCACTGCTTTTATGCTCACACCTGCTCTGGTGGTGGCTGCAGCGGCAGCTAGCCACTGCGCGGCCTGAACCTGCTCTTCACCAGTGTTCTGAGTCCCAGAGACTCGCACAGCGTGAAAAATCGGCTTAAAAATCTGGCGAGCTGCTTCAGGTAAGAAATCTCTAAAACCCCCCCCCCCATACATAAATTTGCACAGCTGCCAGAGCTCCCTTAATCAAGATTTTAAATCTTCTTCGAGATGATTGTTGCCATGTTGGTTTTGGGAAGAAATGGGCGGAACCATATCTTCACTATGACTCCACATATCTTTGCCCACCATTTTGACTCAGGGCAATTGGGCTCCGCCTTGGCATGATGCACTCGCCAGTCCCCCACCAAGCCACTTTCCTTCCGGACTCTGGCTCTAAGGTGTTACTTTCAAGCTTTAAAAATATCTTTTCTTCCTGGTTTCTGTATGCTCTGCTCTTAATGATAATATATATTTTTTAAATGCTTTAAATCCTTATCTAATGATTTATATAATTTTCTCACTGGGATTACATTTACAAGACTTACTTAATCATAACTGTTTATCATCATTTAGACTAGGCCTCAGCAACAAGCCTCATTTTAAATTGGTATGGATTTTTATGAAAATTCAAAGTTACATTTTACTATCTGTAATTCAACCCTGCTTCAAAATAAATTTTATATAGTAATAAAATTTCAGAGTTATAAATATCTATTCCAATTAAGTTGGTTTAAAATATATATCTAACTGCCTATGTCTTTTCAGTTTCTAAATTAATAAATGCTGTTGCTGTTTCCCCTGGTTTGTGCTGCCTATGATCTAGATTCACCACTAGGCTTTTTGGCTAATGGGTTTGCTTTAATAAATTCAAATGTAATTTTAAAATTGCTTTATACTGTTCTACTAAATTGTTAGTTTTAAAACTCATAACTCAGGTTCGTTACCACATACAGCATTTTGCCAATATTCTAAATTAAGATCTATTAATTTTAGAGGATTTATTTATGTTAAAACTTGGTCGTTGTGCTGTATCTTTACTATCAAAAGGTTAAAATATGCTTGGTCTTGTTTTCTTAAAATGATATTGTTGTTGATCTATATTATAGCCTTAGACTTGTATAAGCTATAAACTTTTTATATACTAAATCCTACAAAAAACTCTTGTGCTCTCACTTCCATGGACTATATTTATGACTTTTAAGGTTCCAACTTAGCACGGACAAAACCTGAAGTCCTAATATTTAATAGTTAACAAATGCAAGTTAATAGTCATCTCATAGATGTCCAAATATATATTTATAGTCTTACAGATGCAAACATGGTCTCACTGTAATCTTTAATAAAGAGCTGGGAATGGTCCGTGAGTTACCATATAGGAGTTCGTAAAAATAATAGCCTTCCTGACTGGCTCATCCAGAGCAATAATTATGCTCCAGACCTTAGCTGTTGCTCTGAGGCTGTTGGCATTCCCGCACAAAAGACAAGAGGTCTGCAGTGCTCCATCCCGCCCGGGTATAGCCAAAAGTCAGTTCTACCAGGTGACTGTTTCAAATGCAGCCAAAGAGGACACTGGTCCTGCAGCTGCCTCAACAAGCTATGACTGTTTGCTGGCAGACTGGCCTCTGGAAGTCAAAATGCTCCCATGCAGGTTTGTCCTCTGTGCCCAACCATGGAGGTTCAACCAGCACAAGAGCCATAGAATCTTCCAGCTTTTCAGCTCATTGGCCTGGCAGAGGACAAATATATGGCTCCTTGATTCAGCGACCTCCACCACTCTTGCGCAGCCCAGAGTAACATTACAGGTCTCTTTTGGCCTCACAATGAGGTCCTACGGACATATTGCCTACTTCTGTGTTGGGAGACTTCCGATGCCTTCCCAGTTCTCTTTATATGCAAGAGACCAGGCCTTACACCTAAGTCGTAGAGCTGCTAATGTCAGGCCTACACACAATATGCCTTATTGCCAGACTCAAGAAACAGGCCTAAATGTAACCTTGTACCATCCCTTTATTTAACTAAAGGACAATAAATGTAATAAATGTTCATAGCAGTCTCACCTATGTCTCAAGGTAAATAACTAGATACAAAGCCCCTCCCCCCAAAGCCACCTGGCTGGTGACACATGATGACATCATAGGTTACTAGGCAACCCAGAAGCAGGTTTGGTTCCAAAATCTTAACATTCCTCCCTTTTTCTGTAATTAAAAAATGAGGAACTTGGGCTGTTTCTCATGTAAGGTAAGTTAAAATACATAAATTTAGGTTCGTTGGAAGCAGCTCTTGGTTGTCATGCAAGGGATTAAGAGAGAGAGAAGAAATAATAGCAACAAAATGGTCAGTTTATATGGTCGAGAAGAGGAGGGGAAGCCTCTGCCCTGAAAAATTTAGGGTAGAAGGTTGCCAGTAGAGCCATGCAAGGCAGCAGGTAGGGACTGAGGACTGCTGGGAGAACCTGGAGCTGCTTGTCCTGGTCCTGAAGCACACCATTTCAGCCTTTTGTTAATAATAAGTGAATAACGGGTGTAGATTCTCTTCTGGCTACTTCCTGCCGACACTGGGGGTGCTGTAGGGAGGTCAAAAGCTGAAATGCTGGCCAAGTCCAGGAAGAACAGGTTGTTTTGATGCTGTCCAGGGTCTGTGAGAACATTCATGGCTGGAAGGAAAAGTGCAGGTCCAGTTTGTTGGAAGTCAGTGTGGTCACACTAGAACACTTGTAGCTGCTTTGGTGCTGTTGTGGATGTAGGAAACATCTGGGTCTGACAGGACACTGAAACATATATATATAT
>NW_026595761.1:0-5108 GCF_907164565.1 Psammomys obesus
GAGAAGTGCTGGTGAAAGTTGTCAGAATTGACATACCTCTGCTGAGGATCCTCTTATTTGTCTCAAACATGAACACACACACACACACACACACACACACACACACACACACACACACGTTCCCGAGCTTGCTGAACAAAACACCCCAGATTCAAATAGTATGCAAACAGCAATGAGTGTTTTATTCTGCACTGGGGTCCCCGCCTATGCAAAGCAAAATGGCGAAGAACCCAGAAGTTCACGGGTTTCTGTTATAGGTTCTCAGAGGAAATTTCAGGCTGGGTTAGGTAAAGCAAACTATGATTGGAACATTCAAACTTGTAAGTGTGGGCAACTTTGAGGTGGTCAGTAAACTCTTGGGCTAGTCATGAGTTAAGCAACCTTATCATTCCTGCCAGAGGGTCCAGAGAGGGTCCGGCAGAGGGTCAGGCAGCCTCTGCCATTTTCCGTGTTTTTTCCAGTAAATGTTAACTCACTTTAGGGAAATGGAAACTTAGGCCTGCTCCTTTTGACAGTGAACTGAGGCCTGTCATAGAGTAAGCCCAGATCCTATGTTAGATTCCAGTGGGGTCTCAAATGGGGCTTTAATTTCAGTTGAGGATACACACACACACACACACACACACACACACACACACACACACACACTGCTAATGTCTTCTCTGAGCAGTCAAAATGTGAAGACCTGGCCTTTTATGCCCTGGTCTTCATCTCAGAACTGCCAGGCAAGCAGGCCCTTCAGTGAAATGTGGCTAGTCTGATCCCATGACAGCCACCTTTTCCAACATGTTCTGGTCACTCTAAAAATAGACCGGTCTTAAATGTGAGTGCCCTTGGATTTGGGGCATAGATACTCAGGTTTGTGATGTCTTCTTGGTGGAATTTTCCTTTGACGACTACCAAGTGACCTTCTCCATGTCTTTTGATTAATTTTGGTTTAAAGTCTATTTTATTAGATATTAGAATGGCTACTTCTGCTTGCTTTTTTTGGTGCATTTGCTTGGAAAACTGTCTTCCAGCCCTTTACTCTCTGGTAATGTCTTTGTTACTTAGGTGTATTTCCTGTATACAACAGATTGTTGGGCCTTGTTTACACATCCATTCTGTTAGTCTATCTCTTTTTATTGGAGAGTTGAGCCCATTGATGTTGAGGGAGATTAATGACCAGTGGATGTTAGATCCTTTGATTTTGCTGTTGGTTGTGGTAGTATGTTTGTGTTCTTGGCTACTTTTAGTTTTGCTGTAGTGAGGTTATTTATTTCTTCTGTTTTCCTGAGTGTAGTTAGGTCTCATGGGTTGTATTTTTCCTTCTAGTATCTTCTGTGAGGCTGGATTTATGGATAGGTATTGTTAGAATTTTGGAACCAAACCTGCTTCTGGGTTGCCTAGTAACCTATGATGTCATCTTGTGTTGCTGGCCAGGTGGCCACACCTGGAAGGTGTGGTTACCTTGCCTCTTTAAGGGCCCAGCTGGCCATGTGGCCCCTCTCTTGGTCTCTCTTGCTCCTGGCCTCTTTTCTCTTGTTCTCTTGGCCTTCTCCCCTTTCTCTATCAGGGTGCCCCCTCTCTCTCTTTCCCCTCTCTCGCTCTTTCTCCCCATTATGTCCTGCTCTCCCTTCTCTTCCTTCTTCCTATCCATCTAATAAACCTTCTTCATATAAAAGATTTGTTGTATGCCTAATCGCCATGATTTAATATGTCCCATAACATTACATTGGTGCTTTGACTCAGATGGGTCCACTGGCTTTGCCAGACCCTTTTAAACTCCTCTGGGACAGAATGGATGGCTACAATGGATCTTTTTTGCTCTATGTCTAAAAATCTTTCCTTTTCCTCAACTGTCTTGCTGTGCACAGTATATGTGTCCTACTGCCTGCAGCCGAAGGTGGCCTCTCAGCTCCTGCCATGGTGCTACCTGCTGCTTGAACTTGTTCCAGGCCCACAGCTATGGCTGGTGGCCCAAGGTGGCCCACCACGGGGCTTCCACTGAGGTGGCAGGGTGCAGTGGTGGCAGCAGCAGCCACTCAGACTTGTCCCCTGCCAGTTTGCCGAGCCCTGGAGATTCACGCCTTGCCAAAATCGACTTAAAAAGGTCACTGGCGCTCCCTAACCTCAGCCTAAAAACCTTTATTTTTCTCTCACTGCTTTTATGCTCACACCTGCTTTGGTGGTGGCTGCAGCGGCAGCTCGCCACTGCGCGGCCTGAACCTGCTCTTCACCAGTGTTCTGAGTCCCAGAGACTCGCACAGCGTGAAAAATCGGCTTAAACATCTGGCGAGCTGCTTCAGGTAAGAAGAAATCTCTAAAAACCCCCCCGTACATAAATTTGCACAGCTGCCAGAGCTCCCTTAATCAAGATTTTAAATCTTCTTCGAGATGATTGTTGCCATGTTGGCTTTGGGAAGAAATGGGCGGAACCATAACTTCACTATGACTCCACATATCTTTGCCCACCATTTTGACTCAGGGCAATTGGGCTCCGCCTTGGCATGATGCACTCGCCAGTCCCCCACCAAGCCACTTTCCTTCCGGACTCTGGCTCTAAGGTGTTACTTTCAAGCTTTAAAAATATCTTTTCTTCCTGGTTTCTGTATGCTCTGCTCTTAAAGATTATATATATATTTTTAAATGCTTTAAATCCTTATCTAATGATTTATATAATTTTCTCACTGGGTTTACATTTACAAGACTTCCTTAATCATAACTGTTTATCATCATTTAGACTAGGCCTCAGCAACAAGCCTCATTTTAAATTGGTATGGATTTTTATAAAAATTCAAAGTTACATTTTACTATCTGTAATTCAACCCTGCTTCAAAATAAATTTTATATAATAATAAAATTTCAGAGTTATAAATATCTATTCCAATTAAGTTGGTTTAAAATATATATCTAACTGCCTATGTCTTTTCAGTTTCTAAATTAATAAATGCTGTTGCTGTTTCCCCTGGTTTGTGCTGCCTATGATCTAGATTCACCACTAGGCTTTTTGGCTAATGGGTTTGCTTTAATAAATTCAAATGTAATTTTAAAATTGCTTTATACTGTTCTACTAAATTGTTAGTTTTAAAACTCATAACTCAGGTTCGTTACCACATACAGCATTTTGCCAATATTCTAAATTAAGATCTATTAATTTTAGAGGATTTATTTATGTTAAAACTTGGTCGTTGTGCTGTATCTTTACTATCAAAAGGTTAAAATATGCTTGGTCTTGTTTTCTTAAAATGATATTGTTGTTGATCTATATTATAGCCTTAGACTTGTATAAGCTATAAACTTTTTATATACTAAATCCTACAAAAAACTCTTGTGCTCTCACTTCCATGGACTATATTTATGACTTTTAAGGTTCCAACTTAGCACGGACAAAACCTGAAGTCCTAATATTTAATAGTTAACAAATGCAAGTTAATAGTCATCTCATAGATGTCCAAATATATATTTATAGTCTTACAGATGCAAACATGGTCTCACTGCAATCTTTAATAAAGAGCTGGGAATGGTCTGTGAGTTACCATATAGGAGTTCGTAAAAATAATAGCCTTCCTGACTGGCTCATCCAGAGCAATAACTATGCTCCAGACCTTAGCTGTTGCTCTGAGGCTGTTGGCATTCCCGCACAAAAGACAAGAGGTCTGCAGTGCTCCATCCCGCCCGGGTGTAGCCAAAAGTCAGTTCTACCAGGTGACTGTTTCAAATGCAGCCAAAGAGGACACTGGTCCTGCAGCTGCCTCAACAAGCTATGACTGTTTGCTGGCAGACTGGCCTCTGGAAGTCAAAATGCTCCCATGCAGGTTTGTCCTCTGTGCCCAACCATGGAGGTTCAACCAGCACAAGAGCCATAGAATCTTCCAGCTTTTCAGCTCATTGGCCTGGCAGAGGACAAATATATGGCTCCTTGATTCAGCGACCTCCACCACTCTTGCGCAGCCCAGAGTAACATTACAGGTCTCTTTTGGCCTCACAATGAGGTCCTACGGACATATTGCCTACTTCTGTGTTGGGAGACTTCAGATGCCTTCCCAGTTCTCTTTATATGCAAGAGACCAGGCCTTACACCTAAGTCGTAGAGCTGCTAATGTCAGGCCTACACACAATATGCCTTATTGCCAGACTCAAGAAACAGGCCTAAATGTAACCTTGTACCATCCCTTTATTTAACTAAAGGACAATAAATGTAATAAATGTTCATAGCAGTCTCACCTATGTCTCAAGGTAAATAACTAGATACAAAGCCCCTCCCCCAAAGCCACCTGGCTGGTGACACATGATGACATCATAGGTTACTAGGCAACCCAGAAGCAGGTTTGGTTCCAAAATCTTAACATTCCTCCCTTTTTCTGTAATTAAAAAATGAGGAACTTGGGCTGTTTCTCATGTAAGGTAAGTTAAAATACATAAATTTAGGTTCGTTGGAAGCAGCTCTTGGTTGTCATGCAAGGGATTAAGAGAGAGAGAAGAAATAATAGCAACAAAATGGTCAGTTTATATGGTCGAGAAGAGGAGGGGAAGCCTCTGCCCTGGAAAATTTAGGGTAGAAGGTTGCCAGTAGAGCCATGCAAGGCAGCAGGTAGGGACTGAGGACTGCTGGGAGAACCTGAAGCTGCTTGTCCTGGTCCTGAAGCACATCATTTCAGCCTTTTGTTAATAATAAGTGAATAACGGGTGTAGATTCTCCTCTGGCTACTTCCTGCCGACACTGGGGGCGCTGTAGGGAGGTCAAAAGCTGAAATGGTGGCCAAGTCCAGGAAGAACAGGTTGTTTTGATGCTGTCCAGGGTCTGTGAGAACATTCATGGCTGGAAGGAAAAGTGCAGGTCCAGTTTGTTGGAAGTCAGTGTGGTCACACTAGAACACTTGTAGCTGCTTTGGTGCTGTTGTGGATGTAGGAAACATCTGGGTCTGACAGGACACTGAAACATATATATATATATATATATATATATATATATATATATATATATAGGCAAAAGATGAAGTTAAGGAGGTTATGGAGAAATCCTTTAGGTATATATTCAAAACATTTGGGAGCGAACAGATATGGATAGTTTAGATCAAGGAGACTTGAGCATGGGAACCTCCATTTACCTGGGGGGACCTTCATTT
>NW_026595762.1:0-1519 GCF_907164565.1 Psammomys obesus
CTTAAACAGGTAAGCTGTTTACAAACATCAGCATAGGTTAAATTCATACAGATTTCAAATCATATAAGTCACAGAATTATACTTCCTAAACAAGGTTAGCCTGCTGCATTGTAGATGATTAAGAAGTGTTGGGACTCCATACAATAGTACACCTACTATTGTTTTTCCATTTTATGTTTAATTAGATGTAGCTTATTTACACATAAGTGCTTAGCCATTACCTTGTAAGTCTTTAAGTTAAATTTTACACACAGAATGTATCACATCCACTCTCAGACACCTTCAGACTCTGACAGAGGACCCCATCCCATCATTTGTCCAACTTTAGGATCTCCTTTTAAAATTTTAAATAAGTTATTTATATAGTAACAGCTTTCATTGAATTATATCAACTATCATGAAAACAGACATTATTTTCATTACGATATGGTCTTTTTTATGGAAACAAAGTTCTTTTATTTGTTTGTTTGTTTTATACACTTTAGTCACTTTGTATCCCAACTGTAGTCCCCTCCCTCATCACCTCCCAGTCCCACCCTCTTCTTCCCCTATGCCCCTTCCCTAGTCCACTGATTGCGGAGGATCTCCTCCCTTTCTGTCTGACCCTAGCCTATCCTGTCTCATCAGGGCTGGCTGCATCATCTTCCTCTATGGCCTGACGGGGCTGCAAGCCCCAGGGGAAGATGATCAAATAGCTGGCCACTGAGTTGATGTCAGAGACACCCCCTGTACCCTTTACTAGGGAGCTCACTTGAAAACAGAGCAGCCTAATGGGTTTCCTCTGAGCAGAGAGTCTAAGTCATCCTCATACATGGTCCTTGGTTAGAGTATTGGTCTCTGCAGGCCCCCTTGGAAACAGGCTTTTTGGCTTTGTTGGTCTCCTTTTAGAGTTGCTGTCTCCTCCAGGCCTTCTCCCTCCCCCACCCCCCGCATGCTTTTTTTCTTTTATTTTTAATACTTTTTAAATATAATTTTATATTTATTACAATTTATTCACTTTATTTCCCAACTGTAGCCCTACCCTCTTTCCCGCCTAATTCCTCTTTCTTCCCTCCTTCATCTCTTCCCATGCCCCTTCCCCAGTCCACTGATAGTGGAGGACCTCCTACCCTTCCATCTGACCCTAGCCTATCAGGTCTCATCAGGACTGTCTTCCTCTGTGGCCTGATTAGGTTTCTCCCCCCCTCAAGGGGCAGTGATAAAAAAGCTAGCCATTGAGTTTATGTCAGAGACAGCCCATGCTCCCCTTATGAGGGTACACACTTGGATATTGAGCTGCCATGGGCTAACCTCTGTGCAGGGGGTCCAGGTTATCTCCATGAATGGTCCTTGGTTGGAGTACCAGTCTCAGAAAAGACCCCTAGGCTCATATTTTTTGGTTCTTTTGTTCTCCTTGTGGATCTTCAGACCCTTCCAGGTTTTTCTACATCCCCCTTCTTTCATAAGATTCCCTGCATTATGCCCAAAGTTTGGCTATGAGTCTCAGCATCCACTTTAATACCATGAGAGGCCCTCTGTG
>NW_026595763.1:0-1519 GCF_907164565.1 Psammomys obesus
CTTAAACAGGTAAGCTGTTTACAAACATCAGCATAGGTTAAATTCATACAGATTTCAAATCATATAAGTCACAGAATTATACTTCCTAAACAAGGTTAGCCTGCTGCATTGTAGATGATTAAGAAGTGCTGGGACTCCATACAATAGTACACCTACTATTGTTTTTCCATTTTATGTTTAATTAGATGTAGCTTATTTACACATAAGTGCTTAGCCATTACCTTGTAAGTCTTTAAGTTAAATTTTACACACAGAATGTATCACATCCACTCTCAGACACCTTCAGACTCTGACAGAGGACCCCATCCCATCATTTGTCCAACTTTAGGATCTCCTTTTAAAATTTTAAATAAGTTATTTATATAGTAACAGCTTTCATTGAATTATATCAACTATCATGAAAACAGACATTATTTTCATTACGATATGGTCTTTTTTATGGAAACAAAGTTCTTTTATTTGTTTGTTTGTTTTATACACTTTAGTCACTTTGTATCCCAACTGTAGTCCCCTCCCTCATCACCTCCCAGTCCCACCCTCTTCTTCCCCTATGCCCCTTCCCTAGTCCACTGATTGCGGAGGATCTCCTCCCTTTCTGTCTGACCCTAGCCTATCCTGTCTCATCAGGGCTGGCTGCATCATCTTCCTCTATGGCCTGACGGGGCTGCAAGCCCCAGGGGAAGATGATCAAATAGCTGGCCACTGAGTTGATGTCAGAGACACCCCCTGTACCCTTTACTAGGGAGCTCACTTGAAAACAGAGCAGCCTAATGGGTTTCCTCTGAGCAGAGAGTCTAAGTCATCCTCATACATGGTCCTTGGTTAGAGTATTGGTCTCTGCAGGCCCCCTTGGAAACAGGCTTTTTGGCTTTGTTGGTCTCCTTTTAGAGTTGCTGTCTCCTCCAGGCCTTCTCCCTCCCCCACCCCCCGCATGCTTTTTTTCTTTTATTTTTAATACTTTTTAAATATAATTTTATATTTATTACAATTTATTCACTTTATTTCCCAACTGTAGCCCTACCCTCTTTCCCGCCTAATTCCTCTTTCTTCCCTCCTTCATCTCTTCCCATGCCCCTTCCCCAGTCCACTGATAGTGGAGGACCTCCTACCCTTCCATCTGACCCTAGCCTATCAGGTCTCATCAGGACTGTCTTCCTCTGTGGCCTGATTAGGTTTCTCCCCCCCTCAAGGGGCAGTGATAAAAAAGCTAGCCATTGAGTTTATGTCAGAGACAGCCCATGCTCCCCTTATGAGGGTACACACTTGGATATTGAGCTGCCATGGGCTAACCTCTGTGCAGGGGGTCCAGGTTATCTCCATGAATGGTCCTTGGTTGGAGTACCAGTCTCAGAAAAGACCCCTAGGCTCATATTTTTTGGTTCTTTTGTTCTCCTTGTGGATCTTCAGACCCTTCCAGGTTTTTCTACATCCCCCTTCTTTCATAAGATTCCCTGCATTATGCCCAAAGTTTGGCTATGAGTCTCAGCATCCACTTTAATACCATGAGAGGCCCTCTGTG
>NW_026595764.1:0-2202 GCF_907164565.1 Psammomys obesus
AAGCTCTGCTCTTCTTTTTTCATCTCCAGAGTGCTGAAATTAGAGGTGTGAGAGGTATATGCAACTAAACCTAGCTTATGTGGTGCTGAGGATCAGACCCAAGGAGTCACTGATGGTAGGTGAGCCTTCAAGAGAGCTATATCTCCACTCCCTAAAACCTACTACTTCTAAGGACAAACTATGAAATCAAAATTTTGCTATTTTCAGAATGATTAGTGCAAGAGATAGCTGTGTTGCTAAGAGGAGTTGGAGGAAAATAGTGGGTAAAATGCATAGCAAGGCATGGGTAGACACACTTCCTAAAGTCACTGCTTCTCGAGCTGGCTCAGTGACCACAGTCCCTGCTGTACAAGGGTACCAACCCCTGGGCAAGGTAGGTAGAGCCTTAAAATTTCTGTGGTATTTTAATAATAGTACCAAAATATATATTTCTACTAAAATTGTTATTTTGTGTGTTTCTGTCTTGATTATAAATTTAGAATATCTATACACGAAAATTTGTTATTATTTTTTCACTGCTTTATTCATTTATCATGGTATTAAAATGCTATATCTTTAATGACTTCAGATTTTTAGTGTTTCATTTACAGGAATGTGATAGAAATTTATAATATTCTTATTTACAAAAATTTTCCATTTTGGAAATTTTAGATATTTTACAGCTTTTAATATTTTTGCTACTATATCATGTTATGGCCATATTTCCTCATCTCATTATTTCAGAATAAAATTTTAGGATTAGGAATAATAATACAAAAAAAGAATACTAATACAAATAATATAAGCATGGTTATAACTCCAGAATCATTTATTATATGTCTTCTCAAACTATGACTTGGATGAACCAATTTCATTGTAATTGGTATAATTTCTAAAGTGTTGTTTTAAAAACACATTTATTCTTATTATTTCAAGTTTATCTCAGTCTCTGTGTGTACACACTATCATGTAATTCTGACATAAATCTTCATATGTTTCATTTTTATCTTAGTTTATATGTCAATAAGAACTATGTTTTTTTGTCTGGGTGTTATGGCACAAGCTTGTAATTCCAACACTTGAGGGGAAGAACAACAAAGTCAAGAGTCCATGGTCATCTTTGCAACATGCTGAGTTCAAACTCATGGCCTGAACCACAAGAGACATCTAAGTATTCTCTGAAAAAGAAAATAAACTATCAGTGTTTTTATTGTGGCCCCAAATCATTGATGTGAGGTAGTTTGTTCAAATGGGTATTACATATAAATATTTTTCCTGTCCTTTTGATAGCAGACTTAATAATTGATTTTTTTTCCTTTTTTTCCATTTTTTTAACTTTTATTAATTACACTTCATTCATTTTGTATCCCCCCATAAGCCCCTTCCTCCTCCACTCCCGGTCCCACCCTCCCCCCTTTCTGTATGCATGCCCCTCCCCAAGTCCACTGATAAGGGAGGTCCTCCTCTCCTTCTTTCTGATCTTAGTCTATCAGTTCTCATCAGAAGTGGCTGCATTGTCAGGGTTCTGGGTTATCTCCACGGATAGTCCTTGGTTGGAGTATGAGTCTCTGGGAAATTCCCTGTGTTCAAATTTTCTTGTTCTGTTGCTCTCCTTGTGGAGTTCCTGTCCTCTCTAGATTAATAATGATTTTTAACAATATTTGTTCAATTTAAGATTAACAGAAGTAGTAGGAAATAAGTTCTAGTATATTAGCCATTTAATTTCACTGGTACTCTCATACTACAGTTAAATAAGAACAATACATTTATTTATTTTTTTAGAATGATGACAAAGCATTATAGGGTTTTTATTCTGCTATTTCCTTGTCTATATTATATGAGTAGATTCTGAATTATATCATAATACTGGTGAGGAAAAGACATAAGAAAACATGGGAATGATTATTTTAAAGTATTAGACAACACCTTTCTTGGTACTTTCGTAAGCATCTAAAACTGTGTCTATATTCTCTGAATTCCAGTCATTAAAATCAACTTATTTTTATTTTTAATATGAAAATATTACTGTTTTATGAACAAACTTTAAGAATAAATATATCTATGCCAAATTTGTACTTTTTAGATGCATGCATTATAGATGCAGGAGAGGACATAGACAGTTTGCAAGCTGTACATTCTTGAAAGAAATGAGTTCAAGGGTTCAACTATTTATTGGATGATTCATAGGATAATTTCTGCAGGTAAGGAAGTTGGGCTTTCAAG
>NW_026595765.1:0-2202 GCF_907164565.1 Psammomys obesus
AAGCTCTGCTCTTCTTTTTTCATCTCCAGAGTGCTGAAATTAGAGGTATGAGAGGTATATGCAACTAAACCTAGCTTATGTGGTGCTGAGGATCAGACCCAAGGAGTCACTGATGGTAGCTGAGCCTTCAAGAGAGCTATATCTCCACTCCCTAAAACTTACTACTTCTAAGGACAAACTATGAAACAGAAATTTTGCTATTTTCAGAATGATTAGTGCAAGAGATAGCTGTGTTGCTAAGAGGAATTGGAGGAAAATAGTGGATAATATGCATAGCAAGGCATGGGTAGACACACTTCCTAAAGTCACTGCTTCTCGAGCTGGCTCAGTGACCACAGTCCCTGCTGTACAAGGGTACCAACCACTGGGCAAGGTAGGTAAAGCCTTAAAATTTCTGTGGTATTTTAATAATAGTACCAAAATATATATTTCTACTAAAATTGTTATTTTGTGTGTTTCTGTCTTGATTATAAATTTAGAATATCTATACACGAAAATTTGTTATTATTTTTTCACTGCTTTATTCATTTATCATGGTATTAAAATGCTATATCTTTAATGACTTCAGATTTTTAGTGTTTCATTTACAGGAATGTGATAGAAATTTATAATATTCTTATTTACAAAAATTTTCCATTTTGGAAATTTTAGATATTTTACAGCTTTTAATATTTTTGCTACTATATCATGTTATGGCCATATTTCCTCATCTCATTATTTCAGAATAAAATTTTAGGATTAGGAATAATAATACAAAAAAAGAATACTAATACAAATAATATAAGCATGGTTATAACTCCAGAATCATTTATTATATGTCTTCTCAAACTATGACTTGGATGAACCAATTTCATTGTAATTGGTATAATTTCTAAAGTGTTGTTTTAAAAACACATTTATTCTTATTATTTCAAGTTTATCTCAGTCTCTGTGTGTACACACTATCATGTAATTCTGACATAAATCTTCATATGTTTCATTTTTATCTTAGTTTATATGTCAATAAGAACTATGTTTTTTTGTCTGGGTGTTATGGCACAAGCTTGTAATTCCAACACTTGAGGGGAAGAACAACAAAGTCAAGAGTCCATGGTCATCTTTGCAACATGCTGAGTTCAAACTCATGGCCTGAACCACAAGAGACATCTAAGTATTCTCTGAAAAAGAAAATAAACTATCAGTGTTTTTATTGTGGCCCCAAATCATTGATGTGAGGTAGTTTGTTCAAATGGGTATTACATATAAATATTTTTCCTGTCCTTTTGATAGCAGACTTAATAATTGATTTTTTTTCCTTTTTTTCCATTTTTTTAACTTTTATTAATTACACTTCATTCATTTTGTATCCCCCCATAAGCCCCTTCCTCCTCCACTCCCGGTCCCACCCTCCCCCCTTTCTGTATGCATGCCCCTCCCCAAGTCCACTGATAAGGGAGGTCCTCCTCTCCTTCTTTCTGATCTTAGTCTATCAGTTCTCATCAGAAGTGGCTGCATTGTCAGGGTTCTGGGTTATCTCCACGGATAGTCCTTGGTTGGAGTATGAGTCTCTGGGAAATTCCCTGTGTTCAAATTTTCTTGTTCTGTTGCTCTCCTTGTGGAGTTCCTGTCCTCTCTAGATTAATAATGATTTTTAACAATATTTGTTCAATTTAAGATTAACAGAAGTAGTAGGAAATAAGTTCTAGTATATTAGCCATTTAATTTCACTGGTACTCTCATACTACAGTTAAATAAGAACAATACATTTATTTATTTTTTTAGAATGATGACAAAGCATTATAGGGTTTTTATTCTGCTATTTCCTTGTCTATATTATATGAGTAGATTCTGAATTATATCATAATACTGGTGAGGAAAAGACATAAGAAAACATGGGAATGATTATTTTAAAGTATTAGACAACACCTTTCTTGGTACTTTCGTAAGCATCTAAAACTGTGTCTATATTCTCTGAATTCCAGTCATTAAAATCAACTTATTTTTATTTTTAATATGAAAATATTACTGTTTTATGAACAAACTTTAAGAATAAATATATCTATGCCAAATTTGTACTTTTTAGATGCATGCATTATAGATGCAGGAGAGGACATAGACAGTTTGCAAGCTGTACATTCTTGAAAGAAATGAGTTCAAGGGTTCAACTATTTATTGGATGATTCATAGGATAATTTCTGCAGGTAAGGAAGTTGGGCTTTCAAG
>NW_026595766.1:0-1879 GCF_907164565.1 Psammomys obesus
ACCAGCACCATTTCTTAAAGATGCCATCTTTTTTCCATTATATGGTTCTGGCATCTTTGTCAAAGATCAGCGTCTGGAAGTGTGCGGGTTTATTTCTCAGTCTTCTGTTCGATATCATTGATCCACCATTCTGTTTCTATGGAAGTACCATGCAGTTTTTATTATTGTTGCTTTATAGTACAGCTTGAGATCAGGGATGGAGATCCCTCCACAAGATCTTTTATTGTAGAGGACTGTTTTAGCAATTCTGGGTTTCTTGTTATTCTATATAAAGTTGAGAATTTTTCTTTCAAGGTCTGTAAAGAATTGTGTTGGTAACTTGATGGGAATTACATTATATATGTAGATTGCTTTTGGTAAGATGGCCATTTTTACTATGTTAATCCTGCCTAGCATGGGAGCATGGGATATCTTTCCATCTTCTGATATCTTCTTCTATTTCATTCTTCAAAGACTTGAAGTTTTTTTTTTTTTTTTTTCATACAAGTCTTTAACTTGCTTGGTTAGAGTTACACCAAGGTACTTTATGTCCTTTGTGGCTATTGTGAAGGGTGTTGTTTCCTTAATTTCTTATTTCTTTCTCAGCCCATTGTCCTCTGTATACAGGAGGGCTACTGATTTTTTTTTTTTTTTTTTTTTAGTTAATTTGTATCCAGCCTCTCTGCTGAAGGTTTTTATCAGCTCTAGGAGTTCCCTAGTATAATTTTTGGTGTCATTCATGTATACTATCTTATAATCTGCAAATGGTGATACTTTGACTTCTTCCTTTCCAATCACAATCCCCTTGATCTCCTTTAGTTGTCTTATTGCTCTAGCTAGGACTTCAAGAACTATGTTGAGATATGGAGAGACTTGGTAGCCTTGCCTTGTCATGGATTTCAGTGGGATTGATTTACGTTCCTCTCCATTTAGTTTGATGTTGGCTATAGTCTTGCTGTATATCGCTTTACTATGTTTAGATAAACATAATACGTTTATCCCTGATCCCTCCAGGACTTTAAACCTGAATGGATGTTGGATTTTGTCAAATGCTTTTTCAGCATCTAAGGAGATTATCATGTGTTGTTTTTTTTTTCTTTCAGTTGTTTATATGGTAGATTACATTGATGGATTTCAGGATGTTCATTTTTAAAATGATGAATTAAAATTGATATCAAACTCTTTTTAGTATAGAACTAAAAACTCCCCAGAAACATTTCTGTATTATAAAGAATGAATTAATCCAATTTAAATTTTAATTCATTCCAGACATCAAAGAAAATTTAAAATATGTCCAGGATTTCCATCTGCATTCGAATTACAATCTATCACTCCCTCAATTGGTACAGCATAGTATTTGGCTATGTCCTGACAGACATGATTAATCAATTGTGGTCTTTCTGCCCATATGTTGAATATAAGTTGTTCTTTTTATTTTCAAATGTTTTATTCACAAAGAAAAAGTTTTATTTCTTAACATTCACAATTCACCTTGCAAAAATGTTCATTTATATATAGACTAGCTGATGTTTTCTAACACTTCATACCGGAAGACTACTGGAGAATGAGAAAAGCTGACACATCAAAGATGAGCTGTTTATTTCTTTACACCAAGCAGGTGATTTTCATCCCTTATAATAAAAATAAAACTATTTTGAATGTTCAGTAATGTATCTCCACCACATTTATACCTGATTATCAAGAGCTCCTTTGGATGATTTTTAAATTTTTATTCTAAACATAAATAGAATTAAGCAATATATGTTTGTATATCAGTGCACAGGCATATTAAAAGTAATGAAAACTTATTTTTATCATAACAATTTTTCATAATTACAGATTTAAATGACAACAGTTTTGACTGTTTGGACTATTTGACAGAAGGCTGTGTGGTAAAGTT
>NW_026595767.1:0-6023 GCF_907164565.1 Psammomys obesus
AGTATATATTCAAACAAATATATAAATGTAAATATTTTTAAAAAGCTCACATGGGTTAGGGTTCTACAGAGAAACACTAAAAATAAAGTGTATGTGGTGTGATTGTGTATGTGTGTGTCACAGACTGGAAGCAGAGAATAAATAAGGGAGTGTAAAAGAAAGAGAGATAGAGTTAGGTGAAGAGAGAAATATACTGACTTATGAGAAGGAATTTATGTGTATATATATATATATAAATTTGAAATTTTTATATATATTTATAAATTTGTAATTTTTAAAATTTTGAGTTTAGACTAAGTTAAGAATGTTGTCCCACTCAATATGAGTGTTCCTCATATAGTCAGATGAAAGCCTGATTATGAACTCAGTGGCTGGTTCTTCGATCGCCTCTCCCTGAGGGGCGGAGTAGCCTCACTAGGCCACAGAGGAAGACAATGCAGCCAGTCCTGCTGAGACCTGATAGGCTAAGGTCAGAGGGAAGAGGAGGAGGACCTCCCCTAACAGTGGACTTGGGGAGGGGCATGGGAGAAGAAGAGGGAGGCAGGGTGGGATTGGGAGGGAACTTAGTTACAGAAGTTGGCAAGTCTGAAGGTCTACAGTTAGCCAGGATACCACAGTAGTTCATGGTGAGGCACACTTTACCTTTTCTCACTGAGAAACATTATCGTCTACAAAAGTCATGTTAAATCACATTAACAAAAATACAAAGTAGCTTATAAAGTTTGAATCTGTTTACAATTTTGTATTGGTCTTTTGCACAGTATGCTAGGGTACAAAGTAGTCTCATGCAGTCCATGGGTGCCATGTTGGACACGGTGGAATTTTTTAGATCAAGCCCTAAAATGCAAGAAGACATCTAACCTTAAATGGCAGACAGGGAAAAGGTATTATTATTTGGGTCAAGTGGTACTTTTTTTAAATTAATTTATTATGTTATTAATTACCAGTTTATTAACTTTGTATCCCAGCTGTAGCCCCTTCTCTCATTCCCTCCCAATCCCACCCTCCCTCCCTCTTCTCCTCCCCTGCCCCTCTCCAGGTACAATGGTAGGGAAGGTCCTCCTCTGACCTTAGCCTATCAGGTCTCAGCAGGACTGGCTGCATTGTCTTCTTCTGTGGCCTAGTGAGGCTACTCCCCCCCTCAGGGAAAGGCGACTGAAGAACCAGCCACTGAGTTCATAATCCAGCCTTCATCTGACTATATGAGAAACACTCATATTGAGTGGGACAACATTCTTTTTTTTTAATTTATTTTTTTCTTATCAGTTACATTTTATTAACTCTGTGTCCCAGCCGTGTCCCGATCCCTCATTCCCTCCCAGTCCCTCCCTCCCTCCCTCATCTCCACCATGCCCCTTTCCAAGTCCACTGATAGGGGGGACCTCCTCCCCATTCATCTGATCCTGTTTTATCAGGTATCTTCAGGACTGGCTGCAAAGCTCTCCTCTGTGGCCTAACAGGACTGCTCCTCCCTTGGGAGGTGGGGAGGCCAAAGAGCCAGTCATTGAGTTCCTGTTAGAAATAGTCCTTGTTCCCCTCACTATGGGAAACCAATTGGTTACTGAGCTACCACAAGCTACATCTGGGCAGAGGTTCTAGGTTATATCCATACATGGTCCTTGGTTGAATGTCAGTCTCAGAAAAGACCCTGTGCCCAGATATATGTGGTCCTTGTGGAGCTCCTATCCTTTCCCCATCAGACTAATTCCCCTTCTTTCTTATGATTCCCTGTACTCTGCCAAAGTTTTGGTCATGAGTCTTTGCTTTGAAAACACTGCTATTTAGAGTCTTTCAAATGCACTCAGTAGACTCCTGTTATACATTCAATGCACATCCCATCTGTCTTTCTAAACGAGGATTGATCATCTTACCCCATGTCCTCTCTCTTGATTATCTTTTTTAGGTGTACAGATTTCATTATGTTTATCACATCTTATAGGTCTATATAAGTGAGTATATGCCGTGTTTGTCTTTCTCTGTCTGGGATATTTCACTCAGGATGATTCTTAACTTAGTCTAAACTCAAGGAAAAATACTTTCCCAGAGCATTTAAAGTAATGTGTGATCAAAAAATATTTGGGTACTCGGTGAGTCAGTCAAATTAAAAGTTTAACAATCTCAGAAATTCTGAGCAAAGACAAGGTCAAAGGGGCAGAAAAATGTTTCTTGGAAACGTGTGAACTGTAAAGCATTTGTGAATATCTCAGGAATAGTTAAAGAAGCACTTACTCTATGAAATAGATTCTGCTACATACAAACAGCTAACTAAGAATATATAGTTGCACATATTGATGGCATTTATTCTGTCACTAATCTGGAGCATTTCTCCTGAGTAATCTGACTTTAGTAGTCAATATTTCCTTTTCTAAAAGAGGTTTTATTTCTGTACTCCAATCATTTATCAACATGATAGATTATTCTGCCATCTGTGGGAGAACATAAGGAGAAGCCATAGGGGAATTATAACCCCAAATTCAAGTTTAACTAGTTAACGTTTGTTTAAATATTTCAATAAGCTTACAAATCAGTTTTTTCCAGGTCCATATGTAGTAAACTTGGCTGGGAACACTGAAAAAACATTTATATATTTCAGTTTATGACTCATTTAATCTTATATGTGTTAGTAAAATGAGATCAATTTAATAAAATATAGTAACAATTACAGAAGAAATATGTAAAACATAATTTATTCAGTTGTTTACAATTCCCAGGCTATAATTATGTTTTAAGGTAGATTTTTTCTTTTTAATAATTTTTTTTTATTTTGTATGTTTGTTTACGTGTGTGTGTGTGTGTGTGTGTGTGTGTGTGTGTGTGTGTGTGCATGCACAATGAGCGTGAGCGTGCACCCATGAGAGAGAGAACGAGAGAGAGTAAGTGCTATGGAAAGTCTGTGGAAGTCAAATAACAAGTTTGTGGATTTGATTCTCTCCTTTTACATGGGTGCCAAAGAGCCAACTCAGTTCCTTGGGCTTGTACAACAAATTCTTTAATGACTGAGTATAATGGCTATGCCATATCCAGAAGATAGGAGTTCACAGTACTTGTTCTCAACCTCCAGCTATTTCATTTTTCTTACCTCTTCTTCTGTGTTTTTCCCTGAGACTTGGGTGATGGAGTTTGATAGAGATGTTCTTTATAGGGCTGGATACCCACTTGCAATCACTTATTTACAGCACTTTTGCAAATTAGTGTATATTGTCTTGACCAATTCATACTAAAATAACAAAAAGCTTTTATGTCTAAAGTTTATTGAAGTACAGATACTTGTATATAAAAACAGGTTTTCCCTTTAAGGTATAAGATTCTCATTAGCCATGAACTTTCTAATAAGGTATATAGTGCCAAGCATAACATAAATTCTTTTCTGTAAATCTGGCTTCAAATGCAAAACTGTAGTTGGTTACCCCATGACAGTCATACCACTTTTGCAATTGTGAATGCCTCTTAACTGCCATATAGGAATTGTAGTATGCAGGTCTCAATGATGAGTAACACCATTGATATTTTTTTTTATTACCCCTAACAGCCTGTGTAGCAACTTCAAGACTAGGGAAGCTAATCAACAGGGAAGGATTTTTTCCATCATTTTGAGTTGATTTCTCCATGTCCTGAAATGAAAGTGTGTGATTTCTCCAGTAGCAGGGCTTACCATGCAGTGATGGTGAATAGCTAAAGATGATGGCAATAACCTGTATTGTTTTGGAAACCTCTTGGATATCCCTGGTCAATAACTCACAGACGGGTGTCCTGGGACTGGAACGGAAAGCCATGTTTAAGGTTAAATTATATTTTTTCTAAGAAGCTGACTTACTGAAAAATTTCTTTACAGAGTTAATACTTCATTCAGATAATAGACATCTTAATAGCTAAGTCCAAAGGCATTTTCATTATTATGGGCATAATGAGGTTCATGTCTCATTTGCTTAGTATTAAAGCTGACAAAAAATTACATGTATCTCAGGGTCCTTACTATTTCTTTCAGAATATGCTTCTTTACATTTTTGGCAGCTATCATAGATTAGGCATAGTATTGCATAAACACTCAGAACACAAAAGTGAATGACACACAACTTCTTGCTTTGAGAAGATTGCTACATATAGAAAGAGACTAACAAATAAACTGATTTTAATATAGTGTAGTGTGTATGTACAATTACAATGCATATTATGCCATGTGGGTTTACAGGAAAAAATGTTTAATATAGCTTCAGGATATAAGAAAAATTTTTTTGTATGAGATGATATCTAGATTTAATAATAAAGTAGAAACTACATAAGAACAGATATGATCATATAAGAACTCAAGTTCATAAAAACAAGGCAAATGCTGAAATAAATAATATATTATGTGAGAAAGAAAAATGTCTGCACTATTGCTAGACGGAAAGTGAAAAATTTTGAGTGATGGGAGATGGATTTTGAATAATAATTATGACTCAGTTATGCCATGTAGAGAGCATAGAATTTGGATAGGAGGAAATCTGTGAACTATCACAGTACAATGTAATGAAACTTATATTTTAGACATATCATTCTGTCTCCACTATCACTACTTAATCAAAGGAAAAATATGGAGAAGCAGAAGAAATAATTTAAAAAAAACTTTTGCAATAATCCAACAAGTGCATGATGATAGTATAGATTACAGGCAATAAAATAGACAGAAACTAAAAATTCAAATTATATTTTGGTAGCTTTAAAATCATTGTCAATAAATTAAATGCATAAATAAGTTCTCAAGAAGGTAGGTGTTATGGATTGTTTAATACATTTATAATCTCAATACTAAGGAAGCAAAGGAAGATGAATAAGGAATTCAAGGCCAGCTTGGATGAAATACAGTCTCTAAATCCAAAACAACAACAACAACAAAAACCCTATAAAATTAAAAAAAAAATCAATGAGATACAAAATAAATAACATCTAAGTTTTTTTTTTTTTTTTTTTTTTTTTACTATGGGAAAGAAAGAAAATTGAAACACAGTTATCTACCAACCATATACTTAGGAAGGAAATACAAGAAGGGAAATATTTCTGTGAAATAAAAGAGATCATTAGTTCACTTTCTAATATATATTCATGAAGTGAACATATTTCCAGTATAAAATGTAAATAACTCATGTAGTAATTCTGAATTTCATCAGTACCTGGTAGCTAAAAACAAAACAAAAGAAAACAAAACAAACGAAAAGCAGCGTAAGGGAAACTTTAGGAATTGTAGATTGAGAAGAACGATGAGGAAAGGAAAGAATCCCAGGCAATACTAATGTTTATTTACTAGTCAGGTTAAGTAAATGTGCAAAGTAGACAACGGCAAAATTGAAAGGTAGGAGAAATACTAGTGGAAGGAAGACATGAGTGATTAACCTATCCAGGAGGATTTATATCCCCTTTGCTGAGCTTTGGGGGACTAGAGAAGTAACTAATGGATTGTCTTATAACCGTGAAAAAGCTAAAATATAACTGTTAGGACCAAATAAAACACTAATGATGTGCACAGTAGTTTTTGTGTGAAAGAGGTTTATTAGATGGTGATGAAGAGGGAGAGAGAGAGAGAGAGAGAAGGAGAGAGCAAGACATGATAGGTGGAAAGCGGGTGCCCCAACAGAGAAAGGAGAAAAGGCAAGTTAAAAGAGGGCAATAGAGGGCAAGAGCCAAGAGAGAGAAAGTGGTTGGTTGGTTCTTTCAAGAAGCAAGGTAACCATGCCTGCCAGGTGTGGCTACCTGGCCATTGCCACATGATGGCATCATAGGTTGCTAGGCAACCCAGAAGCACGCTGCCTAAATACTAACATCACTCCCTTTTTCTGTAATTAAAAATGAGGAAATTGGACTGCTTCTCATATAAGGTAAGTTAAAGTAAATAAATGTAGGTTCACTGGAAGCAGCTCTTGGTTGTCATGCAAGGGGTTAAGAGAAAGAGAGAGAAAAAAATAGCAACAAAATGGCCAGATTACATTGTCAAGAGGAGGAGGGGAAGCCCCTGTGCTGGAAAGTTCAGGGTAGAGGGTTGCCAGCCA